>NC_136492.1:3795000-4397500 GCF_053919585.1 Euprymna scolopes | reverse complement strand
ATGCCATCAAAATCCGCAGTCTCAGAAGCAGATTTGAAACGGCTCCCTAAATCCAGTGTAATCTTGTTAAAAAGTGCTCTCTAGAGTTACGAACAGATTGAAGGAATTTAATTTGTGAGGCTATGTTACAAGATGTAAGCCAATGATTTCTATAAAGAACAGAAAACGCTGTCTGGACTTCATCAGACGTAATAAAGATCACAACTATTTATATTAGTTGAAAGATATTTTAAGTGATGAAAGCAAGTTTAATAGGCCAGGCAGTGATAGTAGGCAGTACGTCCATCGAAGGAAGAATGAAGAATTTAATCCTAAGTGCACAGTTTCAACGCTGCAAGATGGTGGAGGTTGAGTTTTGGTGTGGGGTGTTATTCGTGTCAATGGTGCAGGGCCCATAGTTTGCTTGCAAGGTTGAGTTAATTCGACCAAGTACATTAATATGTTGACTGAGCATTTTCTACCCCACTTTGGCCAAAATTTAGATGATAATCCCATCTTCATGCAGGATAATGCTCCCATTCACACAGCTGGCAATGTCAAAAGGTTCTTGAAAGAGCATGATATTCCGTGTTTAGATTGGCCTGCACAATCTCCAGACCTCAATTCTATTGAAAACCTATTGCATCAAACAACAGTTACGCAATGATAACATTTCAAATTTGGAAGAACTTTGGACAAAAATTAGAGAAGTGGGATGCCCTTTCACCAGAGTAGTGCTACAGACTAATTCAAGAAATGCCCAAAAGATTACATTACTCCTGATCTTAAATGGAACACGTATATCAAATCTGTTGCCAAGGCCGCTGGAAAAATGGTGGGATCTTTCTATCGATCCAGTAGATATCTCACTGCTGATGCTATTCTCTATCTATATAAGAGCCAGGTACGTCCAAGGATGGAATACTGTTGCCACATCTGGGCAGGAGCTGCTAAAAAGGACTTGTCCTGCCTTGATAGAGTTCAAAATAGACTTTGTAGCCTCGTAGGAGATGTCCTTTTCTCCTCCTTACAACCTCTATCTCACAGAAGAGATGTTGCGAGTTTGTCTCTGATGTATCGTTATTTTCATGGAAAGTGTTCAACTGAGCTTCAATCTATGGTCCCCCCTCGCCAAACTTTCACAAGAAACACTCGTCTAGCTGTAAACACTATCAATAATTTCCCCCACTCTTTATCTGTGCCTAAACCTAAACATAGATTCCATGAACAAAGCTTCTTTCTTAGAACTGCACGCCTGTGGAATTGTCTTCCGTTTTCCTGCTTTCCGGCTGACTACAATATGGTTGTGTTCAAGTCTAAGGTAAATAAGTTCTTGATGAGCCGTTCCATATAAGTTATTAAATTTACCAAATTTTCATTACTAATGATTACTATATTGACCAACTTCTACTGTACACTCTTTAACCCTTATCCTTGAGTGGCCTCTGGGCCTTGATAATGTGGTGATGCCTTTGTAAAAAAAAAAAAAAAAAAAAAAAAAAAAAGGCTATCAAATTTCAGAAGTGCTATCTACTAAATATTAACTAGTTTATTGTGTTCTTATTGTATTTGTGTTGCGTTAATGTTTTAAAGTTACATTTAAATAACAATTTTCCATTGTGCAGACTTTCTTTTGGCCTCCTCAATTTGAAGTTATTTTTTTAAATTGACGTGAACACTAGAATATTTCAATTAAAAGTCAAATATGAACAGGTAAAATTATAGAGGAATAAAAGGCGAATCAAATGAGGCATAGGTTGTTTAAACAGTTACATTCAATTTAGCTTAAGTTTGCGATTTTTAAAAAAAATGACAAGTGCAGACTTTCGTGTTTATGGGAAAATATGTTTATTCAATTATATTTCACCTTTTATTTATACCAATCTTTTAATTTATGAAGCTCAATGTAACTACAGAGCATAAATGACAAAAAGTCTGTATTCCAAATTTCAAGATGTTTACTATCTTACCGTTTATTTCTTTAAGTACGTTGAAATGCTCAATTCTTAACAGCACCCGTTTTGTAGCACTGAATTATTTCATGTAATTATGTCAATTTTTTAATTTATTTGGCGACTCTACACTAAAATTCAAAGATGGTGACCCAAAATGAAAAATAATTGTAACTTCTCTTTCAATTCCTTTATTTTCTTTTAAAGTTGGTAAGTTCCTTTTCTTCTGATTTAAGGGCGAAATAAATTCAAAAATCGACTTATTTCATGAATGCTTTTATTAAATTGTTAGGTGAAAGTACTGAATAGTTTTAAAAAAAAAAATCATCCTCCACTCCCCATGTTAAGAAAGATTTTCTAAATAATAACGTTAATTATTTCAGCACGGTAACATAAGTGCATAAGTACCAAAAATTGTAATAATATTTTAAAAGTAAAAATGGAACTTATGGAAAACAAACGCGGAAACACTTGACATTTTTCTTCTTTTTTTTTAATTTTTTCTTTTATTGACTAAAACTACACAAAACAAACACCATTTATTTATTTAATTTTTTTTCGTATATATGTGTATATTTTTTAATTTAACTTAAAAAAAAAACATTTTTTTTTATTATTATTATTATTATTATTATTATATTACAATTTTTTATTTAAAAAAAAAAAAAATGACATTCAAAAATGTTAACAAATCTTAATATTTATAACTAATTGCGGCTAGCGTCGCCATTCAGTGCGGAGTGTCATCCCGCAGTTAATATGCACTTCCTGTTGTTGTTAGCAGCATGGCGGCGTCCTTCAGCTTTCTTTAAAAATTTTGCTTCCCCCTCTCTCTGTTTTACCTTCCCTTTCTCTTTCTTTCTAAGAAAATGCCGGCTTAGAATAGTGCTACTTGCAAGTAAAAATGTTTATTTTTAAAATATATAGAATTTAAAATAATTTTAATTAACAAAACTAAAGTCTTTTATTCGAATGCACACGAAAATATTTTAGCAATTTTCTATTTTTTCTTGAAAGAAGAATGAAGATGCGACCAGAACCTCAAGTTAAGGTGGGATTTTTTTTCTTTCAGTTTCATTTTACGTGTTATCTGTCACAATATTTTTCTAGTTTTACCATTTTTGAAACGATTGGAGACTTTTATTTGCTTGGTCAACTCGCTTATAAATTGCGATTACTTGTTATTGTTTAATGGTCCAGTCGACTTTTTTAAAAATATATTTTGTATCGAATTTGATTTTATTTCACAATGTCGAAATTCGAGGCATTTCTAAAAAGAATCAGCAAAACAAAACAAAAAATACAAATATGCAAATGTTACCAAAAGCAAAATAATTTACTCTTCTTATCTACCTTGATAATTTTTATTTTAAATCGTTTTCGGGTTTGTATTACTGTACATAGAGATTCGAAAAAGTTGTAAAAAAAAAAAACAAATATATAACAAGGAAATGTTATCAAAGGCAACCTAAGTTACTTTTCTACCTAACTGGATATGTTTTTAGTGTTTTTATTTAATGTAACATGTTTATTCAGCTCGAAAAACATAGTGTTTACCGATGTATTGGAAAATTAAAAATGGCGCCCGACTCTCTCTTTGACACGGTAAGTTTTGGAAAAGGAGTTAAAAAGAAAAACTAGAAAAATACTGTTAGAAACTCGCTCAGTAAATGTAACCGTGACATAGGCTGACATATAATTGGTAGGTTTTTAAGAGTATTTTGTATTTATTTTTTTATTTTTAACTCCTTTTCCCAAATTTATCGTGTCAAAGAGAGAGAAAGAGTCGGGCAGCAGGCGCCATTTTTAATTTTCCACTACATCGGCAAACACTGTTTTTCGAGCTGAATAAACAGGTTACATTAAATAAAAACACTAAAAACATATCCAGTTAGGTAGAAAAGTAACTTAGCTTGCCTTTGATAACATTTCGTTGTTATATATATATTACAACTTTTTCGAATTTCTATGTGTACAGTAATACAAACCCATTGAGCGATGTTTCTGCCAGTATTTTGTTTAATTTTCGATTTTTGAGCGATTAGCGAGGCTGTAGATGATCGTCTAATTTCGGCCATTTTCTTTTTCTAATTTAAGACTCGGCACTTATGTTTCGAAATAAATAAACACTTTAAAATAAGTGTAAGCAGTAAAAACTTATCTAAATAGCTATATACTTGTTTTTTTTTTTTTATATCACCTTTTCGTTATGCAAAATGCCCAGGTAATCAACAAAGCAAAAAAGATGCGAAAAAAATTGTAAAAATAAATAAATATACAACAAATAAATGTTACCAAAAGCAAGATAAATTACTCTTCTACCTACCTGGATTACTTTTGTGTGTTTTAACGCATTTTAAAGCTTTTATTCGGTTCGAAAAACAAGCAGTGTCATGTTGGTAAGTTAAACTAAGAATTAGCGAGCGCGGACGAGAACACAGTCTTCGGAGCGTCAATAATGGCTCAAAAGTCCAAAATAAACAAAATATGGTGCTTATGCATTTTCGTTACCGTGCTATTTATTTAAATAGTATTTGCAAGTTTTACATCTATATTTGGTACTTATGCACTTTTGTTACCGTGCTGAAATAATAACATTATTTAGAAAGCCATTCTTAACATGAGGAGGGTGTTTCTTTTAACTATTCTCTATTTAACAATTTAATATAAAAGATACTGTAAAACTTGAATTTAACTTGAATACTATTTTTAAAAAATAGCGCGGTAACAAAAGTGCATAAGCAACTTTTTTATTATTAAATTAAGTGAAAGTACAGAATAATTTCAAAACATGTGAAGAATGGCTTTCTAAATGATAACGTTATTATTTCAGCACGGTAACAAAAGTGCATGAGTACCGAAAATACTGATAGAAATCCACCTAATAAGTGTCACTTGTTCTTAAAATACATTAAAACACACACAAAACTTATCCAGGTTAGGTAAAAGAGTAACTTATCTTGCCTTTGGTAACATTTATTTGTTGTGTATTTGTTTTTTGACCACTTTTTCATTTTGTTGTCTTCTCTGCTAAATATACAAATACCTGATATTCGTGTTTTTTTGGGGGGCGGGGGTCAGAATTCTACACTTACATTTGAAACATGTTTTGTAAAAAAAAAAAAAAATGGTGCTAATGCAGAGAGTGATCTGCACTATTTTTTAAATCGTATTTCCATGTTTAATTAAAGTTTTATGTTTTTTATTCAATTGTAAGTTAAAGTACAGAAGAGGTGCAAAACACCCTCTCCTCCCCATGTTAAGAATGGCTTTTTAAATAATGTTATTATTTCAGCACGGATCACTCTCTGCATGAGTACCACCAAGCTTCTTTCCTAAAACTGTTTGACTCTGTTCTGCTGGTCTGCTTTCCAGCTGATTACAATCAAGACCAGTGTAAACAAATTCTATTGAACTATCCTCATAAATAATCTAATTATACCAAATTTCCATCACAAACAATTACTAAGTTACTGTCCCAATGACTACAATACACACATTAATCCTTATCCTTGAGTGGCCTTTTGGCCTTGATATTCGTAAAAAAGTTTTGGCTGATATAAGTGGTAAACGTTAATATTGGCAGCACAATTAATTTTTAATGAGATACATTTGGGAATTTATTCAAAACAATTCATTTTTGGTTTACTGAAAATCTATTTGCGTCAAGAAAAAAAAATCTGTAATAGGAAATTAGAGCTTGTTAAATTACCGTAAATATTGCCATGTTTTGAAAATAGGTATAAAGAATGAGAACGTGGCTGATTACTGTGCTCACAATCAGCGGAAAAGCTATTTGTTATGATGCCGAGCAAAAGGTTCGATTTTTAGGAAGAAAATCTAGAATTAAAGATGGGGAGGGAGTAGCGGCGCTTTACATAGTTATCTCCCCGTGGCGGGTTCAGCAAATTTCAAAATGGCTGACTTCAACGCGCTCTCATAAGAACGTGTTTTTCCGCTGTAAAAAAAAAAACTACTCGATCAGATTAAATGAAATTTTTTTTCGGAGATCTTCAGTCCAAAACGGATACGTACAATATAACCTTTTTTCGATATTTTCATTTTTTAATGTCTTGACTAAACTGTACAAGTACCAGAAAACCCTTCTTAAAAAGAGGAAGGGGGATAACTAATCTGTGGTTTTACAACACTTACGTAACATTGGGAACCAACACACGCTGTGTCCAGTCGCAAAGGAGATCAAAACAAAGAATAGGAAATAACTCCAACTCTATTGTTCTTTGTAGCAGCAAAATTTATTTCCTAATTCTCTCTTTACCGCTGTGACATCCCTCACGTAATCATCTTCTCGGGCATCCTTCACGCCTCATACATGATTGATTGATTTAAAAATTACCCTTTATTTTTATAGTCCTTTGTTTCCCCACCAATGACGTCACTTCATGTGCATTTACATGCTATGTTACAGTTACTTATATTTCCTCTACCGTTCCACCTCAAATCAGGACTTTAACCTAATCAACAACATCCCTGGCAGTATAGATGCCGCACTTGTTAGATACTAACGCCCAAGTACAGATGTTTGGGGATTGTAATATTCATTACAGTAGTTTGGTTTCTTAAGTTACAGACACAGCTGGTAGCAACATGCAAAGCTTCTCTACAGTTCATTCCTTCGCACAGCCACTTTCTTGATTCGCCTTCCTGCTCTAGAGCTCATTCCTTCGCACAGCCACGTTCTCAATCCCCTATCTCTAGAACAATAAGACAACTGAATGGTGCAAACCAGGTACTGAAACGCGTATCTACACGGAAGTACTAGCTCTTGATATATTCAAAGCCTTTGACATTAAGAGCTTTTCATGAAAATTTAATCATTTGGTATTTCTGGACAAATACTCAACATAATCAGATCCTTCCTAAAAAATAGAAAAATCCAGGTTGTCCTCAATGGCCGTACATCTAAGTATGATATTAATGCAGGTGTACCCCAGGGGTTGATCATGGGATCTTTATTATTCCTGATATTTATGAATGACCTCCTTGATAAAATTGTCTCTCAGATGAGTATATTTGTTGACACCACATTCTATAATAGACATGAAAGTAAAATGAATGTACATATATCCAAGGCCATGACAAAAATTCTAGATAACAACCTATAGATTGTAGTGGAAGGGAGCTGTAAATGTTTGATAGCAGTTAATGCTACTAAGATTAAGCTTCTTTCCTTTAACAATTACAACACACATTCTCAAACACCGATTGCAATGACAAATTACACCCTATCTGAGCACCCATCCTTCAAACTCCTCAGCCAAACATTCACAACAACATAAATTGGAATAAATGCATTGAGGGCATTATCAAGGCTGCTATAAAAAAGGTGGACTCCCTCTACTGTGCTAGAAAAGTACTCCCCAAGAAAGTATCCTATATCTTTACAAAAGCCACAATTCACCCATGCATGGAGTATTGCTGTCACATCTGGGCTGATGCATCTACCACTAGTCTCTCATTCTTAGACAGGGTCCAAAAAAAGATTATCAAATCTAATAGGTCCCGAATTGTCAGGTAGGCTTCAACCTCTGTCCCATCACCGCAATGTTGCATCCCTGTGCCTGTTTTGCAAATATTTTAATGGAATGTGTTCTGATGAGCTTGTAAAAAATTGTGCCCTCTTGATGAACATACTCCGACTAACCAGACAAGCAGCAAAATGTCACCCTTTCTGTTTTTTTACATAGGCATAACTACTTATCAAGGCTCAGAGACCAATCGAGGATAAGGGTTAAGAGTGTAACGTAGTCAATTGGACAATATAGTAATCGTTAGTAATGGAAATTAGGTAAATTTGTTAACTTAAGTGGAACGGCTCATCAAGAACTTGTTTACATTGGACTTGAAGACAATCAGATTGTAGTCAGCTGGAAAGCAGGAAAACGGAAGACAATTCCACAGGTGTGCAGTTCTAAGAAAGAAACTTTGTTCATGGAATCTATGTTTAGGTTTAGGCGCAGATAAAGAGTGTGGGAAATTATTGATAGTGCTTTCAGCTAGACGAGTGTTTCTTGTGAAAGTTTGGCGAGGGGGGACCATAGACTGAAGCTCAGTCGAGCACTTGCCATGAAAATAACGATAAAGCAAACTCGCAACATCTCTTCTGTGAGATAGATGTTGCAGGAAAGAGAAAAGGACATCTCCTCCGAGGCTATGAAGTCTATTTTGAACTCTATCAAGGCAGGACAAGTCATTTCTAGCAGCTCCTGCCCAGATGTGGCAACAGTACTCCATCCTGGGACGTACCTGGCTCTTATATAGATAGAGAATTGCATCAGCAGTGAGATATGTACTGGATCGATAGAAGAATCCCACCATTTTTCTAGCGGCCTTGGCAACAGATTTAATGTACGTGTTCCATTTAAGATCAGGAGTAAAGGTCAAACCCAGAAACTTGTCAAAACATGGAGCCTCCCCAAGAGGAGAGCCATTCATTTCAATTGATGCCAGATAGAGATGCGTTGATGATGTAAAAATAGAAGCTTGGTTTTGGATGCATTAAAAGTGACCAGCCACCTCTTCCCCCACTGTACCACGTGCTCAAGATCAGAGGAGAGAAAATTAGAACTTTGTCATTTACGGCCTTAGATGTGTTGCCATAGATGGTTGTGTCATCAGCATAGATGTCAGCGAATGATTTAAGTATGTGTTTTGGGAGATCATTGATGTAGATCAGGAAGAGAGTTGGGCCCAGGATAGACTCCTGAGGGACTCCAGCATTAATACTGTGGGTCTCTGATTTCTGCCCATCAACCACTACTCTTATGAACCTATTGGAGAGAAATGATTTAATGATTGAGAAAACATTTCCAGTTATACCGTAGCTGGAAATCTTGTGAAGTAGGCCCTTATGCCATACCTTATCGAAGGCCTTCGATATGTCAAGAGCAATTGCCTTAGAAAGGAAGCCTTTGTCAAGAGATTCACTGATCCTATGAGATATAACCATTAGCACATCTGCTGTAGATCTTGCAGAGCGGAAACCATATTGCATGTCACTAAGAAAGTTGTTTCTGTTGAGGTGGTTGACTACTTCTTTATTTAATATGGATTCCAACAACTTACTCATGACACACAGGAGACTTATTGGTCTTTACTGAGAGGGAGATGACTTTTCACCTGAATTCTTAAATACAGGGCATACTGATGAGGTTTTCCAGGGTGTTGGAAAGCACTTCTCCTTAAGGCAACACGTAAACAGTTTTGTAATTATGGGGGCAAGTTCTGGTTGAAGCTTTTTCAGCACTATAACTGGAATGCCGTCAGGGCCAGTTGCTTTACTGGAATCAAGGTTCTTGATTAGCTTGGCGACCTCACGCACAGATATTTGTATGTTGCATAGCGTGTTGTCTGTTATAGGAGGAAATACGGAGAGTTGATGGCCTTTGTCGCATAGGGTAGAGTTAGCTGCAAAGTTCTTGGCAAATAGTCTGGCTTTGTCTGATGTTGACGAGATGACCTCAGGTCCATTGATGATAGTTGGGATAGAACGCACACTTCTGTTCAAGATCCTGTTTACTATTTGCCAGAACTGGTGGGAACCAAGCCGCTGCTCAGCTATTTTGGATTTAACGGACTGAGCATATAGCTCTCTTGCATGTTTTATTACTCTTTTACCGTGGTTGCTGGCAGTCCCAAAAGCAGCTTTAGTCTCTACATTTATTACGTTGGTAGCTATGGAAAAAGTGATTTCTGTGCGCGATGGCAGCAGCACATTCAGGGGAGAACCATGGCTGGCTGTTAGGTTTTTGTTGGAATTTTTTGGATGGTATGAATCGGTCTATACCTACAATTAACCATTCGGTCAGGTCTGATACTATGGAGGACACATCCGTTTTAAACATGGATTATTTGAACTGCAGTTCTACTGTGTTATTCACATACCCTGTAACCTTTGATCTTCAGCCATATTTTGTTGAACGTGGAAATCTGAACTGAATTTCAAATGGGAGTAGTATGTTCTCATTCATCAGCCATGGCTGGGTAGAAGTCTTAATTTGCAATTGTATTAGTATCTCCTGAACTCCAGAAGAGTGCCACTTCGATCAGAATTTACATAGTACTTTATCCATTACATCACAGCGTCCTTGTGTAAGAATACAATTGCATACCAGGTCATGGCTGACAGACTGAGAGTATGCTATTCTCGTGGCTTGAATAGCGGGTTTCCTTGAAAATTTCATTCAGATTTTCGGGTTCAACAAAAGACACCTGGAGAATATTGGTGATTACATCATCCGAAATGTTGTGTGAAGCTGAGACATGAAATGATAACAGTAATTTGAATAATTTAAATTATTTTGGAAACTGATGACTGAAACAGTGGTTTTAACAGGTTTTGCAGCATTTTCGTTATATTCATCACAAAGCAGGCATATTGCCAATGAGAAATTGGAGGCTACTGTGATTAGGGGCAGCCTAAGTGGGAAGTTGTGCAGCAAGATGTTTGTTCACATTACATTTGAAAGTATGTTAGTACAGTCAGAAAGTAGGGAGGGAATTCCAAAGGCAAGTGGTTTGAGGGGAAAAAAAAAGCTATCAACATTTTTCAATATCTCTATAGTGACAGGGTGGAATTGTGCTGTTAATCTGTTGCTACTTCATGTCCGCTATCCACTCTTGCGTTGGGTTGTAGTTTTGAATGTGAAAAAGAAGACTGCCATAGTCTGTCGGGATACAAGGCTCATCTTTTTAACAAAAGTAAAAAACATTTGGTTTATTTAAACCATTGTTCTCATCTTGGGTGCTATTCTCAGAATGTTTCGGCTGATGTAACCTCCAACTTTCTTCAGGTGAGTCTTGCCGACCCCTGGAATTCATACAAAATTTCAAACTGAACCAATAATTTAATCCATAATGGTAGATTCCTTTCGTTCTGCCAGCCATGACTGGGTAGAAGTCTTCAGTTATTTTTTAGTCTATTTTTAGTATCACCTATGTTGAAGATGTATGTGGACGTGTAGTGCAACGGATAAAAGTGCTAAGTTATAATCAGTTTTACGTGATATTCGCTATTGCATTTTTGTGTCACCCACACTGGAAATTGAGCCTTTGATATCCAGAAGCGTGTCACATTACAACTGAATTTTACTAAGTATTTTATCCACTGCGCTATGAATTACGACCTACTCAAGCAGGATTGATGGAATGAGGGCATACTACTCATCGATTAAATAAAGGGTTTTGTGGCAGATTCTTGAGGTCGATAAAATACACCTGAAAAGGTCAGAGGTTACATTGACTGAAACATTATGCAAATGACACCCAAGATGAGGACAGTAGTTCAAAGAATTTCAATAATACGAATAACCAATCTTCGTCTCGGAATTTCAGAAACGAAGCTTTTTTTTTTTTTTGTATTTTATATGCATGTTAAGTTTTTATTCCACAAATCTTGTATCCATTTTATAAATTAACGTTTACATTCATTTATACTTGGAGACATTTTTCTGGTCTTATAACAAAAGCAATCGAAATCAAGAGATTTATTAACTCTTACATCGATCTTTATTTTTCATTTAATGCATGTTTATTTGATCTGCAACAACCATTTTGAATATGACTTTATTGACAAATATTCATGCAAAATAGTGATTACTCGACCTTCTGATATCTTCAACTTGTCTATCTGACATGAGTTTGTAAACTTTTCCATGGTTTCCATGACAAATGTGGAATTTGGATGATCTGAGCATACAGCATCATTTGTGTTTGTATGCTCATCTTTACGGGCAGCATACCATTTTTTTTTTTTTTTTTTGTTGACTTTATTTTAGCCATGCAATGCCTCATAAACTGTCCTCATATGTAATCAAATTTTGTTCATTTCATCCATTGTTTCAATCCTTTCATAATATTCATCATCATTCAACTAAAAATCTAATCATATCATTAACCATTATTGTTGGGTGTTTTTTAGCCTTGATAAGTGTTGGCTTATTAAAAAAAAATCACTTTCAGCCAATGCCTTTTCTATTACATTATCTAGACAACGTGATATGGCCATGCATTCTTCGGATTAGTGATCTTATTTTACCAATTGCATGCATATTCAGTTTATATCATTCCCAGTCAAATAAAGTCCGACATCTTTTTTTCAACCAGTATATAACAATGAAAAGAGGATTTTTTCTTTCTTTTTTAGCCATGGAAAGCTCCCATAGCCTTGTATGTTTTTCCAGCTCTCCTAAACACTAACCCAGTCGAGCACTACTAAAATAAACAATGGCAATGGTATTCCTAGTCTTTTTCACTCATTCCTTTTCAGTTTTTTCTTGGTTCCTTCTGCTGCTTCTTCTGATGCACATTTCTTCTTTAATGCATTTACAAATGCATTAATTGCAGTGCACAGTTATATTCTACATCTATGCTTCCATTGTCATTGTTAGCTTATTATTAGACTGGGCAAGCATTTAGGAGAGGAGGTTATTTGGGCTATCTACAGCTGGAATAGTTTGATTTTTATAAATAAATTTGGATTAAATAGTTTTCAAGAACCCCAAAAATAAACAAATATGGAAGGGATAAATTTGGGTCTAGACCAATTTCTTCTAGTTAATCTATGCACACTGAAAACAAACTGAAAATAAACCCAAGACATTTTGTTTTTCATCACAACGTGAATTTAAAAAAAAAAATTTTTAAATATAGGGAAAGATTTATTTTGAGAAAAAAAATGGGGGGTGGGTATTATTTATTCGGTGTTTTTTTTTATTTACAAAACTTTTTAATAAATGAACGCAACATTTTGTTGTCGGAACAGATGCGTCTAATTTTCTTTACACTTAAATTTTCTCATTTCGTTGTATTAAAAATCAACATTGTGTTTTTTTATTCATTTGTTTACAGTATACACACGTCAGTTGGAAGAAACCGATGTAGACCCAAATTCATCCTTTTTTTATCTTATTTTGTTCTAGATGGAGATAGGGCATCCCACTGGATGCCAGACATACACCTGCTCTCTTATATTCCAACAGAGAGATAGTTAAAATTTTAAATTACAAATTTTATAAGAAAACTCAACATTGTCATATCACTGAGTAATATGTATATATTCAATTTTGTTCTAGTTGAGGATCCCAGGTATTCACATGCTATCTCCTACATTCAAACGAAGAGATCTTTTTAAGATTTTAACCTTTAGGTGCAATTGTTTTTGTATCTCTCTTGCACTTGGTTCACCAGGTATATTTGCCAGGTGGTTTTTGAAATTTTTTCATGAATCTGGTTGCTCCTATAATAACTGGAATGATGGAGATCTTCCTAAGATTCCAATTTCTTTTCATGTCGTACTAAGACATTGGTATTTGGTTGTATTTTCCCTCCAGTTCTGTTTAACCCAACATCATTCCGGACAGTAACTTCTACTAAGGTTGCTTCTTCCTCCTCCTTTTCTCATATCACTATGTCAGGTGTAATAGCTCTGTTTTCTAGGTGTATAGCTGTCACCTTTGCTTATTTCTGTGATCCTTGAAATGCAATTGATTGCTAAATTCTTTTCAGGGTGTTCCAAAAGTCTTGAACACATTTTGACATTGAATATCTCGAGAACTAAGGATATAAAAAGCGCATCTGATATTCAGAAAACTTGTAATCTCAAGTTTTTCATGGAATTTTCAAAGATGTTCAGTGTGAGCACCATTGATCACATGACACACTTCAAGTCGATTGTCCAATTCTTGCCAAACGTGTCCCAGCATTGCGTTGTAACAGCTTTGTTATTCCGGCCTTCAGTTCATCCATGTCTCTTGAAATAGGATGCACATAGATCAGTCCTTTCACAAATCTCCACAAAAAAAATATCACAGATTGTGAGATCTAGGAGGCCAGGGCATGAGATCATGATCATCTTGCCCAGATTGTCCAATCCATTTGTCTGGCAGTGTTGTGTTCAGAAACTGTCTAACCCTGAGGTTCCAGTGTGCTCATGCCCCATCCTGTTTGAAAATAAAGTCATCAGACTCTTTCTCACTCAAGCAGATTTGAGGACTTGAAATATTCCCAAGACTTTTGGAACACCCTGTATATTACAAAGGATGATTTTATCATTCGGTTTTCACAATAAAGACATAAATGTATAAGAGTTGTTACATTTTCAATGTTTTTACTTACATTATAAAAAAAATCTTCTGTTTTTTTTTTTACTTAAAAGACTGGATATTGCATTGTGTGCCTGTATGATGTGATATGTTTTTGTGTGATTCATTATTTCTGATCTAAAGTACTTTCTCTTTGCAGAAACCCACCAGTTGTCGTGGTAGCAAAATGAAGATGAAGAACATTACCGATTTTGTATTCCGAAGACAAGTTGGTTCCAAGGATGTTCAGTCGTACCACAAGTCAGTTGAAAGTTTGTTGGAGTTCAAAGCAACAACGCCACATGCAAATGAAGTGAGTGTTCATCCGTTTAATTATGCATTAATAAGGTTGCGAAAGTATGAACCTACTATCCCTCAATAAGGATAAAATGGCTTGCATTCAACTACTAATCTTCTTCTATATAAATGAAACAGTAGACGTGTGTGTGTAAATATCTAACAGGTAAACTATGAAACTACTGGTCACATAACACTGAAATTCTCAGGAAATAATATTCATGCATCAAGGATGGTTTATAGCGAATAATATCTTTGCTTACATGCATGTATATCGCATACAGACATCGGCAAATTTACATGTAAAATGTTCATTAAAAATTAGCTGACATTTTGGTTTTGTATGCGCATACATTCGGATTATTTTTTGTTCTCCGGCTGGAACACTCGTTTTAATTTATTTCAATTCTAACTGATAACACCAACTCATTTTTTTATGTTTTTGTATTAAAAAATAATTTTAAAAAAAATGAAATCATGCATAAATTTTACTTGTGGTTTGAAATTTGTAAATATGAAAACAAACCTATATATCTTTTTACGATCTCATATTTACTTTATTTCATACATATTTTTAAGAGGGGGTGGGACACGGAATACAGAACGTGCTGAAATAACATTTAGAAAGCCATTCTTAATATGGAGAGGGGGAGGTATTAAACTATTCTGTACTTTCACCTAACAATTTATTAAATAAGAAACTGACATATATTATCTCTATCTTTGTTTAGTATTAGTTAACATTAAGTATCTATTTCTCAATCCAATTTCTTGATTAGTTTATTGTAAAGCAAGTGTTGCCTAATCACTAACTGCACTTTAAAATATTTATTTTTCAATTAGCATGAATTTTAAATAAGGTGCTTCTACAGTGTACTACCCGTATTAAAAAAATACAAACAATTTATAATGAAATCATGTATTTCGAAAAACTACTGAGTCATTTTCCGGAAGTAATGTCATGTGTTGATGATGATAGTGGGGGGGAGGGGCATGAGTATGTTGCTTTTAAAAGTACTCTGGAGGCCACCAAGGATTACTGAACCTTGTTTTTTTTTTTAGGTAAGGTTGGGGGTGTGGTGAATTAGTGCCTGTTCATTCTCCCAAGCATTACCACCACTGATTTCTGCTGAAATGCTGCATCAGAACAGATACTACACTTTGATCTTAGCCAAAAGGCCAAGTAAGCGTAATATAGTTTACTACCAGGCATTACCTCCTTTGTAAAAAAAATGCAAAATAACCGACACAGTATATATTTTAAGAGGTGGGGGAGGAGAATATGAAATAAGTCCCGGAAATTGCTGAAGTAGTTTATGATCTCAAAAATACTTTTTTTTTTTTTTTTTTTCATATATATTTTTAAAAGAAGTGGGGATACGGAGTCAGGCCCGGAAACGTCTGAAGCAGTTTACGATCTCAAAATTACTTTATTTCACACATATTTTTAACAGTGAGGAGTGGGGATATGGTGTCAGTCTGGGAAATTGCTGAAACAGTTTACGATCTCGAAATTACTTTATTTCATATGGAATCAGTCCTGAAAATGGTTGTAGAATTTTACGATCTCATATTTACTTTATTTCATATATATTTTTTAAGATGGGAGGGAGGGAACACTGGCATACGGAATACGGACTGTGCTGAAATGATAACATTATTTAGAAAACCATTTTTAATATGGGGGGGGGGGTATCTTTAACTATTCTGTACTTTCACCTAACAATTTAATAAATAAAAACTGACATGAAATATGGACCATGCTGAAATAACATAATTTAGAAAGCCATTCTTAATATAGAGAGAGGAGGGTATTTTTGTAAACTATCTGTACTTTCACCTAACAATCTATTAAATAAGAAACTGACATACAGAATATGGACTGTGCTGAAATAGTATTTACACATTTATTTGGAAAATCTGCTGAGTCCTATTCTAGAAATGATATAATTTCGCTTAAAATTATAGTTGCGGTGGTGGGAAAAGAAACACAATAATAACAAATTTTCTGTTGAAGCAAGTGTTACCTAATCTCTAACCAAGATCATGTATTTATTTGGAAATTCTAATGATTCATCTTCTAACAGTGAATTCATTTTTCTTAAAATTATGATGGCCTTGGTATATTTACATTATCCGTCAGAGAGTAAGAAAACTTAATGTGTTGTACATTATTTGTCCTAGAAATTGTAAAATTATTTAATATTCGTGCTGTTAATCACATGTCCTAGGGAAGTTAAAATTATTTCATACATAATTTGTGTAATTCATGTTCTAGGTTAGGTAAAATATTGTTTTGCTAGAGATAAGCCGTTCTGTTTAAGTTAACAAATTTACTGAATTTCCATTACTGACAATTACTATATTGTCCAATTGACTACTGTACTCTCTAACCCTTATCCTCGAGTGGCTCTTAGGCCTGGATAAATGGTGCTGCCTATGCAAAAAAAAAAAAAAAAAAAAAAGATAGCAAATATCTAGACATAAAAAAAATTCCTCTCCCCTTAGAATAACATGTTCAAACTTCATTTTTCTCATTTGTTTATTATGCGGTCCTGAGCATCACTGGGTAGGCCTGCTAGTATATCTATAAAAGTGAGAATGTGTGTGTGAGGACACTTCTCAACCTATATACTCAACAAATTTTTTATCTACATACTTGAAATTTAGTATATAGGTTATTCAGACATGTGGAAAACTTTTTCATTTGTTTTCATTTGAAAAAAAAAAAGGGCTGCTAAGGGGTCAAAATTGAAAATTTGTTTTTTTTGGGGGGGGGGGTCATTGGATTTGCATCTATTTGTCAACTGTTTCATGAATGCGCATGTGTGAATGGTTCATGTGATAGATTCCTTATTTTAAGAATAAGTATGTTTGAAAACACTTTTTAAAGATCGTGTCAAGCTGGCCTAATGGTTATCGTACTTGACTCACTGTCTTTAGGTTTTGGTTTTGATCTCGGCGTGAGCATTTTTTTTTTTTTTTTTTTACTTACAAGAAGTGAACTGTTTCGAAAAAACAATACTCACATGCACATGTCTCAGTTCCTTTCCATTCTTTTTACTTCATCTTTTTTTTTTTTTAAGGAATTTAACGTTATGTGTAATACCAGACAATGCCGGATACATCTGCTAGTTTATAATATAAAGATGCATTAAATTACAATTAGTATATCCAATGATGCTGCATTAAAGATAATGAAATACCAAAATCTTATGTACAATATAAAAAGAAACTGGAATCGAAGGAAGATCTCTATCATTCCAATAATTATAGGAGCAACTGGATTCATGGAAAAGAATTTTAAAAAACTATCTGGCAAATATACTCGGTAAACCAAGTGCAAGTGAGATATAAATAATTGCACTTAAAGGGACAGTTAGAATCTAAAAATGATCTATCAGAATATATAATAGCGGGTGAATGATTGCCATCCAGTAGGATGCCCTATCCCCAGCTTGAACAAGTTGATAAGAAAAGTAAAATAAGTTGGAACTACCAAAGTTTTATGCACGACATGAAAAGAATCTTAAGATCTCCATCATTTCAGTTATTATAGGAGAAACTAGACTCATGAAAAAGAATTTCAAAACCTACATAGCACATATACTTGGTGAACTAAGTGCAAGAGAGATTCAAACAATTGCACTTAAAGTTAGTCTTAAAACGATCTCTCGGTTGGAATGCATGAGATAGGTGAATGTCTGGGATGCAGTAGGATGCTCTATCCCCAGTTAGAACAAAATTGAATATATACATAGATCAGTGATATGACAGTTGGGAGTTTTCTTACAAAATTAGTCATTTTAAATTTGTAAACTTTTTTATTACATCAAAATTAAATATAAGATTTGTTGACTTAATTTACCTAAAATTCCTGTTGTTACCAGAAAATAAGAAACTATCCTTCACATATATAGATATATACTAGCAGTTCCGCCTGGCTTTGCTCGGGCCCTATGTACTGTTCATAAGATTATGTGCATATGTATATAGATTAAAAAGTATGAATATGTAAAGTAATGCCTTTCTGTATAATAGTCTTCCTTAACTACCATAGAGAAAGGACAGACAGCATTTTCACTTTCATAGATAGATACATAGATTGGGTGCAATATATAGTAATGATTTAAAAAGTATATATAAAAAAGACTCCTGCGCCGCCACCGAAAATCAAAACCAAAACGTTCAACTTACGATTTTGCCTCTGCCGTCAATGACTGGGCTATGAAAACATGTTTACTGCAAGGCTAAAAATTAAAACATGAACTAATAGCTACTACGTTATGCATTCGTGATGCCGGCGTTCGACCTTCACCTGGCAAATTTCAGGGTTTTTTTTTTAAATTTTCACACTTTTGCACTGTTTTTTCCGGGCTAACACCCAAATATAAAGTTTTGCATGGATTCAAATACCTTATATATGAAGTTTCATGTCTGTAGACCAAAAACTCGAGGAGGAGTTTGGTAGGCAAAATTTGTTAAACAAAAATATATACGTATACATAAATATAAATGGAAACAATTTTGTGTTTACTATAAACTTTTTACACAAATATTATGCAAGTATAAATCATGTAGAATATCTGCATGAATACAATTACACATAATAGTTAACTAAAGATGATTATCCCATTAGAAAACTGAAGCAACTAATAAGGAATTAATTAAAATGAATGTTTAAAAGTATATGCAAATTAGCTAGATCTTTTGCTAGTGAATGCAATTCCACAACCCATATATACGAAAATTGTATTTTCTTTTTAAATAAATAGAAAAGAGTGTTTTTAATATGAATATCAATGCACACAAAAGAAAAACGAATTTATAGGAGTATAGAAGATATATACACATGCACACACATTTTGTATCACGTTTATCAGAAACAAAAATGTGAAAGAAAATAAATTTTTGCAAGTAATTGGTAATTAACAAAATTTAACTTTTTTTTTTGTGTGAATTTTTTAGAAATGTTTTAAAGTCTGTCATTTTTTTTAATGTTATAAAATTTCCACCTAAAAATATTTACAAATTCAGAAAAATGAAAAATCATTATCTTTCTTTTTATATTTTAAACAAAAATAAGCTTCGAAAGTTGACATGCATTAGCTAAAACTTTTTAATTCTAAATTGTAGCAAGTAGTTGAATGAAATTTACAGTTATAATCACTAATTTAAAAAATATATTAGCAAGATTTTACTTTTTTTAGGCCATTACATATGAACATTCTAAAATTCTTGACGGAAAAAAGCAAAACAATTTATAGTGGGAGGATCAGTTTCGCATATAGAAATAATATGTAAAATTATTCTTTATTTTCAAGCCATCTTTGTCTTTTAAACCAGTTAAAGTCATTTGATGTTTTTTTTTTAAGTTAAGAAAGTTAATATAAAACAAAGTTATAATTAATTACCTAACCATAAGTCTGTGTGACAAGTCACCTTCCTAAAAATGTCATCCTTTGACCGTACCATTAATTCTTAATCTGAGTGATAAGCTTTCCTTTAAAGAAAATTTAACACCAGATATGAGTGGCAAGCCCTCCCTTCCTAAAAAAACCCCTCTTAACTCTACCACTAACCCTAAGTCCAAATGGCACCCCCAACAAAACTCCTCTTAAAATCACACATAATCTTACAAACAAACAAACAAAAAAGCAAGAACCCTACCTCCAAAAAACATGCAGGATTTATCACACATAGAAAAAAAAATGGTTAGTTATGACTGAAGATGACTCTCGGGATTATTTTCAATTTATATGTGAAACTGTTCCCCGACTCAAAAGTTTTAATTAATTTTGTGTTTTTGGTCCCCCGATTTATCTGAGAAGGACCTATGTTTTCAGTGGCGTTCATGCGTCCGTTAGTTCAGACTATTGACAGATAACTATCCATTAGTTTTTCCTGAAATTTTGCCACAAATTGTGTTTTATTAAATGTGCGCAGTAAAAAAATTTCTTTTACAAAAATTCCCGTTGCGCCCCCAGGGGCTCAAAAGAGGTAAAAAAAAAATGTGGAGGCCAGTGTTCTTAATATAAATCCAGTATGGATGACCCTGGCAAAATTCTGGTTTGCGTCCCCGGGGACTTTCAGTGCTAAAAATGCCCCTTTTTGTGGCTCTGTTTTCATATTTCTCAACAAAAACTTGATATATCTGACTATATAGTGGTTTTTCATGGTGGTCAACTCAAATATACGTGTGTTAAGGTCTGAAACTCCACCGTTATCTATTTACACTGGGATTCGACGTCCCCAGGGGCTCAAAAGAGGTCAAAAATGACACTTTTGCTCTACGTTTGATCCATCCATTAGATTTTTCCTGAAATTTGGCCAAAATGTGGAGCCCATTGTACTTAATATAAATTCAGTATGAGTGACCGTGGTAAAATTCTGGTTCACATCCGTCTGGGACTTTTAGGGCTAAAAAAACATGCCTTTTCGGAGCTCTTTTTTTCATATTACTCAAGAACTTTATATGTATATCTAATATAGTAGTTTTCCTTGGTGCTGAATTCAAATATACTTGTATTAAGGCATGAAACTGCATTGTTTGTACATTTTCATTGGGATTCAGCATTTCAGGAGCTCAAAAGGGGTCACAAATTCCCCAAAATTGCTAAAAATTACACTTTTTATCCCATTACTTTTGCCCCATCCATTAGATTTTTCTGAAACTTGGCAAAAATTTGAAGGTAACGTTGGCCCTTCACACTTCTCACATTCATCATTTTTTCACTATTTTTTTGTGACATCATCTCACATGCAGCACAAGAGGGGACCATGCATGCGCGGCTTGTTAATCTCTAATAATCTATATAATTATAAAACACAAATGACCTTGTAACGAGTGTTATAACGCAACATCCGGTTTATGTCTTCCGGTTGCACATGCGTACATAAATGTAGAGTCGAATGTAATAATCAAAGAAGAAAGCGCCTGCGTGTGTGTGTATTGTGCGGTCATCCAACTTACCTTCGGATGGGATCTGAGAGAGAGAGAGAAATTAAAGCTGACAGCCATGGAGTTATAAGGTGGAATCTCACGAGATCTAATCTTCCACTGCACACGTATGCAAATGGAATGGGGTCAGTTTTTTAATAAAATGCCTGTTGGCAGAGGCAGTGGGGAGAAGACGTGCTGGAAGTTGAGAGAGAAAGTTGACAGTGACGAATTCTAGCTGCACTTTTGCTTTTTGTATTTATTTTATTTTGCTGTTTACCAGCCCATTTAACTGCAATAAACAAATTATCAACGTGATAATACAATGTATTGTTTTACTGCGTACGTTTTGAGCATCCCAATTGTTTTTTTTGCATTTAAATTATCCAAATAAACAATTGTTAATACTTTCTGCATTTTTTTTTTTTTTTTTTTACATCGTTCATTTCTGTATTACATTTAAGTTATTTTAATGCAATTTTCTTACAAATAAATCTACTTTAACCCGTTGACAACCATAAGAGCATTTTACAACGGCAATTTACCCACCACCTTCATTTTTTTTTTTAAATTTATTCTCCATTTTTTCATACACCTTTTTTAAAAAAACACTCATACATTTTCTTCTACACTACAAACATAATTAAAAAAAAACCCTGTATGTTTTTTTTTTAATTTGCGTTACAAATAAATAATCAACGCAACAATAAAACATTGTTTTACTGTGTACGTTTTCAGTATCCCAAATTTTTTTTTTTTTTTTTTTTCGCATTTAAATTAAGATATATCAAAATTTTAATTTAACTTTAAGTATTATGGTATCTGTTCAGTGCACATTTACCTATAAGTATGGCAAACCACTTATAATTCAATGGCTGTAAGTTGGAGTCTGTGTTTGCACTTGACATTTGCATAAAGGAAATATGTTTTACTTTTAATTTATTCATACCAATAATATTGTGGAATCTGCATTCATGCTTGAAATTTATTTAAAAAATCTAGGTCTGGAGAGTATAATCTAATAAAATTTTTATTGTGTAGTGACAAAAAACAAAATAAATATCTTCATTTCAGTCATCCTCAAACGAGGACATTGGGTTCACGTATGGTTCAAATAATTTACCCTTTGTAAATCTTGCAGTGTTTTATAGCTTGAAAGTTATCAAAATATTCAATCTAGTCTTTTGGTAATGAAATATGTTTGTTATATAAATACATTGATGGGCTGTGAATGCAAAGGTTTCCTTTCCATTGGTCACTGCATCAGGCAAAGTACCTTTCCCTAGATTTATCCACATAAATGGATAGTAACATTCAATGCTGCTAAGACTAAGCTTCTTTCCTTTAATAATTATAAGAAACTTCTCAACCACTGATAGCCATGGCTTATGATACATTATCTGAAAAATATTTGGTTCAAAATCCTCGGTTTAATGCTCACAGGAACATGAATCGGAACAGATACATTGAAGGCATTGCCAAGATAGTGGGCTCTCTCTCTATCTCTCTCTACTGTGCTAAAGGGTCTAGCTACAAGGTCACCATCCACCCATGTATGGAGTATTGTTGCCACTGCTACTAGCTTTTCTCTCCTAGACAGAGTTTTTAAAAATCGCCAACTTGACAGGTCCTGTTCTGTCAATCAAACTCCAACCGTTGTCATATTGCCAAAATGTTGCATCCCTGTGCCTATTTTACAAGTATTTTAATCGAAGGTGCTCTGACGAACTCCAGGCTATTGTACTCTCTTGATATAAATACCCCTGACAAGCAGCAAAATCCCACCCCTACACATTAGAGATCCCTAGATGCTGGAAAGCCTTCAACTCTAATAGTTTCTTCTCTCAGACTGCTAGACTTAAGAATTCCCTACTGGGTTCCTACTTCCCTGACTGTACTGACACTTGAAGTTCAAGTGTAATGTGAACAGACATCTTGCTGCTCAATTCCCTACATAATGTCCCTACAAATTGTCCCAAATAGTAGACCCCTACATCCAAATGACACTGTTTTTTGTTTGAAGTGAAATAAAGAAAAAACTAACTTTATAATACCTAGTAAAAGAGGTAGAAAGTACTTTTATTTTTCTAATCTTATGATTCAACCAAGGATTGAACCCTAGTTTCTCAACTCATTAGAACTCTATTATGTAAAATTATTTTTTTATGCTTATAATTTATATCAGTTATTGTTGGTTCTTATTTGTATTCGTTTTTCATTTACAGCCCTGTGAATTATCTGGCCATTGTAGGGCGACTTTCCTCATGGATTTCAGTCCAGACGGGTGAGTAAATGACTCAAAACTTCAAATAAGTTTTCGTATTTAAAAAAATATCTTTTAAATTAAACTATGTTAAAGAAATGGTGATGTTTGTTCATACCCGCCACCCTCATAAAAACAAGGCCGTGCTCTCGTGTAATGAATGAATGCGTGAATGTAGGATTGACATGTAAAATGACCGAAAAATGGGCTGAAATGACTTAAATAAATAAAAAGTAAATGAATTAGAATGACTTTAATGAACTTAAGGATGAATTGAATGACCTTAAGAATGACTTGAATGACCTTAAGAATAACTTGAATGCTTAAAAATAACTGGAATCCTTCAAAAACAACTTGAATGATCTGGAGAATGACTTGAATGGTTTTGAGATTGACTGGTTGTAAAGTGGGTGATCATTTTACATTAAAGTAATACAGAAAAGTGATCCCCCACTTTATATCACAAAGTTACAAACATAAGTACAGCATGTAGTAAGAACAGATACTACACTTTGAGATATTAAATCCTTTATTCATGTTAAAAATACATTGAAAATCAACACTGAACAAAAAACTTAGGCACATGGCCAACTCAAAAGGGGGATTATGGGTGTCATTGGTCATCCTTGTCACTCCAGAACTAAACAAAATCAAAAGTTTCTCCCAGCTAGTATCTTTCACCATAATACCGCATTCACCCTTTCATACTGGGGGACATCCTACTTAACTCCTAATTTTTAAAACATTTTTTATTGACGTATAAAAACAAAAAAAGATAACAATAAAAATGGTACAATAATTCATTTGTGTCGAGAGTGGGGATGGGGTTGGGGGGGTTAGTAGGACCCTCCCAACCTCGTCTAGTTGATAGACTGCTCGTTCCACTAGGTTTGTAAAAGGAACCTGGCTTCTGCGGGTCAGTCTCTAATTGGGGGATGCCTCTAGATGGGGGTGAATGGAGAAAAGAAAATTTTGTGGGTAAGGAATGGGGGTTAGTTTGTATTTCTTTCTCTCCAAGATGGGTGAAATTTAGAGAAGGGGGTGAAAACAAAAATTGCAAGAAGGAGGGGGTGGGGATCTTGGAGGCTTCCTAATCAGGGAGGGATGGAACATACACTCAGCTAGCTGAGAGGCTATTTGTTAAATTTTACTTTACGGAACTGCGCATTCCACACCTAGGCAGGGAACACGTATTCAAATTTGGCTCCTCTTCGTACACACAGACTTGCTACCTGTATCCATCTTCTGTCAAATGCCGCGCGATGCAGCCTTCTTCTATCACATCTGATCTTCACCCGTAGTTGGTGTTTAAAGAAAGCGATCAGATCCTGATCAGAAAAAGACAACCCCCCACCCCCCCGGCAACCTTGCAGATGCGACGTCCGAATCACCATTCTCGCCACGGCCAGGATTGTAACGTAGACCATTTGTCTTTCCCGGTCCCACGGTGGTCTCACATTGTCCACGACATTGGATATGGTAATTGGGCGAGGATGTTCAGGATCGATGCAAGCCGTCACCTCGCTGACATACGACCAGTACCGGCGGAGAAAGCATGATCAGTCGTTTCTACGGCCGTTGTCCCACAACGGGGACAATCAGGCGACTCCAAAAACCCGGAACTGCATTGTACATTGTTGAGTGGAAGTGCATTTCGGGCCAATCGCCAGATCAGAGAGAACTTTGAATTGCTCAGATGACTCGAACCTGGCGTCCAGCTCCACGCGGAGCGGATCTCACTCTGCTGCCAACCCAAACGCGCACATAGCGGGTCGTCGGCAGTCCCCTTCACTAGATCCCTGTGGAGTTCCCTACGGGTTGCAGTCACAAGGTCACTGGACCTTGGTAGTCGTTTTAGCGCAGCTCGGCACTCTTTCATGTAGGCAGATTCTCCTCGCGGCCTGCGACGGCTCTCGATAGAAGGGTCGAGAACGAGGTCGGAGAAGGAAGCAGTAACCACGGGTGCCACGGTTGATCATCTTGCATATAGTGGCTCAGGAAAGCCAGCGTCTCGATGACACTTCAAGTCCGGCATTCCCAATCCTCCCTCACACGGACGTTGAATACAGACCTGTCTGCTCACCCAGTGTCTTCCTCTGTCCCAAAGAAGCGAGGACAAGAGTTCGACAAGAGCTTTTAGGTGTTGTGCAGGCAGGGGAAGTACGGCCAGTCGGTAAAGGATGAGAGGAAAGACGTAAGTGGCACTCGCCTCAGCTCTACCCTTTAAGGAAAGTTTCCTAGGAAGCCACGAATTGACTGCAGCCTCCACCTTTGACCGTACCTCCAACCAATTTTTGTCAAGCTGGAGACCCGGTCCGAACCACACGCCGAGGATCCGAACCGGGCCATCTGTCACGCTGAAGGGCGCCAGTAGGTTGGCGTTGCCACTTCAGGTGCCCAACCGCAGTCCTACGGTTTATCTTGATCCCTGTAATTCTTTCATACTGGCGAGCGCCTCCGACACGATCTCGATATCTCTGAAGCTCGACACAAAGACCGTGACATCATCGGCGAACGCGGATACCTTGACAGCTGAACCACCGGGTATTGCAATTCCGCGCAGGGCAGAATTTGTCTCCCCACGTCTCAGCTTGTGGAGCAGGGGCTCCAAAGCCAGGACATAGAGCAGGGGCGACAGCGGACAACCCTGACGAACCGACCAAGAGATAACAAAGGGTTTTGAGTGCTTTTCGTTGACTTGCACGACAGCTGTGGGCTGTCGATACATCACATAGATCCACTTGCAGAAGTCCGGTTTAAAACCGGCGGCCTCTAAGACAGATGCCAAGAAACGATTGTCGACCCTATCGAAAGCTTTGGACTGATCTAAGTTGATCAGCGCGGCTTCCGTGTCGTCATCTATTCCTCCCTCTAGGATCGTGCGGATCAGATGCAAGTTGTTCTGAATCGATCTCCCCTTCACAGCGCAGTTCTGTTCTGGTTCAACCAACTCGTCGATAACAACCTGCAACAAATTCGACAGGATCTTGGCTAAAATCTTCAACTCTGTGTTTAGCAGAGCTATGGGCCTGTAGTCGTCTAACTCTTCCCCTCCATGCCCGTCACCTTTCTTCAGCAATATGATCACTCCCTTGGTTACCTGCCCTGGGATGGATCCCTGAGATCTTGGCCAAATGCCAAGAAAAGCTTAAAAATCTAAGAACAGCATCTATTAACAACAGACCTTTGATCTTAACCAAAAAGGCCAAGCACAAAAGTGTTATGGACAAATCAACCGACGGAGTGACTTATAGAGTTGCTTGCACACGACTAAAAAAACTAAAAAAATCTATAAGATGTACGTATGTACGTGGTGAAAAGAAAATACTTCAATAAAACCTCATAATCAATTTACATGATTTTTATTGCACAATATTTCCTTTCCATCACGAGTACCTCATACAGATTTTTCTTTATTTTTGCTTCTTCATGAAGGGGAGGTATGGACTTGAACCAAAATTGTAATTGAAAATATTTAAACTTCATAAAAATCTACTTTAGATTCGATTGATTTGAAAAAAAAAAAAATTTGTTCAATTGTATGATTTATTGATTTTTAATTTTTATTTTTGCTGATAACTGTTTAATATTGAAAGTGAATTCTTTGTATAAATTTCCAGATCCAGAATGGCATCTTCTCATGGGGACCATACTGTTCGTATCACCGATTTATCCACACGAAAGTGCACCCACATTTTGAGGGGTCATCCTCGAACACCCTGGTGTCTTGCATTTCATCAATCATCCAATGATATTCTTGCATCCGGATGTCTTGGGGGTGAAGTCCGCATTTGGGATTTACATGTCAGTATACATTCTTGATTCTCCTTGTTTCAGTTTTAATCACAGCTTTTGATAAACAACTAAAACTACATTACTATTTAACTCCGTAAAACAATATATTTAAAGAGAACAAAAATTGCAAGTCATTATTTGAATTATTCAAACTACTGTTCTCATCTTGAGTGTTATTTTCACATTTCAATCGATGTAACCTACGATCTTCTTCAGGTATCTCTTATTGAATGAACTCAGGGATCTGCATGGAATTTCGAATTGAACCTTTTATTTATTCCACAGGAGTAGTATGATCTCATTCCGTCAGCCATGACCAGGTAGAAGTCCTGTTGTATTTTGAGTATTGCCTATACTGAGGATTGAACCTTCAGCTTCCAGAAGAATGTAATTTACTACTGAATTTTACGAAGTATTTTATCTACTAGGATATGGATACTGAGTTCGACAAAATATATCCAAAGTAGGTCGGACTTTATATAAGCTGTAACGTTGTGAAATAACGGTCAAGATAAGAATAGTGCGAATAATGCAGAGAAAACTTTGAAAGGAACTTAGATTTTTTTTAATTGCACTACAATGAATCCATTTCCTTCAAACACATCTCATAACATTAAATCTGTTTTTCTGTCCTCTGATCGTGCCAACGGGAAACGGTCACTGGCAAAGAAAGTTTTAGAGTTAATAAATCCAAATAGGAACCAGCATTGCCCATGAATGAAATTAACGTTTTAATTGCAAATTAACATTTTATATACAAAAACAAACCCTTTAGCTTTCATTTAGTATCATAATTTATTTCATTTAGTATCGTAATGTATTTCATTTAGTATCATAATGTATTTCATTTAGTATCATAATGTATTTCATTTAGTATCATAATGTATTTCATTTAGTATCATAATTTATTTCATTTAGTATCATAATTTATTTAATTTAGTATCGTAATTTATTTCATTTAGTATCGTAATTTATTTCATTTAGTATCGTAATTTATTTCATTTAGTATCGTAATTTATTTAATTTAGTATCGTAATTTATTTAATTTAGTATCGTAATTTATTTCATTTAGTATCGTAATTTATTTCATTTAGTATCGTAATTTATTTCATTTAGTATCGTAATTTATTTCATTTAGTATCGTAATTTATTTCATTTAGTATCGTAATTTATTTCATTTAGTATCGTAATTTATTTCATTTAGTATCGTAATTTATTTCATTTAGTATCGTAATTTATTTCATTTAGTATCGTAATTTATTTCATTTAGTATCGTAATTTATTTCATTTAGTATCGTAATTTATTTCATTTAGTATCGTAATTTATTTCATTTAGTATCGTAATTTATTTCATTTAGTATCGTAATTTATTTCATTTAGTATCGTAATTTATTTCATTTAGTATCGTAATTTATTTCATTTAGTATCGTAATTTATTTCATTTAGTATCGTAATTTATTTCATTTAGTATCGTAATTTATTTCATTTAGTATCGTAATTTATTTCATTTAGTATCGTAATTTATTTCATTTAGTATCGTAATTTATTTCATTTAGTATCGTAATTTATTTCATTTAGTATCGTAATTTATTTCATTTAGTATCGTAATTTATTTCATTTAGTATCGTAATTTATTTCATTAAGTATCGTAATTTATTTCATTAAGTATCGTAATTTATTTCATTAAGTATCGTAATTTATTTCATTTAGTATCATAATGTATTTCATTTAGTATCATAATGTATTTCATTTAGTATCATAATGTATTTCATTTAGTATCGTAATTTATTTCTATATATAAAATGTCTGTTATTTGTGTTACCGCTTTTTGTGTGCGGTAAACTTCAAAATTATTGTGAATTTTGGAACACAGCTACTAGACATAAAGGTTAGTAATGTAGACTATATTTAATTTAATATAGTTTTCTATAAAGGAGAACTGGAAACCTTTCATGAAATAATAATCTGATTTAGTATATTAGACATCAATATTTCTAAAATTTCAGTTTCTTTGGGTTTTAGGAGACGTAATGAGTACCGCTTCCCATTTTGAAAATCAAAATATTTCTGATTTGCATTTAATTTTATTCATCATTATTAAATACTTGCAAGATTTCTTAAGACTCCTTAAGCTTAATCATTGAAGTTTAAACATTTTCTTAGAATCAAATTATTAAAAAAAGTTAAATTTGTAACATTAATTCTAGAAATAAAATTTTGTAGCATGTACATGGTGCAAAATTGTACTGCGATAATTTTAATATGAATAAAACGTAACAATAATAAAAACTGAAATTTTAAGAATATGAAAATAATTTCTAATCGACAGGGTTTGTACAAACTTGAAAGGTCTTTGAATTTTGTTTTTTTGCCTTGAAAAGGCCTTATTTCTATAATTTTCTTAAAAAGGCCTTATTTCTATAATTTTCTTGAATACAGCCATAGCAACCATAATGATTACGTTTGTTTGAAATCCGCATCAGCCATAATTGCTGCTAGTTCTTATCTGTATAATACTAACAATCTTTGGGCGTGTTTATTTGGAATTTACAAATATTAATGAAAACATTTTGAAGTTTCTAAATATTAATGTATACAATAAGTACTGACCCAACAGGTCAAAAGTGATCTAATATGCTTCTAAAACTCTAAGAATGTTTTTGTTATTGTATTACCATTCCGACTTCATCTCTGAAAAAGAAATTATATTTACATTTGGCAACTTCATAAATTCTTTTTGATTTTATCTTTGCATTATACAAGAAAAAAATTAATTTTCTCTTTTAACCTCGAAGCAATATAGTAATCTCCTCGTACGTGATAAAGTTGCGCCATTTGTCTTACTGCCAATTTTATTTTCACAATAGCATAATCGTTTCTTTCAATTTGTTTTGAATATTAATAAAGATTCTACATTTTCAATATTATGGTATACAACGGTATGTGTGTCTGTGTTTCAGGGACGTGGCAGCGAAGTGTGGACGGCTCCTCATGGTTCTGTCATTGCAACACTAGCATTTCACCCGACGGATCACGTTTTAGTATTTGCTACTGCTGATGAGATTTATTTCTGGGATTGGAGTAAAAGTCGACCTTTTGCCTGCTGTAAAACTGCACGTAACTTCGAAAGAGTAAGGTGAGTCCTTAAACTACACACACACACACACACATACATATATACGATTATGTTATGAAAGAATAAAGCAATACTTTGTATTATTTGCATTACTTCGACTACTGTTCTCATCTTGTGTGTCATTTCACATTTAAGTCAATGCAAACTCCGACCTTTTTCAGGTATATCTTGTTGAACTCTGGAATATGAATGGAATTATTGAGCAAAACTTATCAAGAAAAAAGCTCAACACTATTAAAAGGAGCAAACAAATATATTGAATGAAAGATGAGGAATAAAAGTTAGATATAACTTTCTTATATCACCAGAACAATAAGGAAAATTAAAAAGAGAAAATTAAGAAAAAAAAAACCACTCTTTAGGCCATGACATTTCGGCACTAAATGCTTCTCATCAGAAGAAGAGAAGGGCCAGAATTATACAAAATGTGAATATAGTTAAAAAAACTGGCTTAATAACATTTACATATGAAATGAGAATGAAGGACTAGGATAATATTGAAGAGAAAAAAAAGCTGCGCATGCATGGTCCCTCTCTGCTGCTGCATGTGAGATGATGCCACAAAAATAGTGAAGAAATGATGAATGTGAGAAGTGTGAAGGGCGACCGTTGCCTTCACATTTTTGCCAAGTTTCAGAAAAATCTAATGGCTAGAGCAAAAGTTATGGGGTAAAAAGTGTCATGTTTTGCAATTTTGGGGCATTTGTGACCCCTTTTGAGCTCCTGGGAACACTGAATCCAAGTGAAAATGTATAAATGATGCAGTTTTACGCCTTAAGTCACGTATATTTAAATTCAGCACCATGGAAAACTACTATATAGACATATATATCAAGTTCTTGAGTAATATAAAAGAGCTCCAAAAAGGCATGTTTTTTTTTTTTTTTTAGCCCTAAAAGTCCCAGAAGGATGCGAACCAGAATTTTGCCAGTGTCACCCATACTGAATTTATATGAAGAACAATAGCCTCCACATTTTGGCCAAGTTTCAGAAAAATCTAATGGATGGATCAAATGCTATAAGGGCAAAAAGTGTCATTTTTTGGCCATTTTTTTACCTCTTTTGAGCCCCTGGGGATGCCGAATTCTAGAGTAAATGGATAACGGTTCAGGCCTTAACACATGTATATTTGAGTTGACCACCGTGAAAAACTACTATATAGTCAGACATCAAGTTTTTGTTGAGAAATATAAAAAAAAAAAAAAGCCACAAAAAGAGGCATTTTTAGCACTGAAAGTTCCCGGGAACGCAAACCAGATTTTTGACAGGGTCACCCATACTATTAAGAACAATGGGCTTCACATTTTGGCCAAGTTTCAAAAAATCTAATGAATGGATCAAAAGTTATGGGGCAAAACGTGTCATTTTTTACCTCTTTTGCGTCCCTGGGGACAAAAAGGGAATTTTTGCAAAAAAAAATGTTTCTATTGTACACATCTATTTAATGAAATACAATTTGTGGCAAAATTTCAAGAAAAACTAATGGACGATTATCTGGCAATCGTCCAGACTAATGGAAACATGGATGCCACTTAAAACATAGGTCCCTCTCCGATAAATCGGGGGACTAATAATTAAATGTTAAATGGAGGTACAATATATGAGTAAATTGGAAGGGGTATAGGTATGGGAGGGGGATGATAGAAGGGATGACAGTTGTTTCAGTCATGAGGGGGTTCTCCTCCACTGACTGAGGAGGGAGCGAGGTGTTGGAACAGATATTATACTATGGTTCTAGGTGTTTCCTAGTGTTGTTGGTTTCAAGGTTAAGTAGGGTTGGTATTGTTCAGTGTGTTGTATTAGAGATAGGGGTGTTATGTCTGTGTGTGGTTGTATGCGCGCACGTGTGTGTGTTTTAATGTGTCGGTTCTGATTTATGTGGGGGTGTGTATATGTGTATGTGTATGGACCTTGCATTTCATGTTTTTGTGTGATGATATTAGGCTCTGTTCAGTTCAGGAGTGAATCTGGTGATGAAGTTTTTTTCCTGTGTAAATAAATAAAAATAATTGTCTGTTTGGAAGATTGTTTGTCTGTTTGGAAGATTGGCATTATTTTGAAGCTGTTTCCACTGCATGTGTGTACGTGTTTTGAAACATAGAGGTGTCTGTTATCTGCAATTTTGATGTTGCTCTTATGTAAGGCCACTCTATTGCTGAAATTTTTGGTGGCGCTTATGTAGGATTTGTTGCATGTTGTGCATCTTAGTGCATATACTACATTTCTGGAGGTGCAATTTAGATCCTTTTTTATTTTGAATGTTTGTGCTGGGTTTTTGAATGTGTATGTGTTACCTTCTATTATTATGTCACATACTCCACATCGCAGTTTGTTATATATATATATATATATATATACTAGCATTTCAGCCCGGCGTTGCCCAGGTGTTTGGATGTGTATGTTGAGCAAAAATAAAAAAACAAGTGGTAGTAGGAATGCAGGCTCGAACTCGTACCGCAAAGGAGGAAAAGAACGGGGGGGGGGGTCTCTTACGTCTTTGTTGTTACGAACACCACCAAACCGGAAGTGACGTAGGTTTTAATTAAGGCTAGATAATAGAAAGGAGAGGATGACTTTCAAAAATATCAGCGAAAAAAGTTTACGGACTTAAATTGATATTCTGAATTGATGTCATGGACAACCAGAAATGATCAGTGAGAATAATGCATTACTTTTAATGCATCTAAATTTAAAAATGGATTTTGCTGCAGTTTCACGGCATCAACATTCATTAAACGTGTATTTGACTGATATCAATTGATGTCAGTATTGTTGTTTATATGGCTCTATCCGATAGCATAATGAGTGCTGCTGTCTTGATTTGCTTTTGTTCTGCTTGAGAGTTTTCTTATACAAATGTTTTTCTTTCAAACTATACAATGCTTCATTGATCGAATCTATATTCTTGTACAAATGTTTTTCTTTCAAACTGTACAATGCTTCATTGATTGAATCCTTGAGCTGAAATATATTTTCTCATTATTGATTTGTAATTTTAAAATCTATAAGTGTGACATATTGGATTATTTCAACTGCTTTCGTTTTGAGTGTCGTTTTTATGTTTCAAACGATGTAACCTCCAACCTTCTTCAGGTGTATTTTAAACAAAATTTTAAATGGAACTGTTTATTTAATACATGGGGTAGCATATTCTTGTTCCATCAGCCATGACTAGATGCGGCTTCTCTTATTGTTGCTTTATAGTGTTAGTCATGCAGATTCTCAAGTTTGGCAGAAAAATCCCCCAGTTCAACAAGATACACCTGAAGAAGGCTGGAGGTTATATGAGATGAGAAAAGTAGTCTGAATAATTCAAATATGAATTATCAATCCTCATCTCAAAAATTGTAAAACGTATAAATTTAACATCTAAAATTGATCTGAGAAATTGAAGATGATTTAGTCCCATCTTTTTTTTTTTTTTCTAATTACATTAATTGTAGTCTTTAGCATATCTTTTGTTAAAAAAAAAATTATTTAAAATCTAAACATTTATTGTGTAAAAGCTTTTCTTCAAATTCGTCTTCTCAAACATAAGCATTAAAAGCATCAATAAGAGAATTATCTTTTATTTTTAATTTTTACTGAAAACATTTGTTTCTCTACTTTTTCTCTTCAGATGGTTGCGTTTTGATCCCCTTGGTCATTACTTGTATACTGGCATTGCAAATGCTACAACCATTCAACCTCGAATTCATATTGGCAATTGCGCAACTTCTGGGTAAGTAGTTTTATCCTCATTCCTCGACAAAATTCTATTTTTTATCACAAAAATTTTGTCTATCATTTTCCGTTTTCTTTCATCCAAAAAAAAAAAAAAGAAAAAAAGACTGAATTTAGATGAAACAAAAGTTTAGAAAAGATTGTTGGTCCATCGCTTTTGAAGATGATCACGATGATGATGCTGTTGTCCTGTGAGTATGGAGATAGCTCGTCTGTCTGATTCAAGCTCTAAAGTATCTCTTTCATATGGGGCACTTGTGCCATAATTTTGTAGCCGAGATGCTGACTGCTCTGTCTTTTCGAATAGTTTGTTTCCTCTCGCATTTTTCAATGTGTGCAGATTCATGGACCCTTTGTGGCTTGCACTACACAGCAACATCTGTTTTGAGGTAGGTTTTCCCATGAATTGGAATTCAAACCAAACTGAGGGACATTACAAGTTGTCATCGAGCCGTTTCCGCTGTCCTGTTTTGTTTTTTTTTTAACTTCAAACACTTAAATTTAAGGGACTGCTATTTGAGATAAAATTTGCAGGGATACTATGTAGGGAGTTGAGCAGCAAGATGTCTGTTCACTTGAACTTTTGCATGTCAGTACATTTGGGAAGTAGGGGTCTGGGAGGCAATTCCAAAGTCTAGCAGTTCAAGGGAAGAAACTGTTTGAGTGGAAGGGTTTTCAACATCTAGGGATCTCTACAATGTATGGGTGGGAGTTTACTGTTTGTTGTGGGTATTTACGTCGAGAGGGGGGGTACGAGGACTTGGAGTTCATCGGAGTGCCTTCCATTAAAACACTTGAAACGCTTTATTTTAAAACTTTTATTGAAAAAAAATCAAGTCGGGTAATTTGATTATGAAGTAAAGCTGACACCTATTTAATATAGTCGCCTTCAGCCTTAATATGGGTCCGGAACTGGGAGCATGCCTTTTCTACAGGCGCCAGCAGGAGTTCAGCGAATGGCAACAATTAGGCTGGCTTTGATGTTCTGGAAAGTCATGTTGATGCTCTCGACGTATGACCAAACGCAGTAGTTCAGCGGGTTTAGGTCAGGGTAGGAGAGGGCCAGTGAGAGAAGGGTACTCCTTTTGAAGCCAAGCCTGGGTCTTTTTAGACTTGTAAGCTGACGCTGAGTTCTGCTGCCACACCCAGGGTCTGCCAACGGCCACCTGATTGCACCAGGAAATCGCTACACTCTTCAACATATCCAAGTGCACGTGTTGACTTTCAAGCCGACTTCGAAGATGTAAGGTAGCATGATGTGGCCGTTATTAGAAACCACACGAAAGACCATAACCATGGTCGGAAACTTTGTTTTCATCAACCTGGGCATGTCCCTGTTATTCGTTGAACAGTCCGGGTTTGCATTTTGAAGGTGCCGGCAATGGTCCTGTTATCATAACTTGGATCGGTAGAGAGCACGAGTTGTACAGTGGTGCATCTCCGATCTCGCTTGTTAAACATTGTGTCATTTTCAGATATAATAGAAGGCTCCTATCACTCTTGGGATTTGTATACAACTGGCCAACTAGTAGATTTTTTTTTTCTTTTTTATTACATTTTCACCCCAAACAAGGCACATTGCCACTTTGTTGTAGGGGGCTACTATCAGGGACATAAGCATCATGGGTACTGTGTAGGGAGTTAGGCAGCAAGATGTCGGTTCACGTTGCACTTCTACATGTCAGTACAGTCGTGGAAGCAGGGACCCGGAAGGGAATTCCAAAGTCTAGCTATTCTGGGGAAGAAACTACTGGAGTAGAAGGCTCTTTTACATCTCGGGTTTTCTACTGTGAAATGGTGGGATTTTGCTGCTTGTCGGGGGTATTTACATCGAGGGGGCACAAGTGCTTGCAGTTGGTCAGAGCATTCACCGTTAAAGTACTTGTAGAACAGGCAGAGGGATGCAACATTTTGTTGATGTGACAGAGGCTGACAGTTCAGGGCCTATCAGATTGGCGACTCTCTTTTGAACCTTGTCTAGGAGCGAGAGACTAGTGGCAGATGCACCAGCCCAAATGTGACAGCAATACTCCATACATGGGTGAATGGTGGCTTTTTAGAGGTACAGGATACTTTCAGGCATTAATAGCTTTCTAGCACGGTAGAGAGAACCTACCTTCTTCGCAACGGTCCTGGCAATGCTCTCAATGTAATTGTTCCAACTCTTGTTTCCTGTGAACGTTAGGCCGAGGAGTTTAAAAGATGTACTTTCAGATAAAGAGTCATTAGCCATTGGTACGGAAGGTTTCTTGTAATTATTGAAGTAAACAAGTTTAGTCTTAGCAGCATTGAATGTGACCATCCATTTTCGTCCCATTCTACTATGGATCGGAGGTCTTCCTCTAATGTTTCTGCCATTTCTTTAGATATGTGTTCATTTGTTTTCCTGTCGTGTCTGTTATAGAGCGTGGTGTCGTCAGCGTGCATATCCATCTCACAGACAATTTTGTCAAGGAGGTCATTTATGAATATTAGCTTAGCGTGGCTTAGTGGGGGATGCCCTTTCCTCTACACTGCAACCTCTCTCCCACAGAAGAGACGTTGCGAGCCTATCCTTGTTTTATCGTTATTTCCATGGCAGGTGCTCGTCTGAACTCCAATCTCTGGTCCCCCCTCGCCAATCTTTCATGAAAAACACCCGTCTAGCTGAATCCACTGTGAAAAATTTCCCCCACTCTTTATCTGTGCCTAAATCAAAACGTGGATTCCATGAACAAAGCTTCTTTCTTAGAACTGCACGCCTGTGGAACTCTGTTCCATCTGCCTGCTTCCCACCGGACTACAACTTGGATGTGTTCAAGTCCAACGTTAACAAATTCCTAATGAACCGCCCCCTTAAGTAAACACTTCATCAAATCTCCACACTAACGTAATGTACTTGCAATAACCCTTATCCCTAAGTGGCTTCCGGGCCTTGATAGGTGGTGATCACTGTGTAAAAAAAAAAAAAAAAAAAAAAAAGGAATAACAGAGGTCCAAGGATAGACCCCTGGGGCACTCCCGCATTTATATCATATTGTTTAGATGTACGACCGTCAAGGACAACCTGGATTTTTCTTTTATCTAAGAAGGATTTAATTATGTTATGTATTCTTCCAGTGATGCCGTATGATCTGATTTTCTTGAAGACCTTCATGCCATACCCTGTCAAAAGACTTAGATATATTTAGAGCTACTGCTTTGTCCAGTGACTGGTATATACATTCTGAGATTACAGTAAGGATGTCTGCTGTGCAACAGGCTTGCCTAAATCCATATTGTTGGTCAGTCAGAAGTTTAGCATCTGTAAGGTGATGGACTAGAGCTTGTTAATTATGGTCTCAAATATTTTGGTGAAAAGTGAGAGTAGGCTAATTGGGCAATAATTTACTCGGTCAGTTCTTTCGCCAGAATTCTTGAAAACTGGTACTACAGAAGCAGCTTTCCAGCAGGCAGGAAAGCAAGATTCATGAAGGCATTTGTTGTAAAGTTTGGAGAGAACTGGAGCTACTTCGGCAGAGCACTTTTTTAATAGCACAGCCGGGATGAGATCAGGTCCACATGCTTTTGAAGTGTCAAGCTTTCTTATGATAGCATGCACCTGAGAATGGGTGATTTTCAGATCGTCTAATGTGGTGTCTGTTTGCAAAGGAAAGTCAGGGAGGGGGTGGTTAGCAGAGTTCAGTGTGGAGTTGGAGGCAAACCGTGTGGCAAACATGTTAGCCTTCTCAGTTGCTGAGCAAACAATCTCATGATTGTTGGATGGTGGGGGAATTGTTGATTGCTCATTATTTACTACGCTGTTATAGATTTTCCAGGAGTGTCGGATTCCTAATTTCTGTGCTTCGATGCGTTTTTTGGTGGTTTCAGTAAATTCTCCTTTAGCTGTCGCTATTTCTTTCTTACAGTTATTTCTAGCTTGTATGTACTTCTGCCTGTTTGAACTTGTCAGTTAAATTTGTAGTACGCATGCTGCCTTTGCGCTATGGCAGCTGCACAAGTTGAAGTGAACCATTGGGGAGAGTGGGGTTTGCTATAGAATTTGCGTGTGGGAACATGTGCTTCAATTTCCACTTTGAACCATTCAATGGTCTCATTTGCGCAATGTTCAGCAGGAAGTGAAAAGATATTTTGCCATGGAGCGTCCCTGATAAGGTCCCTGATTGCTTCCCAGTCAGTCTTTTTATAATATAATAATCTGCAACAAAAAAAAAAATGGTTTTCATCACATGGAAATGGAATCATGTCATCTTTTCTAGGGCAACTATTTTATTGTTCCACCTTGTATTTCTCCCAGCTAATGTGTAAGCATTGTGACCATTATACTAAATGGTGCAGTTTTGCCATTACGTGAATATATTAAATCAGTCTTTTGTGTTTTAAATAACCTTTGAAAAGATAAAATTTGATTTTTACATTAAGAATTTGCAAATGCATTTTTAGAAATTGCAATGAATTTAAAAAAAAAAAAAAATATTGGTAAATTTTTTTTTTTTTTTTTGTCATAATCAGCTTACGTTCTTCCTAACTTCTGGTGTGGCTGCTACCAGGAGCTGTGACAAGGCAAATCCATTCCTTTGCTTCCTCAGTATTTTAATTGGGGAATAAAATATAGAAAAAGACATTATTGAAAAATATACAATAAAAATTAATAAAATTATAAAAAAAATAAAAATAACACAATTAGTCTTTATTTACACTTTTAATAATAAAATTTAAAAAAATAAAAGTTTTTATTTTATTTGAAATTTTATAAGAAACATGTGAATGAAAATATGAAAATCAAAATAAAATCTCAAACCTACTTTAAAAAATAAAAAAATAAAAAAAAACCTATCCAACACATAATATTCCAAAAGTTTTTTATAATTGTTTAATTAGTTTAGGAGTGAATTCTATACATACAAATATATACGCATATCTAAATTATCTATGTGGAAAATAAATAAGGGGTGCTACTCCGTATGGACATAAGTGCCTCCATATGGATAAATAGACGGGCAGATACATAAAAGATAGAGTGCAAAAAGTGTTTTCAATAATTCTTTTTTAAAACCTAGAACTAATTTCAATAATTCTAACGTAAAATTTTTAAACGTGTCTTCAATAATTTTAAGAAAAAAAATGCAAAAAGGGTTTTCAATAATTCTTTAAAAAAGATATAAAACTAATTTCAATAATTAAAATAAGACTGAAAAAACTTTTCAATGATTATAAACAACAACAATCAAAAGAACGTGATAAAAAAAAAAAAGTACATGCACAGGGGAAATATAGGTGTAAGAGAAAAAGTGAACAAACTGGTTTGCCCTGTAGCAACCACGCCAAAAGTTAGGAAGTACATTAGCTGACTATTACTGATTTTTTTTTTGTTTTTTGTTTTTTACAAAAAAAAAAAAAAGTTAAGTGAACATTTTTTTATTCAATAGTTAAAAAAAAAAATTGTAATTATTTTTAAACATGTAAAATTATTTTTTATATTTTTTTCTAATCCCTCACACTTAACTAATCGATATTATTTCTTGCCGAAGTATCAATAGATCCAGTGGTTCGCAGACGGAGAGACAAGCAGAGAGACGGTAAGGCTTTTCTTTATTACTGTTGATTATTAAAAGCAAGTTTTCTTTAGCTTCAACAAGCTGTACCGACCTGGTGTTGTCCAGGATGCAGTGAAGTCACTTTAGTTTAAAATTCTAATTTGTTTGCACATTTTTAAGGTACATAACTCCTATTTCTAATTCCTTCAATTTAAAACTAGTTATTCCCCTTGATAATTTTTATTTTTTTAGGTGATTATCTAAAAAAAATGTTTCATATAAGTAGTCATCTCAAACAAAACCAAAATTGCCTCCTCCCTTGAGGCTTACATTTACGAACATCCGTTGGCTTAGTACTAATTTAAATGATGTTGAAGCATTTCTCCTAACAAACAACCCGGATATCTTAGCACTAAGTGAAACTAACCTACACTCCTCCATTCCCTCTAACTACTTTAACATTCCCACTCTGCTGTAAGGACTCTGACAAACATATGCACGGGCTTGGAGTCTATATTCGAAACACCCTCCTCTTGACTAGAGAAACAAAACTAGAATCAGACAATCAAGCCTTTATCTGCTTTAGACTTAACATGCAACATAACATTAGTTACTTTTATTTTCTCTACCGCTCTCTCTCGATCCAGGACTGTACCATAATAAACAAAATCTCTGACAGCATAGATACAGCATTTTCCCTCGACACTAGCGCACAAGTGCATGTATTTGGTGATTTCAATGTCCACCACAACAATTGGCTTGGATTTTCTACTCACACAGACGCAGCTGGTATCACAACACATAGCTTCTCTATATCTCATACCCTATCACAGACGGTTACATTTCCAACCCGTTTCCCTAACCAGCAAGAACAATGCGCATCATTTTTAGATCTGTTTCTGACGACAGTCCCCGATGATTGTGTTACGAATACCCACAGCCCACTTGGGAATACTGATCATGTAGTGATAATAGTTGAAATCGCACTAAACTCTAGAGCCAAAATGGAAGAGCCATTGCTCAAAACGAGATATTATAAAAAGGCTGACTGTGAAGCCATCAGGGATCTCATCAGAGACACACCATGGTGGAATATCTTTTCACTTCTTGCTGAACAGTGCGCACGAGACCACTGAGTGGTTCAAAACAGAATTGAAGCACATGTCCCTACGCGGAAATTTTATAGCAAGCTCCACTCTCCCCAATGGTTTACTTCTACTTGTGCAGTTGCCATCGCGTAAAGGCATCATGCGTACCATAAATTTAACCGACATAAGTCCAGTTCGAACAGACAGAAGTACATAGAACCCAGAAATAACTGTAAGAAAGAAATAGCAACAGCTAAGAGAGAATTTACTGAAACCACCAAAAAACGCATCAAAGGATAGAAATTAGGAACCAGAGAAAATCTAAAACAGTGTAGTAAAATTTTTCTTTTTTTCTTTCAATTTTCACCCCAAACAAGGCACAGTGCCACTTTGAAGCAGGGGGCTACTATTAGGGACTTAATTAGCAGGGTCATTATGAAGGGAGATGAGTAGAAAGATGTTTGTTAACATTACACTTGAACTTCTGCATATCATTGCAGTTGGGAAAGCAGAATCCCGGAAGGGAGTTCCAAAGACCCGCAGTTCTGGGGAAGAAACTATTGGAGTAAAAGACTTTCTTGCACCTAGGGATCTCTACTGTAAAGGGATGAGACTTAGTAGCTTGTCGGGTTTGTCGGGGGTAGTTACGTCGGGGAGGTACAAGTGTTTGCAGTTCGTCAGAGCATTCACCATTAAAGTATTTGTAGAGCAGGCAGAGGGATGCAACATCTCGTCGATGGGACAGAGGCTGAAGCCTAGATGACAGTTCAGGACCTATCAGGTTGGCGACTCTTTTGAACCCTGTCCAGGAGCGAGAGACAAGCAGCAGATGCACCAGCCCAGATGTGACAACAGTACTCCATACATGGGCGAATGGTTGCCTTATAGAGGTATAGGATACTGTCAGGCGTAAGTAGTTTTCTAGCACGGTGGAGGGAGCCAACCTTCCTTGCAGCAGCCTTGGCAATGCTCTCAATGTATCTATTCCAGTTCATATTCCCTATAAACGTTAGGCCGAGGAGTTTAAAAGAAGTACTTTCAGGCAATGTGTTCTTGGCCATTGCTTTTGGTGGCAGAGAAGGTTTCTTGTAGTTATTGAAGGAAACAAGCTTAGTCTTAGCAGCATTGAATGTGACCAACCATTTTTGTCCCCATTCCACTACGGATTGGAGGTCATCCTCTAGTGTTTCTGCCATTTCCTTGGATATGTGTTCATTTGTTTTCCCCTCATATCTGTTATAGAGAGTGGTGTCATCGGCAAATATACCCATCTCCAAAACAATTTTATCAGGGAGGTCATTTATGAATATCAGGAATAATAGAGGTCCAAGGATAGACCCCTGAGGTACTCCCGCATTTATGTCATATTGTTTGGATGTACGACCGTCGAGGACAACTTTGATTTTTCTCTTACTTAAGAAGGATTTGATTACATTATGAATTCTTCCAGTGATTCCATATGATCTAATTTTCCTTAGAAGACCATCGTGCCATACCCTGTCAAAAGCCTTAGATATATCAAGGGCCACCGCTCTACCCTCCCCTGTTTTATCTAATGAACGGTATATACGTTCAGAAACTACAGTTAAGATATCTGCTGTTGAACGGGCTTGCCTGAATCCATATTGTTTGTCAGTTAGGAGTTTAGCAGCTGTTAGGTGCTGGACTAGGGCTTGATTAACTAAGGACTCAAATATTTTAGCGAAAAGCGGGAGGAGGCTAATGGGGTGATAATTTAGTGGGTCAGTTCTTTCCCCAGAATTCTTGAAGACTGGTACCACAGAGGCGGTTTTCCAGCAGTCGGGAAAACAAGATTCGTTAAGGCATTTATTGTAAAGTTTGGACAGAACTGGAGCAACCTCGGCAGAGCATTTTAAATCAACAATTCCCCCACTATCCAACAATCATGAGGTTGTTTGCTCAGCAACCAAGAAGGCTAACATGCTTGCCAGACGGTTTGCCTCCAACTCCATACTGGACTCTGCTAACCACCCCCTCCCTGACTTTCCTTTGCAAACAGATGCCACATTAGACGATCTAAAAATCACACCTTCTCAGGTGCAGGCCATCGCAAAAAATCTTGACACTTCTAAAGCATGTGGACCTGATCTCATCCCAGCTGTGCTATTAAAAAAGTGCGCCGCCAAAGTAGCTCCGGTTCTCTCCAAACTTTACAACAAATGCCTTCATGAATCTTGCTTTCCTGCCTGCTGGAAAACTGCTTCTTTTTCCAGTTTTCAAGAATTCTGGCGAAAGAACTGACCGAGTAAATTACTGCCCAATTAGCCTCCTCCCACTTTTCGCCAAAATATTTGAGTCCATAATTAACCAAGCTCTAGTCCATCATCTTACAGATGCTAAACTTCTGACCGATCAATAATATGGATTTAGGCAAACCCGTTCCATGACAGACATCCTAACTGTAATCTCTGAGCGTATATACCATTCACTTGACAAAGCAGGAGAGGGTAGAGCGGTAGCTCTAGATATATCTAAGGCTTTTGACAGGGTATGGCATGAAGGTCTCAAGAAAATCAGATCATATGGTATCACTGGAAGAATACTTAACATAATTAAATCCTTCTTAGATAAAAGAAAAATCCAGGTTGTCCTTGACAGTCATACATCTAAACAATATGATATAAATGCAGGAGTGCCCCAGGGGTCTATCCTTGGACCTCTATTATTCCTGATATTCGTAAATGACCTCCCTGACAAAATTGTCTGTGAGATGGGTATGTATGCTGATGACACTACGTTCTATAACCGACATGACAGGAAAACAAATGAACACATATCTAGAGAAATGGCAGAAACACTAGAGGACGACCTCCAATCTGTAGTGGAATGGGGACAAAAATGGATGGTCACATTCAATGCTGCCAAGACTAAACTTGTTTCCTTCAATAACTACAAGAAACCTTCCGTACCACCAATAGCAATGACCAAAGACTCTTTATCTGAAAGTACATCTTTTAAACTCCTCGGCCTAACGTTCACAGGAAACGTGAGTTGGAAAAATTACATTGAGAGCATTGCCAGGACCGCTGCGAAAAAGGCAGGTTCTCTCTACCGTGCTAGAAAGCTACTAACGCCCGAAAGTATCCTGTACCTCTATAAGGCCACCATTCACCTATGTATAGAGTATTGTTGTCATATTTGGGGTAGTGCATCTGCTACTAGTCACACTTGAAAGACTGTTCAAAAGAGTCGCCAACCTAATAGGTCCTGAACTGTCATCTAAGCTTCAGCCTCTCTCACATCGACGAAATGTAACATCCCTCTGCCTGTTCTACAAGTATTTTAATGGTGAATGCTATGACGAACTGCAAGCACTTGTACCCCCTCGACGTAAATACCCCCGACAAACCCGACAAGGCAGCAAACTCCCACCCCTTCACAGTTGAGATCCCTAGATGTAAGAGAGCCTTCTACTCCAATAGTTTGTTCCCCAGAACCGCTAGACTTTGGAATTTCCTTTCGAGTTCCTGCTTCCCCAGCTGTACTGACATGCAGAAGTTCAAGTGTAACGTGAACCGACATCTTGCTGCCTAACTCCCCACATCGTACCCCTGTAGCTTATGTCCCTGATAGTAGCCCCCTACATCAAAGAGGCAATGTGCCTTGTTTGGTGTGAAATTGTAATTAAAAAAAAATAAATAAAAAACTGGACCAGTGTAAGTAATTTTAAAAATAAATTGTAACTAAGTATGTTGTTTTATTACTAATAACATGGTACAGCAATAACAAATGAAATTGGCTAGTCAGAATCAAAGTCTTATTTGTCGGCTTAAACGCTATTTGACTTTGAAAGTTCGACAAGATAACTTTATATGTTAGAAAAAGATACTTGGTGAGGAAGTTTTAAATATGAAATAAAATTAATACATGAAATAGTAGATGAGCATGGTAACAGACTAGTAGAAATAAGAACACAAACACATCATTAAAGTAGAACCAAGATATTTTGGTTAATTCAAGCACCTTTAATCATTTAGTGAATATTGTTTACTTACATTGATAAAACAATTTTTATGATCAAATTGAAACGCTTGACTTTTTTTATAACGAGTATTTTGAATATATATTATAGTTATTTGAAAATATGCATAAAACTATTAAAAAAAAAAACAAAAGCGATGCATTTCTAGTGAATTGACTTGTGAGATGATCTTTTATCAATTAAATTGGAAGTATTTGAATTTTCACAAAGTGTATCTACATTATTATTACCCCCTTCTGCATTAAACTAAATAAAGTTCACATTTGAACCCCTTTACCCCTGTGTTACAAAGTTTTTTTTATGATTGTTTAATTAGTCTATGGATTGAATTCTATGCGTACAAATGTTTATACATATCTAAATTATATATGTGAAAATAGGGGGTGCTACTCCATATGGACATAAGTGCCTCCATATGGATGAATTGATGGGCAGATACATAAAAGATAAGGCCATCAAATCAGACATTGTTATATGGAACAAACTTGGAAGGATTGTGTTCATTATTGGTGTTACTGTTCTAGATGATTATGATGTTAACAGAACAAGAAAAGGTGACAAGATATCAAGAATGGTCTCTAAAAGAAATAAACATTGTACCAGTTGTTGTAGGAGCAAATGAAAGCAAAAAACATCTTAAATACTGGGAAACAATTCCTGGAAGACAAAGCTGTAAAAAATACAGATAACAGCCATAAAGGAACCATCTATTCCTAAGAGCCCTCGAATATGAATTTAAATCGTAATGAAATAAAGTGTTAGTTCCAGGACAAAGTCCACTGATCTCTTCAAAGAAACTGAAAAAAAGAAATGAATTAACTCTGTTCTCAATACAGTTACATTATTAAATCTATGCTTAATGTTTTATGCCAAAATCATTTCAACATTTTATTTTTAGCTTCCATTCACGTTTGAGACACAGACGTCACCATCTCCAAGAACGCTATCAAGAAGTTTTGCGGCAATACCACAGCTATGAAAGGACTCAGCCGGACTTGGGTAAGTTAAATGATTAGTCTTGAATTGAAAGTCATGTTTAATTTCCAAAGAGTTACCGATGGGTAGCTATTCTGTACAAGTTTTGAAGATGAAGAATTTTTGGTGTGTAGCTGTTCTATATAAGTTTCGGACTTTAAAATTTTGCTGACAATGAGCAAAAGATCTTGTGTGGGCACAAATAAATTATGTGCGAGAATTCTAAAATATCCAATATTTTTAGGAAGCAATTCTGGTTTCTGATTGGTTGCTAGTGTTGTTGCATGGCTCTATTTGATTGGTCAATTCCTATCGCCAATGCCTATAAGTAGAACCTTCCAACCTTCCTTAATCAATTTAATAATTATTGAAACATTTTTTCGGTTTTATTTTAATCAAGAATTAAAAAATTTTTTTTTATTTTATTTATCTTAAGAATTATTGAAATCTTATTTTGATACAATTTTATATTTATACTTTCATAAATATTTATTATATAAATTCAAAAAGAAATTATTTTTATAATTTTATAAAAATATATTTATAAAATTTCAAATCAGATAAAAATTTGTTTTTTTAATTTTCTTATTAAAAGTGCAAGTAAAGATTAATTTTATTTGTATCTGTGTAATTTTGTATATTTTTCAATAATATCCTTTTCTTATATTTTATTTCAATAAATCGCGTCACAATAAAAATAATGAAGAACAATAAAAGTGTAGGAACTGATTTGCCTTGTCACTGCTTCCGGTAGCAGACACATCAAAAGTTAGGAAGTATGTTAGCTGACTATAATAATAGACAAACGCAGCTTTTTAATTAGATACAAAAGCTAATAAAAGTGAGTTGTAATTATTTTCAAATGAAAATCAAAACAACTTAACAAATTATTAAAAACTGACTGTCCTAGCCCGGCATTGCCCAGGTGACAGTGAAGTCATTTTAGTTTTAATTTTTTTTTTTTTTTTGCGCATAAGCTAGACAACTCCTGTTGACTGAGTCAGACTAATTTTTTGAATAGATGCATGCAAACTACATTATTTTTTTGCCAATAATGCAGTGCAACAATATAAAAGAAAATTGGCTAGTCAGAATCAAATTTTGATTTGTCTGCTTAAATGCTTTTAAACTCCGACAAGATAACATATGCTAGATAATTCTTTAAATGTCTTAACATTTTTGTGTTGTTTTTGATGCAACACAATTTTTTTTTTTTGTATAAATATGAAGATTCTATTGTTGGAATTCGTTTCTCCAATGTTTTTTTCTGGTCAGATTTCTTTCTAGAACGATATCGGGTACTTACGGGAAGGACCATGTGAAGATTACCAATATCTTAAGTGAAAGTGAGTTTTGTGGAACAAGCTGGATTTGAACTTGGAACACCCAGGTTGTCAGTTTGTGTCGTTAACCTCTGTCATCTCCCAATAATATTACTAAGAGAAGCTCAGTGTCTATAGAGGGCATGATTTGAGAATTGCTGCTCTGATGGTCTGGCCATGTCCTTAAAATGAATGATCACCAAATTCTAAAACAAATGTTGAAGAACTACGATAAAACATGCATCCAAAATGGAATGGTGTGCAATTCCATAGCATGAAAACAAAATTGTGAGGAAGCTGTAGTACTACGGCCATTCTTCAATCCCACTAGATGTGTAGCATTCTTTCATAGATAGCAACTGTGTATTTGTGTGCAGCACATCTCATAGAAGTAGATTGTGGTGTGGTTTCTTTTTCTCTTTGTCTTTTGTAAATTGTCTTATAATCATGATAGTGTATTGATTGTAGCAGCCGTTCTTCTTTTAATAGCAGCACTTGCAACCGTTAATAACAGTACACATTCTGAGTTTTTTTTTTTTTACTTAACGTTGCTTTTAACTTGGAGTAATGTTACATATTCACCAAGTGGTGGTGGTAGGAGGTGCATCTCTGAGATACATCCATTGCTTTTTTACAGACACAAGCCAAGAGAAAGATTTGAGTAGCTTATTTGCCACGTGTCTGTCTTAACTTTCTGTTTGTTGCGCCATTTCCTTAGTAATGTTAGCTATATCCCTAACCTTAATTTGGAATGGAAAATTCTGCCACATAAGTTAATTTCAAAATGGAAATTTCTTATGTGATATAACACAGCCCATGTTTAATATCATAACATAGTGTCAAAACTGAGTTAAGATCATTAGAGGACTTTGACAGAAGATAGTTTACCCCTGCAGCATCAGTTCTAATAATGACACAGATATTGAAGTGTAATATGAATCAATGTCAAGCATAATAAATTTGATGGTGCAATTTGTAATCAGCAAATCTTTCAAGCATATAACTACTTGATTAGATGAAGTAGTTAAACCTAAGGATTCCAACCTATTTTTATAATGATTAAAAGAATCTAATTTTTCTTTTCCTTATTCTTTCCAGACCCGCCAGCAACATCTACGATTCCTCTCGATGAAGAACTTGCTCCTTATGTGAATTTAGTCACTCCACATTCTCCAGTGCATGAAGACAATTTGCGTTCGGCTCGTCAATATGCTGCAGAAATTTCTGAGGCTGTACGGGGCGCTCTTGAAATTCCATTTACACGGTTCTCTTTGCGCCATTATCAAGAACGCCCTCGTAGACAGCAAGAATTTTTAGGAGCTTCTTCTCAGTCAGCTTTCTATACACCAGCGCCAACAGCCTCTTCCTCCTCCTCCTCCTCTTCCTCATCTTCCTCTTCCTCATCTTCCTCAGCATCATCGTCCTCCTCTTCCTCTGCTGGTACTGCTTCAGCCAATTCTTCTACTTCTGACAACGACTTCAGTCTTGGGGCTGTTGAATCGCTAACTTCAAACGATGATACTGGATACTCTAGACTGTCTCACTCCTCGGAATCCCTCCTGAATGGTACTAGTGCACCCTCAACAAGCGGATCTACTTCGTCTGAAACTGTCTCAAGAAGAGACCAGTCTGACCTCAGATTCATCGAGATTAATGACATGTACAAGTCATTACCTTCTGAGTTTTTCCGTCCGTCTAGGTTGATGTCCTGGCAACCCTCTCAGTATATTCGCCGAGATCTCCTATACAAGTCCTCAGCTGCTGGCAGTGGTGATCCAAATGATATTGAATCGCCTTCCGTTTTACCAACACATCCTTCATCCCCCTCAACTTCTACTGGTACTACACATTCCACGCCCTCTGCTAGCAGTTCAAACATGTCTTGTAAAGATCAAAGAAAGATGTCATCGACTTCAGCATTTCGAAGTCGTAATTACTCTGATTATCTTGACCAAGAATTTAGCTTAGGAAATTCATCAAAATCCAGCAAAAGTTCCGCTTCTAAGAGGAGTAGCGATACCAACAGCCATGCAAATAGTAGCAGCAGCAGTAGCAGTAGTAAAAAGTTAATAACTTCAAGACGATCTACGACTGGCCCTTTTAAACTCCTTCATTCAACTAAGCCTTCTTCAACTTTAACGAATGGTGGTATAGAATCATTGATACCAGAGGATTCAGGGTCTTCCGAACATTCTTTGCTTGGCCGTTTCTCTAACACTTGTGACTCAGAATCTAACAGTACTGAACACACTTCTATGGAACCTAGCAAAAGTGTTCCCCAAGCTGATAGCAAAAAAGATGTTCGTTCTTCCCGAGTGGGCCCCAGTTTTCCACCATGCAAAAGACCAAGTTCACCAAGGCCGCTTTTACCGGTCTCGTCAATTTGTGCAAAATGCAATTTGCCGACAGTGAATAAGTATCTTATGAACGGATCCAAAGACAAAGTGGACAGTGTCTTAGAATTTTCCGGTTCTTCTGCAAAACCCTGCTGCTGCACTTCTGTACCTGTTAATCCTTCAGAGATCTCACCCCACACAGTTAATGATGATAACCAACCATCGTGCTCTAGAGTATCGCAAACCTCAACCAGAAATGGACTATCTCCTTTAAGCCAGCTCAAGCTTCTTGCAGAGGCATCTCTGTTATCTACGGAAGCTGATCCTAATGCTTCGACATCAGATACAAACCAGCCAGTAGCACAAAGTTCTTCTGAAAAAACTGCGGCCGGTAGTCGTGCAGTTACTCCAAGTGTCGACCAGAGAACAAGACATTCTTGCAGTCGTTCTTTAAAAGAGGCAAATTCTGCTGCGATGCAGAATTTTGTCAATCGGAGTACTCGGCGTCTTAATTCTCTGAGAAGTATGCCGCTTTTTCCACATCATGCGAGAAATTTAGGAAATCGTTCCAAACGACCCCATCATACTGGGTTGAGGGATGAAAACCAACAGTCCAAGTTCCTCCGTACAGACAACAACAATAATAATCAAGCATCTCTTTTTGTACCCAGAATTCTCCCTCTTGAATCCTTCCTACGGTACGAATCGAATCTCTCTGATCGTTCGACTGATGCGAGTGGGGCGTCTTCAACGACTGCACCGAGGGATTCTTTGGACGATCCTTCTTTACCATCAAGCTCCAAATCTTCATCTAATGCGTCTCCGAACAATCACAGTACATTGTCTGCATCAACTAGCAGCAACGGTATTGGCGCTGAATCCGAAAGCAATGATGCGTCAGCATCGCAATCGAATCATTCACCGTCATCTGCTGGTGATCCAACACACTGCCCAGCACGTACGTCATCAGTCTCTCCATTTCGATCTATTAGCATGAACAACGGTCTTCCTCGGAATCTCTCCGACCGCCTCGATGCCTGCAAGATGAATCTGCAGATCTTGGAAACTCTTAACTCGACATATCGTGAAAATCCTTCCAGTAGTGCTGCTGCTTCATCTTCCTCTTCAGTCCCATCTACATTTACCCCCAACCCAAACAGCCGTATCTCCCCACCTCCTCCGCCATTGCCTGATTATGTGGCCACTGCTGCTGCCGCAGGATGTTCTGACGCCACACAGAGAAGCAATTTACTGCACAACGTATTTTCTTCCTTTCCGGCAACTTCTTCATCCTCGTCTACCTCTGCCACCTTAGCATCATACCTTGATTCCCTATCGCCTTTTCCTCGTTCATCGTCACCGCCAACAGACAGAGCAAGAAATTTATACATGAGACTTTCTATGTCAAGGGCATCTCGTGAAAGTAGACGTACCTTGGCTGATAACTTACCTTCAACATCGCAAGGAGAAAGTGGTGCATCTGCTAGCAGAGAGAATGCAGTTGCTTCCAGTTCAAGCGGTGCTTCAATAAAGCCGTATAAGAGACAAACAGGCTCCCTCAAATCAGCATTCCACTCCATCTGTCAGGCACTCAGCATGAATAGCACTTCACCGACGAGCACTGACAGTACATATACATCTTTACAGACGCCAACGACATCGTTAACGTCGACTACTGGCGAGGAGTTTGTTTCAGCTGTTAGACCAACATGTAAACTGGCATCAGCGTGTAATAAACGAAACTCAAACTTAGATGTTGGTTCAAAACGTGTGACGGCCGCATCTTCTCAATCGTCAAGAAAATTGGATGCTGATGTTATGGATGAGGCGATGTCTTCCTCTTTAGATCATGAAAGCAAAGATACTTATCAGCAACTAATGCCAAGGCGAACGTCTATTGATGGTAGCACTGCTGAAAGAGCTTCTTCTTCATCCTTGTTCTCTGCTGATGATAATCGGCTGATATCTCCAAATAACTCTTCAATAGAATCTGCTCCATTGCTGCCTCCCCCTGCTCCTCCACCTCCTTTTCATCCTCGTCCTCTTTATTCCTCTTCCTTAAATTCAGTTCAGTCTTCCCCGCCCTCTAATAAGCCATTGAAAACAACTGCTTCTCCTTCGAGAGAGTCACTCTTTTGCTTCTCCTCCTCCGTCTCACAAAGCTCTTCTTCAAAGAAAGCAGAAGGCTCAACGACACCGTCTCTGCTGTCTACAGGAAGCACTTCTGTTTCCACATTACCAACTTCTTCCACGGGGATCTGCTGTAGTACGAAACTCTCTGAAAGTGAAAAACATCAGTGTGAGGTTTCTTCTGGATATTCCCTTGCAGATGATCTGTCAACTCCAAAACCTATTTATACGTCGGATGCTGGTCAGCTAAATTTGGATTCTTTTGCTGACAAGGTTTGCCCGAATGAGTCAAGTGCCTGTGTTACATCATCATCATCCCCATCCTCATCTCTTCATAGTCTATGTGTCGGAACTAGTCAACCTCAAAGTGGCGCTGTTGATCACCCAGAAAATTGTTCTGATCTCTCAACCAGCTGTCTTTCACGCCATACAGATCAAATCCCAAATGAAACCTCTCAAGCGGAACCGTTACAGAGAGCACAAACCAGGCGGGCAACCAACAAGACAACTAGACTCAAGCTCGTCAAATCGGTCCCGTCGGCAAGTGCTGCCTCCTCACAAGGCTGCAAATCTGGAACAGACATTTTGACAAGAGATAAACCCACATGTGTCTCAACTTCCTCTTTGAGTTTCCCTAGTATTTCTGAGACTGGCACCAGTTCGCAGATAACACATTCCATGGCGCAACCTGCTCAGTCAGGGATGCATTCTTGCAGTACACCCGCTGGTCAGTCTACTCACAACACAAACCAGGGTCAAAGTTCATCGTACCAGGCTGATGTTTCCCGGAATCTTTTAAGCTGGGATGAACTTGATTCTTCCAGTGCTGATTCTACCCACTCTCATCCGACCAATAATGCACGTGCATCATTGAATACTTACGATGTCCCAGCCTTTGAGTCTTCGCCTATGGTTAATGACAGAACGTCGACTGGATCATTGTTGGATCTTCCTGGATTTTCTCGTACCTGTCGGCCACCAGGCCACAGTTCTAGGGGCTTTGAGTCTCCTAGTTTTACCATTCCGAATATTAATGACAATCCTGGTGCTGCTACTAACGAAGCATTTGACACCCTTTGTGCTGTTGCATCTGCCACTTGTGATATTACTGAAGTGACAGCCCGTCTACATCAAGAACTCGATGATTTAGATCGACGTATGGTTTCCTTGCAGCAACGATGTGCTGCACGCCTGGCTCGAGTGCATGTTCCTTCACGTGAAGTAGTCGGGCTTGAAAGGTGGAGTGCAAATCACAATGTGGATGAATTTGTATGCAGCGTACGTAATACCCTTGACGGAATTGCACAGCTGAGGCGACACGAGCGTCTAATGCAACAGACTGCTGCTGCATCTCTTTATCCGGATGACATAAATGGTAGATTCGACTATGGGAGACGAAGCAATGAAAGATTTGAAAGATTAGGTAAGATGTTTTTCGGTTCTTGTTCAGAATGCTCCCTATTTTAAAAATCACTGAGATATATTTTCTCAGTCTTTATAAGTGAAAGAGACTATTATTATCCATACGGTGGACACCCCACAACACCCCTCTCTCAAGCCTCAACTCTGCAGCGTTCTAAGTATTGTTAATTTCTAGGGTGAATGCTCTGACAAACTGCAAGCACTTGTACCACCTCGACGTAAATACCCCCGACAAGCAGCTAAATCCCACCCCTATACAGATTTCTAGATGTAAGAGAGCTTTCTACTCCAGTAGTTTCTTCCCCAGAACTGCTAGACTTTGGAATTCCCTTCCGGGTCCCTGCTTCCTCAACTGTACTGACATGCAGAAGTTCAAGTGTAATGTGAACCGACATCTTGCTGTCCAACTCCCTATATAGTACCCCTGTAGCTTATGTCCCTGTACATCAAAGTGGCAATGTGCCTTGTTTGGGGTGAAAATGTAATTAAAAATAAAAAAAATGATAAGGTCTGGAGATTTCAGTTTGGGGCCATAGACTATATCCAATTATTTACAATTAGATTTAAGATCTGTGTTTCTTTTCTAAAATCATCTATTAGTGTCTGAATGACATCCCAATTCCATTTCGCAAGTAGAGTTAATTTTTGTATTTCTACGTTTATACAAAGAAGCTGAAATGTTAAAAGCCAGCATAGTCAAACCAACTTTGTCTTTTCTAATTCTTCTCGCAGCTCAGGTTGATATTAGTTTTTGCTTTTTTGTTTAAGACTTCAACCTCTTTTTGTTTGTTTTAAAATAACTTCCTTTTGATGCATTCTTGTGTAACGTTTTTATTTTCTGCTTTTTAATTGTTGCATTATTTCTAGACATCGTTTCAAATTATATGCTTTATTTTTTTATTTTTTATTTTTTTTGCATCTTGATTTGCCATGTGCAAGTCTTTGGTTGTTTTTCATAGCTTGATTTTGTGGGATTTCATATTTTTTCACTTGGCATGTTTTCAATGTACTGATTTTCTGGCAAAAAGTGGTTAATGATAAATCCCCAGAATCAATGCATCCAAACGATGCCAAGTGTCGGCATTGTTTTACACAAACATTTTCAATTTTTTAGTTTCTTTTAATGTTGGCAATAATTTAATTTTTGTACCAGTAACTCATCTGGCTATTTTTCCTGGGTTTTAGAAAAGTTGATTCATTCAACCTTTTGCATGCAAGTTGATCATGGACAAATCAGTTTTGTTGTAATTTGTCTTTTTTATTCAGAATTTTTACTTGTACTTATATTTGTGTCATCCTGTTTGTTATTTAATCAAAGTTTTATTTCCTTTATTCAGTTTGCAATGTGAATTCTTATGTCTAACTTTATTTCAAGTCAGACAAGTTTTAAAACGATATGGGAAATCTCTAAACCAGTGAAAGGCTTTGCAACAGAAACAAGGGCTAGATTTTAATTTTTCCTGATTTTTATTGGGATGGCTTGTCTTTGTAGGAGAATGAAAAATCTCATTTTGGCTTGACTTGTTTTTAAAGGAGAGTTGGAATGTGCTTTCTAACGTATATTTCTTATGTGGGAAATACCTGACTCTTCAATATTTTTAGAGTTTTGTTTGATACTTTGAAGTCTTTGGCAGTCTTCAGCTAAGTTTTAGAACATTAAATTTGGTTCTACTTTCAACTTGGTTGGCATTGTTCATCTAATTTTTGCATCTTTTGTGGTTACAAGTCCCAGCACGGACATTAAGCATTTAAAATTATCCACTCTAAGTTCAGAATGTTTGAAATCATCACAGTGTTTATTGACCCTTCATGCACACGTTATTGGCTTTTCTGGTTGAGTTCAGACATTTCCGCCTTTTATGAAATAGGAAAGTTTTAGGGCTAAATAATTTTGTCAATTTTATAAATTTCAATCATATTATTATATAAGTAGGTGCAGAAAATGTATGTATAATTTCTATCCTGAACTTTTCCCAAATGAGCACGAATATATATTTAATAATTCAACAACTCGCACAGTTTATGAAAACACTGTCTTTATTTTGACATTTCAACTTGTGACAAATGGCACGCAGTGAGATAGAGTATGTGGTTGGTGGATTTACAATGAATTGCAATGACACACACATCTGCTTGACTTGTCTCTCTTCATCTGTTTTCTTCTTCATTATGTTAACCGAATTCCATTGTTTCTTTTGTCTGGCCATTGACATCATCTTCAGGTCAATATCTGGGATGTCTCACCTGGTTCTTTGTTTTCTATTCACAAAATCCAGCCTCGTCTAACTCATAATCCAGCATTGTGCTACTAACGTAAAAAGGCAAGTAAAATATAAAACCTTTTCCTTTTTTTTTTTTTTTTTTTTTTTTTTTTTTTTTGCCAAGAAAAAGAAATTTTTAAAAAGTATTTTCCATAAAAGTATTTATGGTTAGACTTCAGTCAACCGTAGGTTTATAATTTCAGCGGTGATGCTTTTTTTTATTCCTTTCTGGTTCAAAGTTAACGCAGTGCCATAATAAAATAAAATCGATGACTTCTTTGAGAGAAAAAGAAGCAAAATTCACTTTAGCTTAAAAAATTCCAACTAATAATTTTTGTTTAATCTGCCAATAAAATCTGTTTTTATTGTTTGAGATTGTTCGGAAATTTTGCTATTGTTTCTCCACATTTGTTCTTTTCAAGATTCTTGAATAAAAGGTTTTTGTAATCCTTATCAGTCTTGTCGTATCCCTTTTAAGATTCTTGAATAAAAAGTTCCTTAAGAATTCTCGGTATGATAGGTGACATAAGTTTCGGTTCCTTAATATTGCTGGTCGGCAGTGTTACAAAGTTTGGAGATGCTTAATTTTGCTTGTTGCCAATGTTTGTTGTGATCGCATAAGGGTCCAGAGGAAAGAAACAGCTCTGTGTTCAGTGGAAACAAAATATATCCATTATATAAATCTCACCTATCTGTTTGAATGTATGTCTGCCTAAAACTTTTCTCACCAGCATTGGACCGGGTCAAAACCGGTACTGTCTGAAAGGGTGATGTCTCAATCAAATATGTGAGAATTAGAAAAAATAGTCAGGGTAGCAAAAAAATAATTTCTTCATGAAAATTTGGCCAAACATGCAGGTGCGAAAAACATTCTTTCTTGGATTGGTTTAAATAGAAAAAAAATGACATTACTTCGTTGACGCCTTCGTAGAGCAGTGGTTATCATGGCAGCATCGTTATCTTAAGGTTGCACGTTCGTGCTAACAAGGGATATTCTTCTTTTTTTTTTTTTTTTTTTGCATTCGCTTTTTCAGTCATTCCTTTTGTATTCATAATTTTTTTTTATATATCGTTTGCAATTTGAATAATTATCAAACAAACTTCTTGATAGTTTAAAAATTGATTGACAATGATTTATATGGGGTTCAGAGGTGGGAGCAGAAATTCATTGAGTTTTTCAATTTTCCCTGGTACGCTGCGCCTATTATTTATTAATAAATTTCAAAATTGGTCAAGCAATGTGAACGCAAGGCTGTACACTAACAAATCCAAAAACTTGAGTGAATACATGTGTTGGTAGAATAAAAAAAAAAAATGGGCTAATAATGGATGGGAGAGTATTTGGAGCTTTTAAGGTCCAATTTTTAAAGAATCTGAATTTACTGGCAATTATGTTTTGATAAAGAAAAAACTTTTTTTGAAATGTAATGAAACAAATAATAAGTTAATTACTTTTTAAAAACAATTTGATATTATTGAAAATTGATTGTATTTATTTTCTTTGTCACATGGTGTTTTTGTTTAGTTCTTTTTTTCCTCCCGAGATATTTATGAGGAAGATAACCATAAAATATGAAAAAAAAAATTTTTTATCTTTCAGATGAATCGGCTCGTTTGTCGAATGAAGCGCGTGAAGAAATTACACGTACTTTGCGTCGGGAAATCAGCAAACAAACTAAGTAAGGGCAATTGACACCAAAATTTTTTTTTTTCTTTTCTGTTAACAATCGTGTGAACAAATCAAGTATTTCATTTTCATTACTCTGACCATGGTTTTCATCTTGAGTTTTATTTTCATGTTTCTTTTGGTGTAACCTTTAACCTTTTTCAGGTGTATCTTGTCGAACTCTGTGGAGTCTTTCCGTTGAACTGCAGAAATCTTAGCATGCTCGCGTTTCATCAGCCGTGACCAGGTAGAAGTCCTAAGTAATTTGTAGTTGTATTATAGGTATTGCCCGCGCTGAAGATTGAACCTTCAACCTCCAAAAGAGTGTCACTTATAACTGAATTTTACCAAGTTCGTTATCTCGATTCCGGAGTTTCAACAAGATACACTTGAATAAGGTTGGGGGTTACTTTGGCCAAAACGCTGTGAAAATAAAACTCTAGATGACAATAGTAATCAGAAGAATCCAAATAATATGAAATTATTCTAATGTGAAAAACAATTCAGAAAAATAAGTACGTACTCGTCATTCTTGTAATCTTTCATTATCGGTTGACGGTGAAGAGATATTAACGTTAAAACTTGTGTGATGCATCATGATAACTTGTGTGATGCATCATGATAACTTGTGTGATGCATCATGATAACTTGTGTGATGCATCATGATAACTTGTGTGATGCATCATGATAACTTGTGTGATGCATCATGATAACTTAATCATTTCCATTTCTTTTAAATCGAATGCGTGCACTCAAACTAGTATAGGCATTGTTACCTGTTATAAGTAAAATAGCAACTTGTATTCAATGAATTATTGACAACAGGTCGATTGTCTTTTGGTGTTTAATGATCTGTAAATGGTCAATATAATGTATTATAATAGATCAACCAAATTTTTGATTTGCTTTCATTTTATATATTACTAGCTGACCCGACTCTGCGATGTTGGGGAATATGGATGCTTTCATTTTGTGTAATCCTTAAAAGAACAAAGCAAAACACTTTGATAAAAAAAAAATTATGGAAGCTGTAAAGAATAATAATCAAATGAAAATAATGTAGACAGTATTTTATGAATCATTTTAAAATAATGACACCCCACCAAGCGGGCGCACACGCACAAAAATAGAATGGTTTGTAATGAGTAAAAAAAAATGTTTTGGATTTAAGAAAAATATTCAAAATTAAAGAAAATGTGGTAAGCTGTATTATGGACAGTATTTTCTGATTATTTGTTGTTAAGTAATACCCCCCCCCTCCCAAAAAAATGCATTTACTGAAAAAACATTAAAAAATGGAAGCTGAATGTATATCAGTAAAATTATACACCTCCCATCAACACACGTATCAGTAATTATTTCCACAATCAAACAACACTCACATAAAATTCGACTTGTGAGACATCGGCCAGGGTACTTAGTAGTTGGATGACTGCATTCTTTGTTGAAAAGAAATAGTTACATTTCACAGTCGAACTTTGTTGCGATTTGCTTGATCTGTGTTCGTTAATGGACTTTCTTGTACATGGCATGGTGACTCGGGTAGCAGGGTACTCGCCTCACATGTAAGTGGCTCTGGTTTTCATTCCCAAGTTTGAATATGTTGTGTTGATGGGGCCAGGCAAGATCGAAACTCTAGTCTATGACTTCCGGTATGTGGTTTTTGATTGTGGAAAATCATTCTACTCACATCAAAAATCTAATATCAGTATATAAATAATAAAAAAAAATTAAAATATGCATCTATTGCATATACAACCTGGTAGAAAGGCATTTAAACTGGTTTTAAATTTTGTGGCGAATATTGATTTATTAAAACTTTTGCAATCTTTTTACATGAAATAATTTTATAGAAATTAAATCAATCTTAACAAAATTATTTTATAACAATTTGGTTCAATTAATAATATATAATTATATTGTAACTTTGAAAATCCTATTTAAAAAGAAAAATAACTAAAATTATGGAAGTTTAAAAAAAAAAAAGATTCCCTGCTAATGTCAGGTATGGTCAACTAGTATTTATTTTTCTTTCCAGTGTTCTAAGAAAATTCATTTGGAAAATTAATTTATTTTGTTTTACCTACGCATTTTCATAAAAAACTTTTTAATATTTCAAATATATAATCAAAAGTGAATACATTTTTAGCCTTTATTCACTTTTGATCCTCGTATCTGGATCCACTAGATGTCAAGGATAAGTTTGTTTTTAAGTACCTTTATCAGGAATTGAACTTACAACCTCTAAGTAATATTAATCTGTTTATCCAAGTTGACCATGTGTCTAGTCAGACAATCCTGAACAATGTTTTGGATTTATAAAGTAAATATCGAAGAAAATGTTCAACTATTTCAAGTTGAAATGTTCCTATGAATTATATTATTATTGAAATGTTCCTATGAATTATATTATTATAGAAATGTTCCTATGAATTATATTATTATAGAAATGTTCCTATGAATTATATTATTATAGAAATGTTCCTATGAATTATATTATTATAGAAATGTTCCTATGAATTATATTATTATAGAAATGTTCCTATGAATTATATTATTATAGAAATGTTCCTATGAATTATATTATTATAGAAATGTTCCTATGAATTATATTATTATAGAAATGTTCCTATGAATTATATTATTATAGAAATGTTCCTATGAATTATATTATTATAGAAATGTTCCTATGAATTATATTATTATAGAAATGTTCCTATGAATTATATTATTATAGAAATGTTCCTATGAATTATATTATTATAGAAATGTTCCTATGAATTATATTATTATAGAAATGTTCCTATGAATTATATTATTATAGAAATGTTCCTATGAATTATAAAAGAATTCTTTAGTTTTATATTTCAACGTGTTTTAGATGAGAATGATTTGGATAATACAAACTATTGTTTTCATCTTGATTTTTATTTTCGTGTAATGTTCCAATTTATTAAAAAAAAAAAAAAAAAATTTGTCAGTAGTAACAAGTAGTAATACTACACAAAATTAGGTTTTAAAGCTTCCAAAATTCCCAATGGGGCAATGGATTAAGGTATTGATTAACAATTCATTCTAAATGACAGTAAAGATAATATAACTTAACACTTGTCATAGCTGATGGAACAAGAATAATATACCTTTGTGAATTAAATAAATTGTCCAGTTTGAAATTCCGGCATTCCAAGTTGTAAAAGATGCACTTGAAGAAGGTCAGAAGTTACATCAGATGAAACGTTATGAATGTTACAATCAAGATGTGAAACGTTATGAATGTTACAATCAAGATGTGAAACGTTATGAATGTTACAATCAAGATGTGAAACGTTATGAATGTTACAATCAAGATGCGAAACGTTATGAATGTTACAATCAAGATGTGAAACGTTATGAATGTTACAATCAAGATGCGAAACGTTATGAATGTTACAATCAAGATGCGAAACGTTATGAATGTTACAATCAAGATGTGAAACGTTATGAATGTTACAATCAAGATGTGAAACGTTATGAATGTTACAATCAAGATGCGAAACGTTATGAATGTTACAATCAAGATGTGAAACGTTATGAATGTTACAATCAAGATGCGAAACGTTATGAATGTTACAATCAAGATGTGAAACGTTATGAATGTTACAATCAAGATGTGAAACGTTATGAATGTTACAATCAAGATGTGAAACGTTATGAATGTTACAATCAAGATGTGAAACGTTATGAATGTTACAATCAAGATGTGAAACGTTATGAATGTTACAATCAAGATGTGAAACGTTATGAATGTTACAATCAAGATGTGAAACGTTATGAATGTTACAATCAAGATGTGAAACGTTATGAATGTTACAATCAAGATGTGAAACGTTATGAATGTTACAATCAAGATGCGAAACGTTATGAATGTTACAATCAAGATGTGAAACGTTATGAATGTTACAATCAAGATGCGAAACGTTATGAATGTTACAATCAAGATGCGAAACGTTATGAATGTTACAATCAAGATGTGAAACGTTATGAATGTTACAATCAAGATGTGAAACGTTATGAATGTTACAATCAAGATGCGAAACGTTATGAATGTTACAATCAAGATGCGAAACGTTATGAATGTTACAATCAAGATGCGAAACGTTATGAATGTTACAATCAAGATGCGAAACGTTATGAATGTTACAATCAAGATGCGAAACGTTATGAATGTTACAATCAAGATGTGAAACGTTATGAATGTTACAATCAAGATGTGAAACGTTATGAATGTTACAATCAAGATGTGAAACGTTATGAATGTTACAATCAAGATGTGAAACGTTATGAATGTTACAATCAAGATGTGAAACGTTATGAATGTTACAATCAAGATGCGAAACGTTATGAATGTTACAATCAAGATGCGAAACGTTATGAATGTTACAATCAAGATGCGAAACGTTATGAATGTTACAATCAAGATGCGAAACGTTATGAATGTTACAATCAAGATGCGAAACGTTATGAATGTTACAATCAAGATGCGAAACGTTATGAATGTTACAATCAAGATGTGAAACGTTATGAATGTTACAATCAAGATGTGAAACGTTATGAATGTTACAATCAAGATGTGAAACGTTATGAATGTTACAATCAAGATGTGAAACGTTATGAATGTTACAATCAAGATGTGAAACGTTATGAATGTTACAATCAAGATGTGAAACGTTATGAATGTTACAATCAAGATGTGAAACGTTATGAATGTTACAATCAAGATGCGAAACGTTATGAATGTTACAATCAAGATGCGAAACGTTATGAATGTTACAATCAAGATGCGAAACGTTATGAATGTTACAATCAAGATGCGAAACGTTATGAATGTTACAATCAAGATGTGAAACGTTATGAATGTTACAATCAAGATGTGAAACGTTATGAATGTTACAATCAAGATGCGAAACGTTATGAATGTTACAATCAAGATGCGAAACGTTATGAATGTTACAATCAAGATGTGAAACGTTATGAATGTTACAATCAAGATGCGAAACGTTATGAATGTTACAATCAAGATGCGAAACGTTATGAATGTTACAATCAAGATGCGAAACGTTATGAATGTTACAATCAAGATGCGAAACGTTATGAATGTTACAATCAAGATGCGAAACGTTATGAATGTTACAATCAAGATGCGAAACGTTATGAATGTTACAATCAAGATGCGAAACGTTATGAATGTTACAATCAAGATGCGAAACGTTATGAATGTTACAATCAAGATGTGAAAAGTAGTCAGAATAATCCAAATGTCTTAATGATGCAGATCGATTTCTTTATATTCTTGTAGATAGAATTTGAAAACCCCGTAAGAATCAATTTGATACATGACAAGCATTTTATTTCAATATTGCTTTAGATTGCTGCGATTACAAGAACGTATCCTGCAACGTCTGCGACAACGACAGATTCATCAACATTATGTAAACACAACAAGCAGTTCGGAGGATTCTCTACCTCGGCCAAGTGATACTCTTCAGGCAGCAATTAACCGTGCCATCGCGGGTGAGTATTGCTCTTACCAATTGCCCGCCACCCCTCCTTTCATCTTTTTTTTTTTTTGTACAGCATGATTATTTAGTTGTTTTGATTTCTTCTTTCAGGTGCTTTCTTGGGACGAGGGGAAATTGCTGTCGCCACAAATATAATCAACTTAACTCACCGAATTCAGCGTTGGGATTTTAGAAAGCTCGAACTACCAGACCTCACTGATAGTAAGTGTTTCTTCTGTCGCCTCAGTTTTTCTCATCTCTATACTAGCTATAGTTCTTTGTAGTGAGTATTTTTTGTTTTTGCTTTTCCTCCATCTATTTGAGCCGTGAAATTTGTGCATTCCAAATAAACAAAAGTAAACTCTTTGATATATAAGGGGTATCTACAAAAATTATGGAAAATTATCACGTAAAATTTTATTTAAAAATATTCCTGATATTCATTAACAACCTTCCTGATAACAGGGTTCGTACAGACTTTAAAAGTCCTTGAATTTTGACCTTCGCCTTGAAAAGACCTTATTTCTATTATTACCTTGAAAAGACCTTATTTCTATTATTACCTTGAAAATCCTTGAAAAGGACTTGAAAATTGTATTCTATATGTCCAGTAAAGTTTGTGTCAAAAATATTAAAAATAAAAGCAAAATAAATACTATTAAACTATTTTTTAAGTAATAGTAAAAGTACTATTAAAATATTTTTTAAATACTGAAAATAAAATCAAAATACATTGTTCTGAAATTGCATAGTATCATTGTGGATAAGAGTTATGTCCCTTTATCACAAAACTACGTCTGGTAGTTTCATGATAAAGATCTATTTTTGTTCTCCTTTATAATTTAATGGGGGGGGGGGTAGTGGTAGCCGCTATAAATAAATAAATTGTCCCCGCCCCCCTCCCCCGCTAAAAAAAAATACTTTTCTTGTATGCCTAGGACTCGCTGTGATAATTTAAAATTAGGCTGACCGGGCCGAAAAAAAAAAAAAAGCAGTAAAGAGAAATGAAATAAAAAGCATTTAAAACTTTTTAAAACAAAAAATGATGCACATAGTTTGCAAAGTAACTGTTATTGGCTGTGGTAACATTTATTTGTTGTATATTTCTCTTTTTTTTTTTATCACTTTTTCAAATCGCTGTTGATTGTAAAACAAACCCCAAATTTTGTTTTGAAAACTTTAATTTTGTCTAGAGAATGCCTTGAAAATGGACATTGAAAATCTGTACAAACCCTGAATAATATTGTGTCCATGATGGGTATATTTGCTGATGATACAACTCTCCATAACATGCGTGAGGGAAGAACAGACATACACAAATCGAAGACAATGGCAGAATTCTTAAAAAATGACTTCCGTAGTGAGATGGGGGGGGTAAATGAATGGTAACATTTATTGTTAATAAGACTAAGCTGCTTGCTTTTAACAATTGCAATAAGCCTTTGCAACCACCGATATCCATGACAAATAACACCCTATCTGAGAATTCTTACTTCAAACTTCTCAGCCTAACATTCACAGGCAATATAAACTGGAATAAATACATTGAGGACGTTGCGAAGGCTGCTGCAAAGAAGATGGGTTCCCTCTATCGTGCTAGAAAATTACTCACACCTGAGAGTATCCTGTGCCTCTACAAGGCCACGATTCACCCATGCATGGCGTATTGTTGCCACATCTGGGCTGGTACATCTACCACTAGTCTTTCTCTCTTGGATAGGGTTAAAAAAAAAAAAGTCTCCAATCTAATAAGTCCCGCTTTGTCAACTAAGCTCCGACCCCTGTCCCATCACCGAATGCATCCCTGTGCCTGTTTTAAAAGTATTTTAATGAAATGTGCTCTTATGAACTCATGGCATTCATGGCCCTTCGACATACATACATTTTTAGCAACAAAATCACACCCCTTCACTGTTGAGGTCCCTAAATGCCAGAAAGCTTTCTACTCTAATAGTTTCTTCCCTTGAACAGCCAAACCTTGGAATTCCTTTCCTGCTGCCTGCTTCTCTGATTACTGATATGCAGGTTTAAATGTAATGTAAACCAACATCTTGTTCATCTTCCCTAAGCATGGTCTCAAATATTTCCAATTGGCAATATGCTCTGTTTGGGATGAATGTGAGTAAAAAAAAAAAAAATAAATAAATAAATATTTTAGATTCTCTATTGACACTAACGTATTTAATGACTTATCTCACCTGGTCTGCCTTTTAAAGACGTAAAATGCATTTGTACAATAAAAATGAGTCATATTTTTAATGAAAATTTTGTATTACACACACACACACACACACACACACATATTGAAATAGTTTTGTTTTTCTTTTTATTTCAGTAAGCGATAATGTGATTGTTTCTCATTGTAAATTGCACAATGACGCCAGCTGTGATATTTCCCAAGATGGTCGTCTATTAGCTACATTTGTTCCCACAAATCGTGGTTTTCCTGACGACACAGTCTTGGCCATTTATTCCCTTCAAGAAGATACTCTTGGACAATGTCTCTATACAAAGGGATTTGGTAAGGATTGTTTTTATTTTATCAATCGTGCACACCTAGGAGAGGCCCGTGGAAATATTGCCACACACCTGGCAACATTTAGATTCAAGTATATGACAACTTCTCATGTTTCTTGCATCTATATAACTTTGGTTATTGATGTTTTTGGTTTGATCATAAATTCAAAAAATGCGTAAAATCATTTTTAAAGTACATTGTGGTATTATCCCTATTTAGTTCGATAAAAGACGAACAAATATGAATTTGATAAGAAAATACAACAAACGTTATAAAACATTCACAAGCACTGTTAAGTATTTATATTTTTAAGCACCAATGATTTTAAGTGTCTCATTTTCTGTCAAAGATAAGTCACAAATCGAGATGCAGAAATTCCAAGAAGGATTCCAAATAAATTAGAAAATTAATTAAATCTAACCCTCCATATTGAACAAATGTCTCAATTGTAAAAACAAGTCATCTACAAAAACGTGCACAGGAAACTAAACATTGGGATGAAAAATATTAACTTTTTTAACGTTACGAAGACTAAGGCGAGTGAGGTTAGCATTGAATCCTGGGAAAAATTGTAAGTGAAGAATGTAAATAAAAGTATAAAAAACTACAATCGAACTTTCCTTCTGATCTATCGATTATTAATCAACAAAGTTTGGAGAAATTAGATCAGCTTATGATGCATAAGGCAAACAAAATTACAAAGAAATTAGATAAGCTTACGATGCATAAGGCAAACAAAATTACAAAGAAATTAGATAAGCTTACGATGCATAAGGCAAACAAAATTACAAAGAAATTAGATAAGCTTACAATGCATAAGGCAAAAAAAATTACAAAGAAATTAGATAAGCTTACGATGCATAAGGCAAACAAAATTACAAAGAAATTAGATAAGCTTACGATGCATAAGGCAAACAAAATTACAAAGAAATTAGATAAGCTTACGATGCATAAGGCAAACAAAATTACAAAGAAATTAGATCAGCTTATGATGCATAAGGCAAACAAAATTACAAAGAAATTAGATAAGCTTACGATGCATAAGGCAAACAAAATTACAAAGAAATTAGATAAGCTTACGATGCATAAGGCAAACAAAATTACAAAGAAATTAGATCAGCTTATGATGCATAAGGCAAACAAAATTACAAAGAAATTAGATAAGCTTACAATGCATAAGGCAAACAAAATTACAAAGAAATTAGATAAGCTTACGATGCATAAGGCAAACAAAATTACAAAGAAATTAGATAAGCTTACGATGCATAAGGCAAACAAAATTACAAAGAAATTAGATAAGCTTACGATGCATAAGGCAAACAAAATTACAAAGAAATTAGATCAGCTTATGATGCATAAGGCAAACAAAATTACAAAGAAATTAGATAAGCTTACGATGCATAAGGCAAACAAAATTACAAAGAAATTAGATAAGCTTACAATGCATAAGGCAAACAAAATTACAAAGAAATTAGATTAGCTTACAATGCATAAGGCAAACAATTGTGAGATGTGTAAATTTTGTAGATCAAATATCAAATGTTGAACAGAAAAATTTATGAGAAATGCAAATAATGTGATGGACTGATTGGATAAAGTCATTCTGTAAAAAAAAAAAAAAAACAATGCAATTTTTTGTTGATGAGGTAAACCATTTTAAAAGGAAGTTTCTTCAAAGTTTTCTCTGGAGGTCTTTATTGAATTTTTTGAATTATTGAAAATATGTTTAAAAATTTTAATTAAGAATTATTGAAATTAGTTTATAACAGGGACTGACACTACACCAATTCTAACCTCGTCAAACTGCGCCCGATATTGACAGGTGCTCCTTTGATCGTACATTGTCTCGTCACAAGTTGGCCTGTTGATCGTCTTCACACATTGTTTCCATGGTGGGGCGCCTCGCCTCTCGATCGAATCGTCTCCTACCCTGTATAGGTAGTCTCTGGCTACATCAATCACTCCGCTGGTCCTTGCGGCTTGCTGCAAAATTAAGAGTTCTCACCACAAACAAACAGAACTCCAGTTTATAACAATAACAAACTATTTATTAATTTCATTACTTCATAACAGCTGTTTAAATCAAGGTGACTGACTATAGCAGTGAAACAATGTAAGACCAGACCAGTAAAGTCACAGATTTCCCATTAACACAGGCTAGTTAACATTGGGCTGTGAAGGCCCCCAAGTCAGGAGCACTTGACCAACCCAGCCATTCAGTTTGCTACAACTGTACTCTTTTTAGGATTCCTTTTTCTAAATCCAACCCCTTTTCCTCACTTTCCCCTCGGAGAGTGGTTAAAAACACCCTTTCTTCATCTCAGAGCCTACCTTTCGTCTCGTCCACTCAACACCTCTCTCTTTCCTGGGAGGGGGTGGGGGGTGCTCACACTGATATCTTTTGGCAGCCCCCTGGGTTTCTTTCGCCCAGCACTGTGTGGTCCTTATCATCTAATGTCACTTCTAATACGACCATCTCTTTTGACATATAGATAATTCCAAATCTGTCTCTATTTTTGAGACAATATACCATCTGCTTTGTCTTTAACAAGCCCATAATGACATATCGGCGGTTGGTCTTATTTTCCTAGTTAAGGTTTTGCATTTCTCTGCCCTCCTCCACCCATCCCGTCCAATCAAACACCCCCTCTCACCACAATATGCACCTCGCTGCATGCATTCATGACACCATCATGTCATAGTTTTAATTTCAATAATTCTAAATTAAAATAAGACCAAAAAACTTTTCAATGATTATTAAATAAAAAATACGATCAGAAAAATGTAAAAAAACAAAATACATACACAGGGGAGATCTAAGCAGGAGAGAAAAAAAATGAGAAAGTACTGATTTGCCTTGTCACCATTTCCGGTAGCATCCACGCCAGAAGTTAGGAAGTACATTAGCTGACTATTACCTAAATATAAACAAAACTAGAAAATTGTGTCTTCTCCAATTAGTTTAATGATGAATCCAATATGAGGCTCGTTCCAAAAGTAAAGCCTTCTTTTTTTTTTTTTTTTTTTTTTTTTAAACTAAAAAGAAAAGTGAAGAACTACAAAGACGAAAGTATTAAAATGCACTTCAGAATTTATTTTTCTACATGGTTGCACCATTCTTAATGCACTTTTACTATGAATTTAATGACACATCTCTGCTTCTGACACATGTCCATGACGGGGGTTGCTTAATCTCACACATTGTCAATATCTGCAACAGAGAGCTGAAACTCTTATGTCATGAATGCATAAGTTCAGTCATCATAACAATGCAATTTGCAATCCCCTTTAATAAGCTGAAAAAAAAAAAAAGGATGCATTACTTCTGGAACATTCGTCGTAGTTACCATTATCCTCTTTCCGACCCTGGAGGAGATATTTTCAAAACTTGATAGTATATTTTCTCAAAAACATCTTGAGCGACACACATTTGCAAATACCAATGGATGAAAGATGTTTGGAAATTTTATCAATTAATGTCCATACGAATATGCATACGTACAGGAGATTGCCTATCAGAATAAAAGCTGCTGCAGTGATTTTTTTTTTTTTTTTTTCAGCAAACCATTGACATCATACTAGGCAGACTCAATTTTGCGATGGCATTTTAATAAACCCTGAAAACTTTGAACAACAGCAAAGAAATTAAAAGACGAGTGAAATTTCTCCAACCGTAAAAAGGTTTTTAAAAAATCGCTTCTGCAGCAGAGTACAAAAATGTATTTGAGAAAATTAAAAAGGAAAAAGTCCTTAGATGGAATTTATTCTCGTCACTAGTGATGCTGCCTCATTCTAGATAAGCTTGATGATGGATCTATCATATCAATTGCTCATATGTCTCGAATGCAATTTTCAGTGGAGAAAAATTATGTTAGATTAAAAAATATTTTTGCTGTTATCACAAGCCATTAATGCACCAATTATTTGTGACGCCAGAAAAACTGGTTTTCTTTCTCAGAACACTGAAAAATGGTCTCGTCCAAATTAACAAAAATTGCCCTTTTATTTTACAAATATCTAAAACAAAAAAAATATACTCGTTAGATTTTTCATCATCCGATTATTTGCGCGGCCATTTTTTGTGATTAAAAAAAAATATATTCGAAATGTCATGCTCTCGTTCATTTCATTGATTATAAAAATCTGTTTTTGCAAATTTCATTCTAATTTCCTAAGTCAAGATAATATATGAGAACTGAATTCATGTGCCGCCATGTCTAATTTATTTTTTAGGTCCGAACGCAATATCTGTGAGCATTTCTCCAAAAAATCATTTTGTTTTGGTTGGGCTCGCAGCCAAACGGATCTCATGGGTATTCACTACCAATCAGGTTAGTAAAACTTTTTCATGTAGACGATCAATTTGTCGAGTTAGAAAAGACAATTTTTGTGATCACGTCTCTATTTTGATCTTTGGTTTGTTTATGCTAAATTCAACATGAAGGTGAGTTAAAGCGTGTTGCGATATGTCGGTAATTTATTTGCGTTGGTTATTGAGCGAATCAGGTTTTGTATAAAGCCTGTGAAGGTCAAGATTGTCGGCTTGAAGTTTTTCTTGTTGGCCCATGGTTATTGCAGGTTTTTACTCTCCACCGACTAACAAAGTAACGAGGCCTTGTGGTTGCATACAAAGTCGAGGAAGGTTTGATTGGAAATGCACAAAGTAACAATGCCAGTTGCATATGCACAGAAGCGTTATTGTTGCACTGTGATTTTGCGGATCCATCATCTTGCATGTCTCTGTTTGCAAAAGTTGCAGCAAATGATCAGGAATGATCGATTTTGATGTGAATTTATTTATTTTTTTTTTTTATTTTTTTTTTTTTTTATTTTTTATTTTTTTTTTTTTTTTGCTTGTTTCTGCTTAAAGCACAATTGCACCATTGACTTTTTTCATTTTAAAATTTAAATCGAGTCTTTATATATAAAAATAATTTTATAAAATGAACGGTAGGTTCTCTACAGTGCAATGTAAACTACAATGTATTGTGGACTAAGTTACTGCGAAAGTTATGTGAAGCTTCCTCCCCATTGCACTTCGATGGGTCTTCAATTAGAACAGGCAATTAATCAATTCGATTGCAAAATGGGCAATTTCACCAGTTTCGATAACAATAAAAATATGAGATTGTGAAACATTCGTTGATCAATGTTCTATCAGGGGGAATGTCGGGTCTCTCTGCTAGTATTTTTATAAAGGAAGAAAAAATGTTTTTCTTAATAGTATTGACCCTGATGGACATTTATTTCAAAAGGAACTTTTAAATCATACAGATGTAGAAAACACCATGGAATTTCCGCAGGTCACATTTAGTTTAATTTGTATGTCCTTTTTTTTTCTTCTCACCTCTTCATATTCATTAAAAATACTCCATGCAAACAGATACTACACTTTGTAACGAAAAGGCAGAAAAGCGATAACAAATGTTAAGTCATCATGGTGTGAACAATGTTCTTTTTTAAGTTTCAGACAATTGTTGCATGTACGTGCTTGTAATTAATGATGACTAAAGAGAACTACAGATTTCTATTCATCGTTAAATTCATTAGAATGCCATTATTTCTGTTCATCAAATTTGGCCGTTGATATAGATTTAGTTTAATCATATAAAATCCTGATTTATTTGGATTGAACTCCAGCATTTCTGAATCTATAATATACGCCCTTTTTCAAATTTTTTTGTTAAAATCCCCTTTTCAATTTTTTTGTTAAAATCCCCTTTTCAATTTTTTTGTTAAAATCCCCTTTTCAATTTTTTTGTTAAAATCCCCCTTTCAATTTTTTTGTTAAAATCCCCTTTTCAATTTTTTTGTTAAAATCCCCTTTTCAATTTTTTTGTTAAAATCCCCTTTTCAATTTTTTTGTTAAAATCCCCTTTTCAATTTTTTTGTTAAAATCCCCTTTTCAATTTTTTTGTTAAAATCCCCCTTTCAATGTTTTTTGTTAAAATCCTATTAAAAATCACTTGGTGACAAAAGTTTAGTTTCCTCCTTAATTCTACCAAAATCTTTTCGCATTACTTTGCATTTTCAAAAGTTTTGTTATCTGTGGTTTTCTTTTTGTGACCTTTAAAATTTTATCCAAGTATGTTTATGACGAACCACGCACCACTGGTTGAACTTTGGTTATTTAAAGGCTAATTTGCTTTTCGCTAACGTTTAATCATTTACACATTTGCTAACAGATATTTACACACCTACAGCTAATGTTGACACTTAAGTTTTCATTAGATCACCAAAGTGAGTCTAGTCAGTATTAAATGGGTGACCATTTAGTAATATTAGATGCTATAGGATGACGACCCTTTCACAAGGCCTTGCGAAAAAAAAAACTATCAAGGAATTGCAGACTAACAACCACAGAATAGTTGTTACCTCTATCTAATATCTACATTTCTCGATATGAAAAAACACAGTCATAATGCACAGACCTGATCAAATTAATTACCACAAGCATAAAAATCTGCCATTAGAATTTTTGTCTTGAGTTGTCCGTCAATTGCTGACAAAACATTCATGGAGTTTGTGCACCTCGATGCTTGCTCAATCATTGCAGCCAGACACTCGATCATGAGGGTCAGTGTCCTTCTCCAGCACATTCTTGATTGTTATATGAGGTCGCTTCGTCTGTCACGTGACCTCTGCACATCATGGAATCATTCTTCCAGCTGGTTCATTGTGTTGAGGTGCATATCCAGCCAGCCAGCACCAAAAGTCAGCATCGAACAAATATGGACATACATGGAAGGTAATTTTACTGTTTATCTACAACCACGTTAGGCTCGATAAATTTACGATTAGGTACAACTGCTTCTGCTGCTTCCCTAGGTATATCACTCGAGCAAACTGTGACCACAGACAACCACTGATTCTAAAAATCACAAAATATTTACCAAAAAATACTTTGAAATATTTTTTTTTAATGACAAATAGCTTTTGAGGTTTTTCAAATCAGCAATTATCTGTCATCACAGATTGAAAGACATGTCTAGAGAAGCAGCAGGAGCAATTGTTATACATGTGTCATACATTTGTCATGCCTAAATTTTTCAGAAATTAGTAAAATCGCTTGAAAGGCAACCATACAATATTTTGTTTATTGCATCTCACGTAGACGCCGGGTAGCATTTTGGTGTATGGTCCATTCAAGTTTTTTAGTTATGGATGGCTAAATTAACCGTAGAAGTAGATGACTATTTGGAAATAGCTGATGCAATCTGCAGGAGGAGGCCGATGATGCGTTTGCTGCAAAACTAATCTTAACATCAAATCTGTCAGCTAACAATGTAAATGCAGAAAAATGTTTATTTTATTTTTGTTTGATGATGAAATATTTTGTTTCATTTCAGATGGTTGCACAAGTGTACGAGTTGAGCCAAGAATTTGCTGGCGAACAGTCAATGAAGGTAATCGTTTTTATTTGCTGCAATGTTTGCGAAATGTTTTAAAATTCATAATTAATGTTGACAAAAGAAATAAGAAAGTGAAGCAGACATGTTGTAAAGGATGTGATTATAAAGGATCATGTATGAAGAGATAGAAGGCTTATGTGAAATAGTTAGCAAAGATTGCTGATAGAAACTTTTTTCTTTTTTTTTTTTAACCTTTGTCTTTTTTTTTAACCTTTGTCTTTTTTTTTAACCTTTCTTTTTTTACCTTTTTTTAAACCTAAAAAAAAGATTAAACCCTTTTTTTAACCTTTTTTTTTACCTTTTTTTAATCTTTTTTTTTACCTTAAACCTTTGTCTTTTTTTTTAACCTTTTTTTTAAACCTTTGTCTTTTTTCAACCTTTTTTTAAACCTTTGTCTTTTTTTTTAACCTTTTTTTTAAACCTTTGTCTTTTTTTTAAACCTTTTTTTTAAACCTTTGTCTTTTTTTTTAACCTTTTTTTTAAACCTTTGTCTTTTTTTTTAACCTTTTTTTTAAACCTTTGTCTTTTTTTTTAACCTTTTTTTTAAACCTTTGTCTTTTTTTAACCTTTTTTTTTAAACCTTTGTCTTTTTTCAACCTTTTTTTTAAACCTTTGTCTTTTTTTTTAACCTTTTTTTTTAAACCTTTGTCTTTTTTTTAAACCTTTGTCTTTTTTTAACCTTTTTTTTAAACCTTTGTCTTTTTTCAACCTTTTTTTTAAACCTTTGTCTTTTTTTTTAACCTTTTTTTTAAACCTTTGTCTTTTTTTTTAACCTTTTTTTTAAACCTTTGTCTTTTTTTTTTAACCTTTTTTTTAAACCTTTGTCTTTTTTTAACCTTTTTTTTAAACCTTTGTCTTTTTTCAACCTTTTTTTTAAACCTTTGTCTTTTTTTTTAACCTTTTTTTTAAACCTTTGTCTTTTTTTTAACCTTTTTTTTTTTTAAACCTTTGTCTTTTTTTTAACCTTTTTTTTAAACCTTTGTCTTTTTTTTTAACCTTTTTTTTAAACCTTTGTCTTTTTTTTTAACCTTTTTTTTAAACCTTTGTCTTTTTTTAACCTTTTTTTTTAAACCTTTGTCTTTTTTCAACCTTTTTTTTAAACCTTTGTCTTTTTTTTTAACCTTTTTTTTTAAACCTTTGTCTTTTTTTTAACCTTTTTTTTTTTTAAACCTTTGTCTTTTTTTTAACCTTTTTTTTTTTTAAACCTTTGTCTTTTTTTTAACCTTTTTTTTTTAAACTTTGTCTTTTTTTTAACCTTTCTTTTTTTACCTTTTTTAAACCTTAAAAAAAGATTAAAAAAAGGTTAAACCCTTTTTTTAACCTTTTTTTTTTTACCTTTTTTTAATCTTTTTTTTTTACCTTAAACCTTTGTCTTTTTTTTAACCTTTTTTTTAAACCTTTGTCTTTTTTAACCTTTTTTTAAACCTTTCTTTAAACCTTTTTTTAAACCTTTTTTTTTACTTTTTTTAACCTTTTTTTAACTTTTTTTTTACTTTTTTAACCTTTTTTTCTTTTACCTTTTTTTAACCTTTTTTTTATCTTTTTTTAATCTTTTTTTTACCTTAAACCTTTGTCTTTTTTTAACCTTTTTTTAAACCTGTCTTTTTTTTAACCTTTCTTTTTTTACCTTTCTTTTAGACCTTTCTTTTAAACCTTTCTTTAACCTTTTTTTTTTACCTTTTTTTAAACCTTTTTTTAAACCTTTTTTTTTACCTTAAACATTTGTCTTTTTTTTTTTTAAACCTTTTGTCTTTTTTTTACCTTTTTTTTAACCTTTTTTTTTTACCTTTTTTTAACCTTTTTTTTTTTACCTTTTTTAACCTTTTTTTTACCTTTTTTTTTTTTTTTTTTTTTTTTTTTTTTTTTAACCTTTTTTTTTACCTTAAACCTTTGTCTTTTTTTAAACCTTTTCTTTTTTTTTTTTTTAAACCCCTATTCAGCATGTTAACGACATATGATTTTTTATTTTGTTAGCATGTTAACGACATCACTCACTACGTGGATGCTGATTTGAGAACTCATGTGAGTGTGAACTCCGCCAAGTGGTTACCTCAAGTTGGTGGTGGTCTCGTCTATGGTACGAATCGAGGCAATCTTCATCTCTGCTGGCCAGGGTAAGTAGGAAAATGCTTCAACTCAAAGCAGATAAATTATTTTGTCATGAAAAACTCCAACCTACGCTATCATTTTCAGAGGAAAGTGACCCTGTACATTGGACGATACAGAAACACAAAAAAAAAAGAAGACAAATTAAAATGAATGAATTCTTATAAAATGTGTATATAAACGAAATTTAGGTTTATAGAAGGCAAAACAATGCAGAACTTTTTGCATGTATTATGTTGTGTCAGGTGGCATATCTGTGATATTTTGGAAAGTCATCCATTTGTCAGGCGTGTTTTTGACTTTCAAACGTGTATGGTAGATTTACTGTAGATCAAGCTATTCCGCAGGATTTGAAATTTATTTTGTTCCAAATGTGTTAGCATTCAATATTATTTCTAGTGTAATAAACGGGGACATTGGATTCCAAACAACAAAATGAAGTAAAAAATAAAATATTTTAAACAATAATAGATTAAAAAATATTTAAAAAATAGTGATTTATTAAAAAAGTATTTTAAAAATATTTAAAAAATAGTGATTTATTAAAAAAGTATTTTAAAAAATATTTAAAAATAGTGATTTATTAAAAAAGTATTTTAAAAAATATTTTAAAAATAGTGATTTATTAAAAAAGTATTTTAAAAATATTTAAAAAATAGTGATTTATTAAAAAAGTATTTTAAAAAATATTTAAAAAATAGTGATTTATTAAAAAAGTATTTTAAAAAATATTTAAAAAATAGTGATTTATTAAAAAAGTATTTTAAAAAATATTTAAAAAATAGTGATTTATTAAAAAAGTATTTTAAAAAATATTTAAAAAATAGTGATTTATTAAAAAAGTATTTTAAAAAATATTTAAAAAATAGTGATTTATTAAAAAAGTATTTTAAAAAATATTTAAAAAATAGTGATTTATTAAAAAAGTATTTTAAAAAATATTTAAAAAATAGTGATTTATTAAAAAAGTATTTTAAAAATATTTAAAAAATAGTGATTTATTAAAAAAGTATTTTAAAAATATTTAAAAAATAGTGATTTATTAAAAAAGTATTTTAAAAATATTTAAAAAATAGTGATTTATTAAAAAAGTATTTTAAAAATATTTAAAAGAATATAATAAATCTGTTTAAAGGGATTTATACAATGTAGAAAAAATATATCTTAATTGTTTTTAGCCTTGCATATAAGATTTGTACAGATTTGTTTTTGATGTTTAGACAGGAGTTTTCGAAATGCAATTTTATAAGACATGGTTTTTATGATGTAAGCCATTACACAATTAAAATCTGATTTTAAAAAAAATGAGTTTGTCAAAATAGATTGAATAAATTTACTAGAAATTTAATAAATATCTGCAAATACACTTTCTTGGCCTCCAAGCTAGGGTTAAAGTGTAGTATCTGTTCAAAGATTGTCCACTAATATTGATGAGTTTGTTTCCACTAGACATTCACAGGATGGACATTTGTTGCAAATTCTTACAAAGATTTTGAGAATGAATATCCTTAAACAACATTAACTAAAGTATGTTTTAGTTTGAATGAAGGTCATTTAATATTGTGGGGTCTGCAATCGCACTGGACATCCATGAAATGGAAATATGTTTAAGCATGACAGCAATATACTATTAATTATTATTTCATTTGCATGCTTGATTTTCGAAATATCACGCATTTGGGTGTTGGGAATAATGCAGCCTAAAAATGTTTTAACTTTTTTTAATAAATAAAAACATTTTTTTAATTAAATTTTTTTGTTAAAAATTACTTTTTGTTAATTATTTTAATGGAATGGAGATGGGGAGATAAATATTTTACTTTTTTAAAATTTCAAAATTGTATTTTTTTTTTTTTTTTTTTTTTTTTTTTTTAGGAATGTAATAGTTTTTCTTGTAATCAAATAAACGTGAAAGCGAAATAATTTTGAAAGAATATCTCATTTGTTTTACACCCTCGTTCATTTGTTAATTCATAAGATTTTTAATTGAATTAGTTATTGAAATAAAATTGAATTAGTTATTGAAATAAAAAATTGAATTAGTTATTGAAATAAAAAATGTAATAGAATAAAAATGGAATAAAATTTTAATTTTTGAAAAATATAATTAAATTCAATAAAATGCATTTCCATTTGTTCATAAAAAAAATGTTGGTTATTTGAATATTTTATAAAACTCTGGCCATTTGTTAGTTATGAAGTGTTTTATTTTATTTTTGTATTTTTTTTTAAGTTTTATTAATTTTTTGGTTAAAATGAAAGTTTAAGAAGATTGATATGCTGGTTAAACAAACAAACAAAATGAAAGTTCTCGGTGGAAACTGAGAAAAGAAAAAAAAAAAGCTGCCATCCTTTAGTATGATATCTATAAAAAAAAATTTACGGATACTCATGTTTGCGTGTCAGAATGATGCTATAGGTAAGGAAATCTATAAGCAATACATTTTTATCTTTCAACTCCGTTTCATATTTGCATTTCTTGCTGATATTGTCACTGCAGGTGTAAGACAGGAAGTTTCGAACCAAGTAGAGATGACAATATCGCTGATGAATGTTATCTTCTTCAGACATGAATCCCTAACCCAAGAACTTAAAAAGAACCTTTCTCAGTAATAGCCAGCCTCTAACAACATCTCAGGAAAAAAACAGATTACATTTTCAAGCAAGAAGATGAGAAAATTCTGTCCTCCCATTGGTATGGAGACCCTGAGCCACTTGAGAATAGGAATGGACAGGGAGATATGATACAAAAAATAGTATTGGTCACATGTGGGTTGAACTGACTTCCTCCAAAGGAGAAAGTGTCAAGGAAATATTAAATTCATATGCGGTCTCCAGTTGTAACATATATCCTGATCATGGCAGGTGACGATTTTTGCAGTTTGTTCACGTAGGTATCGACGTTCTCCTACATACAGCACCTGGTATTTCGAAATAGTCACCCATTTAGTACTGACCAGGTCTAGAGTTGCATAACTTTGATGTTCTAACAAGAATCATGGTGTCAGCATGAAGCGGGGGACAATCCACCGCAGACATGCTCAGATGCGGCTTCAAAAGCAAAGATGTCTTGTCTTCTCTTTATTACCAAACCAACAAGGCTTGAAAGTCTTCAACAATAATACTGTATAAGGAAATGCGGGATCGTTGTATAAGCAGACGCTTCTGAGACATGGAAAGTTTATTTTCTAAGCTAAATGTTTTTGTTGTATAAGCAGACGCTTCTGAGACATGGAAAGTTTATTTTCTAAGCTAAATGTTTTTGTTGTATAAGCAGACGCTTCTGAGACATGGAAAGTTTATTTTCTAAGCTAAATGTTTTTGTTGTATAAGCAGACGCTTCTGAGACATGGAAAGTTTATTTTCTAAGCTAAATGTTTTTGTTGTATAAGCAGACGCTTCTGAGACATGGAAAGTTTATTTTCTAAGCTAAATGTTTTCGTTGTATAAGCAGACGCTTCTGAGACATGGAAAGTTTATTTTCTAAGCTAAATGTTTTCGTTGTATAAGCAGACGCTTCTGAGACATGGAAAGTTTATTTTCTAAGCTAAATGTTTTTGTTGTATAAGCAGACGCTTCTGAGACATGGAAAGTTTATTTTCTAAGCTAAATGTTTTGTGAGACACAAAAACAAGTTTATTTTTTTGATATCTCATCTTTCCCTAAAAATTATCAAAATTTTGAGTTACCTTTGAAAACAATTAATCTGGTCATCAAAATTTTTTGCAAACACGATTCTATATGTTACATTTTATTAAAATAAATTTTTCCGTCGACAATTGGCTGTTGTCATTAAACCTTATTTTTCATTGTTTTTCTCTTTTGTTTGTTGTTTCTTAAGGTTTAAACCTCAGAAGAAAGAAAATGCAAACGAACGCGACGAAGAATGGAACACGTTGAATCAAGCACAGTCGCTGCGACGTAACTTGTATCGAGTGCAACATATCCGTCGAAATTTAATCAATATGTCAAGCGTTCCGCAGAGACTGCTCCATACAACCAGCACGGCAACGCAGACGACTCACAGACAAGTGCAACGTAGTGCTGGCACACAAACAGACGGGTCAGAAGAAGAGGAGCCTTCAAATTGGGACAGTGACTGAGAAATAGACAAATTTGGGACATTGGTTGAAAAGGTGCAAATTGGGACATTGGCCGAGAGGAGGTAATTTGGGGCAACGGTTTGAGATGGGGGTGGTTGGGACATTGAATGAGAATGGGCATATTTGGATATTGACTAAGAAGGGGCAAGTTGGGACAGCAATTGTGAAGAGGACAAATTCTAACATGTTATTCTCATTCAAAATCTTTCAAAAATGAAACCAATGCAAAGTTCATAACCTTTAATAAATAAATTCTTCACTTTCTTTTTGTTTAGGTTTTTTTTTTTAATTTAATATTTTTTAATGGATGAGTTGAAAAAAATTGTCTTTGCTTTTATTTTCTTTTTAATATATTTTATAATGGAGGAGTCAGAAAAAAAATTTTTTTTTTTTTTTTTTTTAACTAGCGAGGGTACTCGGCGTTGCCCGAGTGTTTCAAGGTGTGTGTGCTCTTAAATAAAAAAAAACGGGGGGCTAAAAAGTTTTGGTAAGTTGGTAGGATCGAACCCGAAGCCCTGAGGCGAAGTTTGACAATAAAATGTGAAAAAAACATGAACCGTTCGGCCAGCCAGAATGAGTTACTGAAAGATGTTTGAATTTATTTAAGTAAGAACAAAATTGACAGGTGCCCGCACGAAAGTCGTAGAGTTAAGATTTTGTGCGAGTGTTACGACGTAAGCTATAGCTGTTTCTGCATGAACATTTTTAATGAGGTCAATGACCAGGTTTGTTTGTTTGTTATAAGCGAAGTAAAAAAAGAAAACAGAAAAACGAACGTTAAAACTTAAATAAAGTGGGGGGGGGTAATCAAAACATCGAAAAAAAAATATTAAAAAATAACGTACGGCAAACGAACGATGTTAAATGTAAAAATTGAAAAAAGAAAACAGAAAAAAAAAACATGTGAAAAATGGCTTAAATAAGCCTGTTTCGATATTAAAATTTAAAAAATTGTTGGGTACCCGAGTGTTTTTGGGTGTGCGGTCGGGGCTGAAAACCTAAGAATAAGCGAAGTAAAAAAAAAAAAACAGAAAAACAAACGTTACGTGAAAAATGGCTTAAATAACACTGGTTCAATATTTAAATTTAAAAAAAAAAAAAGACATCTAGCACCACGATTTAACCCAAAATGTTTAGATAACGACCCAACGTGCTAACCAACTGAGCTAACACGACGTACATGAAACTATTTAAAGTAAATCAGGTCATGATGTCATCTGACGCATGCGTAGAACTGGTCGTCGTCACAAGAGGACCGTTTTTGTTGACCCAGCACTAGCAGGGGTACCCGGCGTTGCCCGGATGTTTGGAGGTGTGTGTACTGTTAAATAAAAAAGAAACTGGGGGTGGGGGTAAAAGTTGGTAGGATCGAACCCGAAGACCTGAGGCGAAGTTGGAAAATAAAATGTGAAAAAAATATGAACCGTTTGGCCAGCCAGAATGAGTTACTGAAAGATGTCTGAATTTATTTAAGTAAGAACAAAATTGACAGGTGCCCGCATGAAAGGCGTAGAGCGTTACAACGACGACCACGTAAGCAATGGCTATTCAGCAAATGAGGTCAATGACCAGGTTTGTTTGTTATAAGCGAAGTAAAAAAAGAAAACAAAAAAATGAACGTTAAAACTTAAGGAGGGGGATCAAAACATCGAGAGAGAAAAAAAAAAAACTAACATAAGGCAAACAAACGATGTTAAATGTAAAAATCGAAAAACAAAACAGAAAAACGAACGTTAAACCCCCCCCCCCCCCAAAAAAAAAAAAAAACATGTGAGAAATGGCTTAAATAAGCCTTTTTCGATATTAAAATTTAAAAAATCAGTGGGTACCCGGGTGTTTTTGGGTGTTGCTAAGAATAAGCGAAGTAAAACAAAAAACAAAAAAAAACAGAAAATGAACATTACGTGAAAAATGGCTTAAATAACACTGGTTCAATATTTAAATTTAAAAAATCGGGGAGGAAAAAAAAAAGACATCTCACACCACGATTCGAACCCAAAACGTTTAGATAACGAACCAACGCGCTAACCAACTGAGCTAATGCAACGTACATGAAATTTAGTCAGTTCTTCAACTATTTAAAGTAAATCAGGTCATGACGTCATCTGAAGCATGCGTAGAACTGGTCGTCGTCACGAGGGGACGGTTTTTGTTGACCACCCCAAATGTTTTTAGTTATTTCGAACATTTTTATTGGAATCAATTGCAATGCACGACCAGATGAATTTGTGCATTGTCGTTTAACAAAACAATAATAACTTAAAACATTTGAATTGCTGAGAAATGAAAATATCAAGTAAAGAATAAAAAAATTGTAAATGAATGCACACACACACACACACACACATATATATATATATATATATATATATATATATATCTATGTGTGTGTGTGTATATATGTATATATATATATATATATACTATGAATGGATAATAAAACAAATATATATATATACTATGAATATATATATATATATATATATATATATATATATATATATATATATATATATATACTATGAATGGATATATATATATATATACTATGAATGGATATATATATATATATACTATGAATGGATATATATATATATATACTATGAATGGATATATATATATATATACTATGAATGGATATATATATATATATACTATGAATGGATATATATATATATATACTATGAATGGATATATATATATATATACTATGAATGGATATATATATATATATACTATGAATGGATATATATATATATATATACTATGAATGGATATATATATATATATATACTATGAATGGATAATAAAACAAATATATATATATACTATGAATGGAGATAGATATATATATATATATATATATATATATACTATGAATGGATATATATATATATATACTATGAATGGATAATAAAACATATATATATATACTATGAATGTATATATATATATTTGTTTTATTATCCATTCATAGTATATATATATATATATACACACACACATATGTGTGTGTGTGCATTCATTTACAATTTTTTTATTCTTTACTTGATATTGCAAAATTCCAAATGTGATGATAAAAATGCAGAGAAATTCACTTTATTATACAAATAAATGAATATTGTATGAATGATAATAAATCCTGATCTATCAATCAACGTTTAAAGAATGGTTGCGAATTAATAGTTGCAGAACAGTTGAGTTAGTAGAGTCAGCCCAGAGAGGAAGATCAAAGAAAACACGAGATGCGATAAGGATTGACTTTAGAGAAGGAGGGATAAATAAAGACCTGGACAGAGATAAGTTAGTTTGGGAAATATCAAGAGCATGAAAGAATATGAATGAATTAAAAAATAATAACTGATACGAAAAGAAAATGTGATATATGTAATCAAATTATATAATTGAGGTATATAGATATATTTTACTGAGGTACCTTAAAATGAATCTTTACGTAAAAAGATTCCGTTTCAACAAATTATTTATTGTGTTATTGCATAATGGAAATATCAAAAGGATTTATTGAGCTAATTAATCTACCGTGTGCATTTAAATTTGCAATATTTATCTCTCCGTGGTGGCTAGACACACAAGGGGTAAATATTGTAGGGAAAATTTAAGCATTTATATAGGGAAGAGCTACCAAATATGTAACAAATAAAAATTAAAAAAAATGATGAAATAGCATTAAATATATACAAATAATTAATAGTTTGATCACATCTTTAAAAGCATTTCATAAGATTAATTTGAAAATTTTCGAAAAGCAAATAATTTTATGAAATGATAAAATACAATGATTTGAAAGTATTTAATAACATTATTTGCTTTTTTGTAAAATGTTCAAATGAAATATGAATAAGGCAAAAGATGATACATATATTAAAAAAAAAAGATGTAATAAAAAATCTATAAAAGAAAAGATTTTGCTTCCATCTCGAAGGATTAATATTTACTGTTGCTTGTTATGGAGTGTAAACAAACAGTTAATATGAAACGTTAATTTGTGATAAAAATGTGAAAGGAATTTGTTTATTTAGTGTATCTGTGTGATAGTATAGTTGCTCTCCACTCCATGCCAAGAAATGGGGTTTATCAGTAGAAAAGAGATGGGAAGCCGTTCAGCAGGGTTGACAAAAGAAATTTGACATGCAATTGGTGGTCAGTGTATAACAATAACGGTAACAATGGATGTAGATATTTTTAGATTTGCCTTGCAGACATTTTGGGGAGTGCCTATGATTTTGCAACAGTCGATAAGTTTGAAGCCTAATATTTTGCAGTATTTTCACAACGGTTCCTGGTTGACACCAAGGGAGGGGGGGGGGGTCACACATGCATCCAGAGTCCAACGAATATGTACGGGATGAGTCGGCAGTATCATCCTTTTTTTTTTTTAAATATTTGTGAACCCATGTGCACTCTTCTCAGCAACCGTCGATGCATACGGGATAACACGAATAGAAGACTAAGATTACGCACGCCACACAATGTAGGGTCGTCAGCAAATTGTCAAATTCAGGTCACATGGTGTCATATCAGCTGTATGCATATAATGTTGTAGTAGTTGTCTCCTCACAAGGACTAAACTGAAGATCAGCAAATATTGTGGCAGAAAATCTAAGAAACCGAATGGAATTTGGTAAAAATCTTGGTAGAGGGTAAAAGTAAATAATTAAAACTATGATAATGATTTTTTTTACAATAACGCCGTTAATAGTGTCTTCAACCTTGGAAAATCGCTCATATTCTTTGGACGTAAACAAATAAACTTTTTTTTTATTATAAAACAGTAATTTACGAATACGTATGTTTCGAGGTCCTACCTCTCGTCAGTGTAGCTTGACTGTTTCTAGGATTCAAACGTCAGACCATATGTATTGTGATCGAGTGCATTAACCATTATGCCACAAACTCCTAGATGACTTTGTGTTATTTTTATCGCTTTAAAACCTATGTTGATTTTTTTTTTAATAATACGGTTAATAGCGTCTCCAACCTTGGAGATTATGGAAAATCTTTTTACGCAGAAAATTGCCCGTATTTTTTTTTGATGTAAACAAATATTTTACTTATAAAACAGTAATCTACGAATATGTGTGTTTTGAGGTACTACCTCTCGTCAGCGTAACTTGACTCTTTCTAGAATTCAAACCTCAAATGGTCAAGTGTGGTAACCGTTATGCCACAAAGTCCTAGATGACTTTTTTTCTTTTTTTTTTTTAAACATCTAAATTCTTTCTTTTAGTTTTATTCCTCAATTCATCCAGTTTATTCTTACCATTTTCTGCACTGGTGCCATTTTGATTAGTTTTATTGTTTCAAAAATATTTTATTCTAATCAAAAAAAGTCTTGTTTTGTGATTTCGTTTAATATTTATTTTACTTGTTTGATTTAGAAGCACAAATAAACCATCAGACATTTTGCCTCCAAACTTATATTCAAGCCTAAAATTTTCGGTTTAAAGATGTTGGAATTACTTTTGGCTTTTAAAGTGTCACGATAGTATACACATGTCAGCCATTATTTTTATCCATTAATGATGAAATACCAATCTGTTTTGATGCTTTTGTCATCTTTTATTTCTCTAATAATATTCGGCGCTCTCGTTATCCGAAAGACAAAGAAAAGAAAAAATTCACTCAGCTTTTCTATAGCTGATCTGGCCAAACTTATTCTAACCAACTTACATAGTTTCCTAAAGCAAATTATAACTAGCAGGTCGCCTGGCATTGCTCAGCTGTAAAATATACTTAGATATGATTTTTTTAATTTATGCAATATTTATTTACAGCTAATTCTTTATTGATTATTATATTGTACCCAATATATAGTAGTGATTTAAAAAGTTAAAAAAAAATAAATAATAAATATGACTTAGTACCATCAGTTAGAATCGAAACCAAACCATGCAGCTCTCTGGCTTTATTCATTACTGTCTGAGCAAGCGACAGATGGATAATAAAATCTTTAAAAATTAACCGACTTTAACATATAAATGTATATAAAAAGAAACTTAATTAATAAAATTTAATATAAAATAAACATAAACATAAATATAAACTTAATTAATAAAATTTAATATAAAATAAAATAAACCGACTTTAACATATAAATGTATATTTGTGCTTGTGTAGAAGATACACATTTAGCTGAGTTGCTAAGTTTTATTTTTTCAATTTTGATGCCTTAGCAGTTATTTTTAATGGCTTATAACCAAATCTAATTTATTCCACAGTTTCAGGTTTGTAAACCAAAAATTGATATAGTTTAGTTAAGACCGTTCCTCACACACGCCAAGTCACATTATATATAAAGAGATTGACGGTTGCCATAATTTTAATTTCAACCACAAAAAGCTAAACATTTTTGTTTTAAATGATTTCATTTGTGTTTACGTTTCTGAATTTTTTAGATGAAGATTGTTTATATTTTTTTAGATGAAGATTGTTTATATTTTTTTAGATGAAGATTGTTTATATTTTTTTAGATGAGGATTGTTTATATTTTTTTAGATGAAGATTGTTTATATTTTTTTAGATGAAGATTGTTTATATTTTTTTAGATGAGGATTGTTTATATTTTTTAGATGAGGATTGTTTATATTTTTTTAGATGAGGATTGTTTATATTTTTTAGGTGAGGATTGTTTATATTTTTTAGGTGAGGATTGTTTATATTTTTTAGGTGAGGATTGTTTATATTTTTTTAGATGAGGATTGTTTATATTTTTTTAGATGAGGATTGTTTATATTTTTTTAGATGAGGATTGTTTATATTTTTTTAGATGAGGATTGTTTATATTTTTTTAGATGAGGATTGTTTATATTTTTTAGTTGAGGATTGTTTATATTTTTTAGATGAGGATTGTTTATATTTTTTTAGGTGAGGATTGTTTATATTTTTTTAGATGAGGATTGTTAATATTTTTTTAGATGAGGATTGCTTATATTTTTTTAGATGAGGATTGTTTATATTTTTTTAGATGAGGATTGTTTATATTTTTTTAGATGAGGATTGTTTATATTTTTTAGATGAGGATTATTTATATTTTTTTAGATGAGGGTTGTTTATATTTTTTAGATGAGGATTGTTTATATTTTTAGATGAGGATTTTTTATATTTTTGTAGATGAGGATTGTTTATTTTTTAGGTGAGGATTGTTTATATTTTTTTAGATGAGGATTGTTTATATTTTTTTAGATGAGGATTGTTCATGTTTTTTAGATGAGGATTGTTTATATTTTTTAGGTGATGATTATATTTTTAGATGAGGATTGTTTATATTTTTTTAGATGAGGATTGTTCATGTTTTTAGATGAGGATTGTTTATATTTTTTTAGGTGAGGATTGTTTATATTTTTAGATGGGGATTGTTTATATTTTTTTAGATGAGGATTGTTTATATTTTTAGATGAGGATTGTTTATATTTTTTAAGGTGAGGATTGTTTATATTTTTAGGTGGGGATTGTTTATATTTTTTTAGATGAGGATTGTTTATATTTTTTAGATGAGGATTGTTTATATTTTTTTAGATGAGGATTGTTTATATTTTTTTAGATGAGGATTGTTTATATTTTTTTAGATGAGGATTGTTTATATTTTTAGATGAGGATTGTTTATATTTGTTTAGATGAGGATTGTTTATATTTTTAGTTGAGGATTGTTTATATTTTTAGATGAGGATTGTTAATTTTTTAGATGAGGATTGTTTATATTTTTTTAGGTGAGGATTGTTTATATTTTTTTAGATGAGGATTGTTTATATTTTTAGATGAGGATTGTTTATATTTTTTTAGGTGAGGATTGTTTTTATTTTTTTAGATGAGGATTGTTTATATTTTTGTAGATGAGGATTGTTTATATTTTTTTAGGTGAGGATTGTTTATTTTTTTAGATGAGGATTGTTTATATTTTTTTAGATGAGGATTGTTTATATTTTTTTAGATGAGGATTGTTTATATTTTTTTAGATGAGGATTGTTTATATTTTTTTAGATGAGGATTGTTTATATTTTTTTAGGTGAGGATTGTTTATATTTTTTAGATGAGGATTGTTTATATTTTTTAGATGAGGATTGTTTATATTTTTTTAGATGAGGATTGTTTATATTTTTGTAGATGAGGATTATTTATATTTTTTTAGATGAGGATTGTTTATATTTTTAGATGAGGATTATTTATATTTTTAGATCAGGATTATTTATATTTTTTTAGATGAAGATTGTTTATATTTTTTAGATGAGGATTGTTTATATTTTTTTAGATGAGGATTGTTTATATTTTTAGATGAGGATTATTTATATTTTTAGATGAGGATTATTTATATTTTTTTAGATGAAGATTGTTTATATTTTTTAGATGAGGATTGTTTATATTTTTTAGATGAGGATTGTTTATATTTTTAGATGAGGATTATTTATATTTTTAGATGAGGATTATTTATATTTTTTTAGATGAAGATTGTTTATATTTTTTAGATGAGGATTATTTATATTTTTTTAGATGAAGATTGTTTATATTTTTTAGATGAGGATTATTTATATTTTTTTAGATGAAGATTGTTTATATTTTTAGATGAGGATTATTTATATTTTTAGATGAGGATTATTTATATTTTTTTAGATGAAGATTGTTTATATTTTTTTAGATGAGGATTGTTTATATTTTTTTAGATGAGGATTGTTTATTTTTTAGGTGAGGATTGTTTATATTTTTTAGATGAGGATTATTTATATTTTTTTAGATGAAGATTGTTTATATTTTTTAGATGAGGATTATTTATATTTTTTTAGATGAAGATTGTTTATATTTTTAGATGAGGATTATTTATATTTTTTTAGATGAGGATTGTTTATATTTTTAGATGAGGATTATTTATATTTTTAGATGAGGATTATTTATATTTTTTTAGATGAAGATTGTTTATATTTGTTTAGATGAGGATTGTTTATATTTTTTTAGATGAGGATTGTTTATTTTTTAGGTGAGGATTGTTTATATTTTTTAGATGAGGATTATTTATATTTTTTTAGATGAGGATTGTTTATATTTTTAGATGAGGATTATTTATATTTTTAGATGAGGATTATTTATATTTTTTTAGATGAAGATTGTTTATATTTTTAGATGAGGATTATTTATATTTTTAGATGAGGATTATTTATATTTTTTTAGATGAGGATTGTTTATATTTTTTTAGATGAGGATTGTTTATATTTTTTAGATGAGGATTATTTATATTTTTTTAGATGAGGATTGTTTATATTTTTAGATGAGGATTGTTTATATTTTTAGATGAGGATTATTTATATTTTTTTAGATGAGGATTGTTTATATTTTTAGATGAGGATTATTTATATTTTTAGATGAGGATTATTTATATTTTTTTAGATGAGGATTATTTATATTTTTAGATGAGGATTATTTATATTTTTAGATGAGGATTATTTATATTTTTTTAGATGAAGATTGTTTATATTTTTAGATGAGGATTATTTATATTTTTAGATGAGGATTATTTATATTTTTTTAGATGAAGATTGTTTATATTTTTAGATGAGGATTATTTATATTTTTTTAGATGAAGATTGTTTATATTTTTTAGATGAGGATTATTTATATTTTTTTAGATGAAGATTGTTTATATTTTTAGATGAGGATTATTTATATTTTTAGATGAGGATTATTTATATTTTTTTAGATGAAGATTGTTTATATTTTTTTAGATGAGGATTGTTTATATTTTTTTAGATGAGGATTGTTTATTTTTTAGGTGAGGATTGTTTATATTTTTTAGATGAGGATTATTTATATTTTTTTAGATGAGGATTGTTTATATTTTTAGATGAGGATTATTTATATTTTTAGATGAGGATTATTTATATTTTTTAGATGAAGATTGTTTATATTTTTTTAGATGAGGATTGTTTATATTTTTTAGATGAGGATTATTTATATTTTTTTAGATGAGGATTGTTTATATTTTTAGATGAGGATTGTTTATATTTTTAGATGAGGATTATTTATATTTTTTTAGATGAGGATTGTTTATATTTTTAGATGAGGATTATTTATATTTTTAGATGAGGATTATTTATATTTTTTTAGATGAAGATTGTTTATATTTTTTAGATGAGGATTATTTATATTTTTTTAGATGAAGATTGTTTATATTTTTTAGATGAGGATTATTTATATTTTTTTAGATGAAGATTGTTTATATTTTTAGATGAGGATTATTTATATTTTTAGATGAGGATTATTTATATTTTTTTTAGATGAAGATTGTTTATATTTTTTAGATGAGGATTGTTTATATTTTTTTAGATGAGGATTGTTTATTTTTTAGGTGAGGATTGTTTATATTTTTTAGATGAGGATTATTTATATTTTTTTAGATGAGGATTGTTTATATTTTTAGATGAGGATTATTTATATTTTTAGATGAGGATTATTTATATTTTTTAGATGAAGATTGTTTATATTTTTTTAGATGAGGATTGTTTATATTTTTTAGATGAGGATTATTTATATTTTTTTAGATGAGGATTGTTTATATTTTTAGATGAGGATTGTTTATATTTTTAGATGAGGATTATTTATATTTTTTTAGATGAGGATTGTTTATATTTTTAGATGAGGATTATTTATATTTTTAGATGAGGATTATTTATATTTTTTTAGATGAAGATTGTTTATATTTTTTAGATGAGGATTATTTGTATTTTTTTAGATGAAGATTGTTTATATTTTTTAGATGAAGATTGTTTATATTTTTTTAGATGAGGATTGTTTATATTTTTTAGATGAGGATTATTTATATTTTTTTAGATGAGGATTGTTTATATTTTTAGATGAGGATTGTTTATATTTTTAGATGAGGATTATTTATATTTTTTAGATGAGGATTGTTTATATTTTTAGATGAGGATTATTTATATTTTTAGATGAGGATTATTTATATTTTTTTAGATGAAGATTGTTTATATTTTTAGATGAGGATTATTTATATTTTTAGATGAGGATTATTTATATTTTTTTAGATGAGGATTGTTTATATTTTTTAGATGAGGATTATTTATATTTTTTTAGATGAAGATTGTTTATATTTTTTAGATGAGGATTATTTATATTTTTTTAGATGAAGATTGTTTATATTTTTAGATGAGGATTATTTATATTTTTAGATGAGGATTATTTATATTTTTTTAGATGAAGATTGTTTATATTTTTTAGATGAGGATTATTTATATTTTTTTAGATGAGGATTGTTTATATTTTTAGATGAGGATTATTTATATTTTTAGATGAGGATTATTTATATTTTTTAGATGAAGATTGTTTATATTTTTTTAGATGAGGATTGTTTATATTTTTTAGATGAGGATTATTTATATTTTTTTAGATGAGGATTGTTTATATTTTTAGATGAGGATTGTTTATATTTTTAGATGAGGATTATTTATATTTTTTTAGATGAGGATTGTTTATATTTTTTAGATGAGGATTGTTTATATTTTTAGATGAGGATTGTTTATATTTTTTAGATGAGGATTATTTATATTTTTTTAGATGAGGATTGTTTATATTTTTTTAGATGAGGGTTGTTTATATTTTTTAGATGAGGATTGTTTATATTTTTAGATGAGGATTGTTTATATTTTTTTAGATGAGGATTGTTTATATTTTTTAGATGAGGATTGTTTATATTTTTTGGATGAGGATTGTTTATATTTTTTTAGATGAGGATTGTTTATATTTTTTTAGATGAGGATTGTTTATATTTTTTTAGATGAGGATTGTTTATATTTTTTTAGATGAGGATTGTTTATATTTTTTTAGATGAAGATTGTTTATATTTTTTAGATGAGGATTATTTATATTTTTTTAGATGAGGATTGTTTATATTTTTTAGATGAGGATTGTTTATATTTTTAGATGAGGATTGTTTATATTTTTAGATGAGGATTATTTATATTTTTTTAGATGAGGATTGTTTATATTTTTTTAGATGAGGGTTGTTTATATTTTTTTAGATGAGGGTTGTTTATATTTTTTAGATGAGGATTGTTTATATTTTTTTAGATGAGGATTGTTTATATTTTTTTAGATGAGGATTGTTTATATTTTTTTAGATGAGGATTGTTTATATTTTTTTAGATGAGGATTGTTTATATTTTTTTAGATGAGGATTGTTTATATTTTTTTAGATGAGGATTGTTTATATTTTTTTAGATGAGGATTATTTATATTTTTAGATGAGGATTATTTATATTTTTTTAGATGAAGATTGTTTATATTTTTAGATGAGGATTATTTTATATTTTTAGATGAGGATTATTTATATTTTTTTAGATGAAGATTGTTTATATTTTTTAGATGAGGATTATTTATATTTTTTTAGATGAGGATTGTTTATATTTTTAGATGAGGATTATTTATATTTTTTTAGATGAGGATTTTTTATATTTTTTAGATGAGGATTGTTTATATTTTTAGATGAGGATTGTTTATATTTTTAGATGAGGATTATTTATATTTTTTTAGATGAGGATTGTTTATATTTTTTTAGATGAGGGTTGTTTATATTTTTTTAGATGAGGATTGTTTATATTTTTAGATGAGGGTTGTTTATATTTTTTTAGATGAGGATTGTTTATATTTTTTTAGATGAAGATTGTTTATATTTTTTAGATGAGGATTATTTATATTTTTTTAGATGAGGATTGTTTATTTTTTTAGATGAGGGTTGTTTATATTTTTTTAGATGAGGATTGTTTATATTTTTTTAGATGAGGGTTGTTTATATTTTTTTAGATGAGGATTGTTTATATTTTTTTAGATGAGGATTGTTTATATTTTTTTAGATGAAGATTGTTTATAATTTTTAGATGAGGATTATTTATATTTTTTTAGATGAGGATTGTTTATATTTTTAGATGAGGATTATTTATATTTTTAGATGAGGATTATTTATAGTTTTTTAGATGAAGATTGTTTATATTTTTTAGATGAGGATTGTTTATATTTTTTTAGATGAGGATTGTTTATATTTTTAGATGAGGATTATTTATATTTTTAGATGAGGATTTATTTATATTTTTTTAGATGAAGATTGTTTATATTTTTAGATGAGGATTGTTTATATTTTTTTAGATGAGGATTGTTTATATTTTTTTAGATGAGGATTGTTTATATTTTTTTAGATGAGGATTGTTTATATTTTTTTAGATGAGGATTGTTTATATTTTTTTAGATGAGGGTTGTTTATATTTTTTAGATGAGGATTGTTTATATTTTTTTAGATGAGGATTGTTTATATTTTTTTAGATGAGGATTATTTATATTTTTTTAGATGAGGATTGTTTATATTTTTTTAGATGAGGATTATTTATATTTTTTTAGATGAGGATTGTTTATATTTTTTTAGATGAAGATTGTTTATATTTTTTAGATGAGGATTATTTATATTTTTTTAGATGAGGATTGTTTATATTTTTAGATGAGGATTATTTATATTTTTAGATGAGGATTATTTATATTTTTTTAGATGAAGATTGTTTATATTTTTTAGATGAGGATTGTTTATATTTTTTTAGATGAGGATTGTTTATATTTTTAGATGAGGATTATTTATATTTTTAGATGAGGATTATTTATATTTTTTTTGATGAAGATTGTTTATATTTTTAGATGAGGATTATTTATATTTTTAGATGAGGATTATTTATATTTTTTTAGATGAAGATTGTTTATATTTTTTAGATGAGGATTGTTTATATTTTTTTAGATGAGGATTGTTTATATTTTTTTAGATGAGGATTATTTATATTTTTTTAGATGAAGGATTGTTTATATTTTTTAGATGAGGATTATTTATATTTTTTTAGATGAGGATTGTTTATATTTTTTTAGATGAGGATTATTTTTATTTTTTTAGATGAAGATTGTTTATATTTTTTAGATGAAGATTGTTTATATTTTTTAGATGAGGATTATTTATATTTTTTTAGATGAGGATTGTTTATATTTTTTAGATGAGGATTATTTATATTTTTAGATGAGGATTATTTATATTTTTTTAGATGAAGATTGTTTATATTTTTTTAGATGAGGATTGTTTATATTTTTAGATGAGGATTATTTATATTTTTTTAGATGAGGATTGTTTATATTTTTTAGATGAGGATTATTTATATTTTTAGATGAGGATTATTTATATTTTTTTAGATGAGGATTGTTTATATTTTTTTAGATGAGGATTGTTTATATTTTTTAGATGAGGATTATTTATATTTTTTTAGATGAGGATTGTTTATATTTTTTAGATGAGGATTGTTTATATTTTTAGATGAGGATTGTTTATATTTTTTTAGATGAGGATTGTTTATATTTTTTTAGATGAGGATTGTTTATATTTTTTAGATGAGGATTGTTTATATTTTTTAGATGAGGATTGTTTATATTTTTAGATGAGGATTATTTATATTTTTTTAGATGAGGATTGCTTATATTTTTTAGATGAGGATTATTTATATTTTTTTAGATGAGGATTGTTTATAAGTACAGATTGAGGATTGTTTATATTTTTTTAGATGAGGATTGTTTATATTTTTTTAGATGAGGATTGTTTATATTTTTTAGATGAGGATTGTTTATATTTTTTTAGATGAGGATTGTTTATATTTTTTTAGATGAGGATTGTTTATATTTTTTTAGATGAGAATTGTTTATATTTTTTTAGATGAGGATTGTTTATTTTTTAGGTGAGGATTGTTTATATTTTTTTAGATGAGGATTGTTTATATTTTTTTAGATGAGGATTGTTCATGTTTTTTAGATGAGGATTGTTTATATTTTTTTAGGTGATGATTGTTTATATTTTTAGATGAGGATTGTTTATATTTTTTTAGATGAGGATTGTTTATATTTTTTTAGATGAGGATTGTTCATGTTTTTAGATGAGAATTGTTTATATTTTTTTAGGTGAGGATTGTTTATATTTTTTTAGATGAGGATTGTTTATATTTTTTAGATGAGGATTGTTTATATTTTTTAGATGAGGATTGTTTATATTTTTTTAGATGAGGATTGTTTATATTTTTTTAGATGAGGATTGTTTATATTTTTTTAGATGAGGATTGTTTATATTTTTTAGATGAGGATTGTTTATATTTTTTAGATGAGGATTGTTTATATTTTTTTAGATGAGGATTGTTTATATTTTTAGATGAGGATTGTTTATTTTTTAGATGAGGATTGTTTATATTTTTTAGGTGAGGATTGTTTATATTTTTTTAGATGAGGATTGTTTATATTTTTGTAGATGAGGATTGTTTATATTTTTTTAGATGAGGATTGTTTATATTTTTTTAGATGAGGATTGTTCATGTTTTTAGATGAGGATTGTTTATATTTTTTTAGATGAGGATTGTTTATATTTTTTTAGATGAGGATTGTTCATGTTTTTAGATGAGGATTGTTTATATTTTTTTAGATGAGGATTGTTTATATTTTTAGATGAGGATTGTTTATATTTTTAGATGAGGATTGTTTATATTTTTTAGATGAGGATTGTTTATATTTTTTTTAGATGAGGATTATTTATATTTTTTTAGATGAGGATTGTTTATATTTTTAGATGAGGATTGTTTATATTTTTTTAGATGAGGATTATTTATATTTTTTTAGATGAGGATTATTTATATTTTTTTAGATGAGGATTATTTATATTTTTTTAGATGAGGATTGTTTATATTTTTTTAGGTGATGATTGTTTATATTTTTAGATGAGGATTGTTTATATTTTTTTAGATGAGGATTGTTTATATTTTTTTAGATGAGGATTGTTCATGTTTTTAGATGAGGATTGTTTATATTTTTTTAGGCGAGGATTGTTTATATTTTTAGATGGGGATTGTTTATATTTTTTTAGATGAGGATTGTTTATATTTTTAGTTGAGGATTGTTTATATTTTTAGATGAGGATTGTTTATATTTTTTAGATGAGGATTGTTTATATTTTTTTAGATGAGGATTGTTTATATTATTTTAGATGAGGATTGTTTATATTTTTTAGATGAGGATTGTTTATATTTTTTAGATGAGGATTGTTTATATTTTTTTAGATGAGGATTGTTTATATTTTTTTAGATGAGGATTGTTTATATTTTTTTAGATGAGGATTGTTTATATTTTTTTAGATGAGGATTGTTTATATTTTTTTAGGTGAGGATTGTTTATATTTTTTTAGATGAGGATTGTTTATATTTTTTTAGATGAGGATTGTTTATATTTTTTTAGATGAGGATTGTTTATATTTTTTTAGATGAGGATTGTTTATATTTTTTTAGATGAGGATTGTTTATATTTTTTTAGATGAGGATTGTTTATATTTTTTTAGATGAGGATTGTTTATATTTTTTTAGATGAGGATTATTTATATTTTTAGATGAGGATTATTTATATTTTTTTAGATGAAGATTGTTTATATTTTTAGATGAGGATTATTTATATTTTTAGATGAGGATTATTTATATTTTTTTAGATGAAGATTGTTTATATTTTTTAGATGAGGATTATTTATATTTTTTTAGATGAGGATTGTTTATATTTTTAGATGAGGATTATTTATATTTTTTTAGATGAGGATTGTTTATATTTTTTAGATGAGGATTGTTTATATTTTTAGATGAGGATTGTTTATATTTTTAGATGAGGATTATTTATATTTTTTTAGATGAGGATTGTTTATATTTTTTTAGATGAGGGTTGTTTATATTTTTTTAGATGAGGATTGTTTATATTTTTAGATGAGGGTTGTTTATATTTTTTTAGATGAGGATTGTTTATATTTTTTTAGATGAAGATTGTTTATATTTTTTAGATGAGGATTATTTATATTTTTTTAGATGAGGATTGTTTATTTTTTTAGATGAGGGTTGTTTATATTTTTTTAGATGAGGATTGTTTATATTTTTTTAGATGAGGGTTGTTTATATTTTTTTAGATGAGGATTGTTTATATTTTTTTAGATGAGGATTGTTTATATTTTTTTAGATGAAGATTGTTTATAATTTTTAGATGAGGATTATTTATATTTTTTTAGATGAGGATTGTTTATATTTTTAGATGAGGATTATTTATATTTTTAGATGAGGATTATTTATAGTTTTTTAGATGAAAATTGTTTATATTTTTTAGATGAGGATTGTTTATATTTTTTTAGATGAGGATTGTTTATATTTTTAGATGAGGATTATTTATATTTTTAGATGAGGATTATTTATATTTTTTTAGATGAAGATTGTTTATATTTTTAGATGAGGATTGTTTATATTTTTTTAGATGAGGATTGTTTATATTTTTTTAGATGAGGATTGTTTATATTTTTTTAGATGAGGATTGTTTATATTTTTTTAGATGAGGATTGTTTATATTTTTTAGATGAGGATTGTTTATATTTTTAGATGAGTATTATTTATATTTTTAGATGAGGATTATTTATATTTTTTTAGATGAAGATTGTTTATATTTTTTAGATGAGGATTATTTATATTTTTTTAGATGAGGATTGTTTATATTTTTTTAGATGAGGATTGTTTATATTTTTTTAGATGAGGATTGTTTATATTTTTTTAGATGAGGATTGTTTATATTTTTAGATGAGGATTATTTATATTTTTAGTTGAGGATTGTTTATATTTTTTAGATGAGGATTATTTATATTTTTTTAGATGAGGATTGTTTATATTTTTTTAGATGAGGATTGTTTATATTTTTAGATGAGGATTATTTATATTTTTTTAGATGAAGATTGTTTATATTTTTTTAGATGAGGATTGTTTATATTTTTAGATGAGGATTATTTATATTTTTTTAGATGAGGATTGTTTATATTTTTTAGATGAGGATTGTTTATATTTTTAGATGAGGATTGTTTATATTTTTAGATGAGGATTATTTATATTTTTTTAGATGAGGATTGTTTATATTTTTTTAGATGAGGGTTGTTTATATTTTTTAGATGAGGATTGTTTATATTTTTTTAGATGAGGATTGTTTATATTTTTTTAGATGAGGATTATTTATATTTTTTTAGATGAGGATTGTTTATATTTTTTTAGATGAGGATTATTTATATTTTTTTAGATGAGGATTGTTTATATTTTTTTAGATGAAGATTGTTTATATTTTTTAGATGAGGATTATTTATATTTTTTTAGATGAGGATTGTTTATATTTTTAGATGAGGATTATTTATATTTTTAGATGAGGATTATTTATATTTTTTAGATGAAGATTGTTTATATTTTTTAGATGAGGATTGTTTATATTTTTTTAGATGAGGATTGTTTATATTTTTAGATGAGGATTATTTATATTTTTAGATGAGGATTATTTATATTTTTTTTGATGAAGATTGTTTATATTTTTAGATGAGGATTATTTATATTTTTAGATGAGGATTATTTATATTTTTTTAGATGAAGATTGTTTATATTTTTTAGATGAGGATTGTTTATATTTTTTTAGATGAGGATTGTTTATATTTTTTTAGATGAGGATTATTTATATTTTTTTAGATGAAGATTGTTTATATTTTTTAGATGAGGATTATTTATATTTTTTTAGATGAGGATTGTTTATATTTTTTTAGATGAGGATTATTTTTATTTTTTTAGATGAAGATTGTTTATATTTTTTAGATGAAGATTGTTTATATTTTTTAGATGAGGATTATTTATATTTTTTTAGATGAGGATTGTTTATATTTTTAGATGAGGATTATTTATATTTTTAGATGAGGATTATTTATATTTTTTTAGATGAAGATTGTTTATATTTTTTTAGATGAGGATTGTTTATATTTTTAGATGAGGATTATTTATATTTTTTTAGATGAGGATTGTTTATATTTTTTAGATGAGGATTATTTATATTTTTAGATGAGGATTATTTATATTTTTTTAGATGAGGATTGTTTATATTTTTTTAGATGAGGATTGTTTATATTTTTAGATGAGGATTATTTATATTTTTTTAGATGAGGATTGTTTATATTTTTTAGATGAGGATTGTTTATATTTTTAGATGAGGATTGTTTATATTTTTTTAGATGAGGATTGTTTATATTTTTTTAGATGAGGATTGTTTATATTTTTTAGATGAGGATTGTTTATATTTTTAGATGAGGATTATTTATATTTTTTTAGATGAGGATTGCTTATATTTTTTAGATGAGGATTATTTATATTTTTTTAGATGAGGATTGTTTATATTTTTTATATGAGGATTGTTTATATTTTTTTAGATGAGGATTGTTTATATTTTTTTAGATGAGGATTGTTTATATTTTTTAGATGAGGATTGTTTATATTTTTTTAGATGAGGATTGTTTATATTTTTTTAGATGAGGATTGTTTATATTTTTTTAGATGAGAATTGTTTATATTTTTTTAGATGAGGATTGTTTATTTTTTAGGTGAGGATTGTTTATATTTTTTTAGATGAGGATTGTTTATATTTTTTTAGATGAGGATTGTTCATGTTTTTTAGATGAGGATTGTTTATATTTTTTTAGGTGATGATTGTTTATATTTTTAGATGAGGATTGTTTGTATTTTTTTAGATGAGGATTGTTTATATTTTTTTAGATGAGGATTGTTCATGTTTTTAGATGAGAATTGTTTATATTTTTTTAGGTGAGGATTGTTTATATTTTTTTAGATGAGGATTGTTTATATTTTTAGATGAGGATTGTTTATATTTTTTAGATGAGGATTGTTTATATTTTTTTAGATGAGGATTGTTTATATTTTTTTAGATGAGGATTGTTTATATTTTTTTAGATGAGGATTGTTTATATTTTTTAGATGAGGATTGTTTATATTTTTTTAGATGAGGATTGTTTATATTTTTTTAGATGAGGATTGTTTATATTTTTAGATGAGGATTGTTTATTTTTTAGATGAGGATTGTTTATATTTTTTAGGTGAGGATTGTTTATATTTTTTTAGATGAGGATTGTTTATATTTTTGTAGATGAGGATTGTTTATATTTTTTTAGATGAGGATTGTTTATATTTTTTTAGATGAGGATTGTTCATGTTTTTAGATGAGGATTGTTTATATTTTTTTAGATGAGGATTGTTCATGTTTTTAGATGAGGATTGTTTATATTTTTTTAGATGAGGATTGTTTATATTTTTAGATGAGGATTGTTTATATTTTTTAGATGAGGATTGTTTATATTTTTTTAGATGAGGATTATTTATATTTTTTTAGATGAGGATTGTTTATATTTTTAGATGAGGATTGTTTATATTTTTTTAGATGAGGATTATTTATATTTTTTTAGATGAGGATTATTTATATTTTTTTAGATGAGGATTATTTATATTTTTTTAGATGAGGATTGTTTATATTTTTTTAGGTGATGATTGTTTATATTTTTAGATGAGGATTGTTTATATTTTTTTAGATGAGGATTGTTTATATTTTTTTAGATGAGGATTGTTCATGTTTTTAGATGAGGATTGTTTATATTTTTTTAGGCGAGGATTGTTTATATTTTTAGATGGGGATTGTTTATATTTTTTTTAGATGAGGATTGTTTATATTTTTAGTTGAGGATTGTTTATATTTTTAGATGAGGATTGTTTATATTTTTTAGATGAGGATTGTTTATATTTTTTTAGATGAGGATTGTTTATATTATTTTAGATGAGGATTGTTTATATTTTTTAGATGAGGATTGTTTATATTTTTTAGATGAGGATTGTTTATATTTTTTTAGATGAGGATTGTTTATATTTTTTTAGATGAGGATTGTTTATATTTTTTTAGATGAGGATTGTTTATATTTTTTTAGATGAGGATTGTTTATATTTTTTTTAGGTGAGGATTGTTTATATTTTTTTAGATGAGGATTGTTTATATTTTTTTAGATGAGGATTGTTTATATTTTTTTAGGTGAGGATTGTTTATATTTTTTTAGGTGAGGATTGTTTATATTTTTTTAGATGAGGATTGTTTATATTTTTTTAGATGAGGATTGTTTATATTTTTTTAGATGAGGATTGTTTATATTTTTTTAGATGAGGATTGTTTATATTATTTTAGATGAGGATTGTTTATATTTTTTTAGATGAGGATTGTTTATATTATTTTAGATGAGGATTGTTTATATTATTTTAGATGAGGATTGTTTATATTTTTTAGATGAGGATTGTTTATATTTTTTTAGATGAGGATTGTTTATATTTTTTTAGATGAGGATTGTTTATATTTGTTTAGGTGAGGATTGTTTATATTTTTTTAGATGAGGATTGTTTATATTTTTTTAGATGAGGATTGTTTATATTTTTTAGATGAGGATTGTTTATATTTTTTTAGATGAGGATTGTTTATATTTTTTTAGATGAGGATTGTTTATATTTTTTTAGATGAGGATTGTTTATATTTTTTTAGATGAGGATTGTTTATATTTTTTAGATGAGGATTGTTTATATTTTTTTAGATGAGGATTGTTTATATTTTTTTAGATGAGGATTGTTTATATTTTTTTAGATGAGGATTGTTTATATTTTTTTAGATGAGGATTGTTTATATTTTTTTAGATGAGGATTGTTTATATTTTTTTAGATGAGGATTGTTTATATTTTTTTAGATGAGGATTGTTTATATTTTTTAGATGAGGATTGTTTATATTTTTTAGATGAGGATTGTTTATATTTTTTTAGATGAGGATTGTTTATATTTTTTTAGATGAGGATTGTTTATATTTTTTTAGGTGAGGATTGTTTATATTTTTTTAGATGAGGATTGTTTATATTTTTTTAGGTGAGGATTGTTTATATTTTTTTAGGTGAGGATTGTTTATATTTTTTTAGATGAGGATTGTTTATATTTGTTTAGGTGAGGATTGTTTATATTTTTTTAGATGAGGATTGTTTGTTCATATTTGGATTCTTTGGACTGTTGTTCTCATTTTGTGTCATTTTCTTGTCGAATTCAGGAATCTGGACATAATTTTGAATGGAACCCTTTATTAACTTCATAGGGCTAGCATGCTCTTGTTCCGTCAGCCATGAGTTGATAGAGGTCCTAATGTAACCCCTACAGGGCCGAAACAGATGCAAAGGCTTGAAAGAAGAGTGCAACTGACTCCTATCCCCGGGGTATCACTTTTATTTCGTTTAGTGGTAGGATTTGTCCCTGTCGCCGTGGTTCGCTTACTTGTCTCCAATCTTGGTCCAGCTTCTAAACTGTCAACAGGGTCAATCTGAACATAGACTACGTCCAAGGATGGAGTACTGCTGCCATATCTGGGCAGGAGCTGCTAAAAACAGCCTATTCTGCCTTGACAGAGTACAAAATAGACTTCGTGGCTTAGTGGGGGATGCTATTTTCTCTTCCCTACAACCTCTCTCTCACAGAAGAGACGTTGCGAGCTTGTCTTTGTTTTATTGTTATTTCCATGGCAAGTGCTCGTCTGAGCTCCAATCCCTGGTCCCCCCCCCTCGCCAATCTTTCACGATAAACACCTGTCTGGCTGAAACTACTGTCAATAATTTTCGCCACTCTTTATCTGTGCCTAAATAAAAACGTAGATTCCATGAACAAAGCTTCTTTCTTAGAAGTGCACACCTGTGGAACTCTGTTCTGTTTGCCTGTTTCCTAACTAACTACAACTTGGATGTCTTCAAGTCCAACATAAACAAATTCCTGATGAACCTCCCCCTTAAGTAAAACACTTTATCAAACAAATCTCCAATACTAACGATTACTATGATACTATCCCATTGATTACTGTACACGCAATATCTCTTATCCCTGAGTGGCTTCTGGGCCTTGATAAGTGGTGACTACCATGTAAATAAAAAAAAATTTTAAAAACTGCACTTCCAAGCAACGGTGTTTTTCAAACAAAACAAAAACAAAAGTCAAGAATTAACTTTTTTCATAACATAAAATAAATTTTGCATCAAATGTTACAAAAATCATGTACACAAGTCACTTGTACGAATTCTAGGCATTCGTTCGCTAACAAAATTCTTTGTCTGTTTTCGTCGATTTACACTTGAGAAAAAGATCAACTTAGAAAAGAAAACAGGCGCGTCTCAACCAGGTTTCAATGGGAGGGGGGTCGCCGAAGACGTGTGGCAGTGTGTGTGTATCTTCTGTTTCAGATGTGTCCGTTATATTAGAATCGGTTGGTTGGAACTACGCCTTCTCGATACAGGTCCCAAACGGTCACCAGCCAATCGGAGCTGACCCTTTAGCTGGGCCCAGTAACGTTCCGCTTCCCAAAGGTGGAGGAAGGTCCAAGTATTTCTCACCAAACTCTGAACACCCTGACGCAGAAGAAAAAAAGAAATAAAAAAAATGACCTTCAAAATTATCGAGAAAAAAAAAAGTTTTTGGTTTTAACGAGCCCTCTCCTCTCCTTATTTGAATTCGTCAACAGCCACAACAAAACTGAATTATTATTTTGGTAAAAGCAATAAATATCCATGCCCTATGGATGGCGACCTTTATGGCTTCACTATCAACTGTCATGTTCACTCAGATTCTGTCTCGGCCCACCAGATTTATATATACTCCAACCACTTCAGGGGCCACCCAAGAAGTTTTCAGCACTTACTGATTGCTCTCTATCGAGTCCAATTTTATGAGAACCAGCCCTCATCTTGAAATAACCATTTCCCTTTCATCTTTCTTTTATCATCAGTCGTGGAATGCTTTCCCCAAAGGACTTCACACTTAATTACAACTTAACTGACCACCCGACGGCTACTTGCCTTGATGCTCTGGAGGTCTCTCAATTAAAACATAAGTGCCAAATTTTCACTGCTTGGGAAATATATATATTAATAGTTTTTATTTAAACCCTCCAACTACCCATCTTGTGAGGGGGGGGGATCATTTTAATTATCTTAAGAACCCAGATTCCTTTTCTTTCATCATCATCCTGTTAGATTCAAGAATGCAAAATCTCCTGAATTCATGTCAAAAGGGCCACTCAAGAGACTGACTGCCTCTCGACCCACCAGCAAGGTTCTCCATCGTTGCTCTGTGCCCCGTTGGGTCACACCTCGCCCCCGCCTTTTTTGTCTTTTACATCATAAATTACATCCCAGCATCCCCTGTGCTCGGAGAGTCAGTAAAAGGAAATCTTCAAGTTCTCAGATTAATTGTCTCTTTAGTGAGGGAGAAGAAAAATAGTAACAAAATAAAAAAACACAACTTGCTAGCCAACCGCCACACTCCTAAAATAAGAATTAAAAAATAAGAAAATAATAGTTCACTCAAGAGTCCAAGAATCCTTCATGGAGATGCATAAAAAAATCAATTGTTTTCCTCTTGTTTTTTTTTATATGTGGATTATAGATCAGGTGACAGGAGAAACTAACAATTACAATCAATTACAATTATGCATGCAATGAAATGTCCTTCAGTTTACTAAAAAAATGAGGGCTCTCACCACCTTTTACAGTTACTTTGTCATTCTCTTTTTGTTTTGTTTGTTTGGTTATCCCATTTTTTTTTTTTTTTTTTTTTTTTTTTTCCCCTCTATCATTTCCTGACAATTTTCAACTTAACAGCAGGTTTTAATGTTCCAGCTGCTAGCTTGGATATCTTTTTTGCAGGTGGCATTCCCACCTAGACCTCGGTCCTTTCTATCGGAGACTGCAGCTCTTGCGTGCTTATCTTGATCTTGGCATGGTGCACACATTCATATCCCCTCTTCACTCATGTGCTCTTATTGTCCATCGTGTCTTAGTTTTACCCAACCTTTTTTTACGTCTTAACCATACCAAGCATACTATCATCACCAATATTATGATTACAATTACGTATCTCCCCTGCCAGGATATTGTACTAACCATATCCTCACACCCTCTTCGGTTCTGTTCACCTACAAGACTTAGTTCTATGAGTCTCTTCCCTTCTAATAGCGTGACGTACCCCCAACGCACTATAATATTCAATGGGATCCACCAGAAACCTTAAATTATACGGTAGCTCAACCTGTATTTTCAGTAATACTTCTCTCAACCTTCCTGGGGCTACTATACTTGGTGACATGTGTCACCATAACAATACATCTAACTGCGCATGTATATGTTCTCAGAGTAATATAAGCGACTGTCCCGCTGGCCATGGCTGACAAGTTAAAATATGTCTACACCAAATCGTCCAGTTCTTACAGTTCTGTCCTTATGACGTCAGTTATATTGGTCATTTCTTCTCTAAATATCTGCATCTGGAAAGATAATTCTCTCAAACTAGCCCTGTCCGTGTCTATCTTCAGGTGACATTTAGTAAAGACACATTCTCTCGTCATATGCGCCAGCACTTACTGAACGCTCTCTATCGGTTTTCATTTTCTCCTAATTACTTTTATATTCCCCTCGTTCACTGTCTCAAATAATACGCTGAGTGCTTTTTCCACTGTTAGCAGCACTGATCTCTTCTGCAATGAGATGGAGGAGAATTTGGCCTTAGTTTTAGTTCCTTCCCCTGGATGTCCGAAATCAAGCCCAAATAAAAAAAGTAAATGTGGTACTCTGGTGACTGCAACCACCTGGCCCAAGCATGTTGTAGTCAAGTCGCATTTCCACAGTTATTCACCTTTCTTCAATTACTTCGATGACAGTCTGTCCAACTGTCATGAACACAAAATCCAATTTGCCATCGATACCGTCGGTTTCTGAATTCGACTGATGTGCTGAAAACACCCTCGTCGATAGCTACTCCCCAGAATGATTAATGATAAAAAAACAAAATCGAGAACAATATATTTTCTTTCCTTTTGTATACGCATTATAAAAATCGGTACAACATCAGTATCGTCAGTTTCGATTCTCCCTCGGGATGGGTATAATTTTATACCTTTCTCCTTACTTCATTAATCAATAGCACTTTGGGCCAAATAACTCCCCACTCGACAGTTTAATTGCTTTAAAATTCCCTCCAATTTATTACCTTAAGAGAATCTAACCCAACCTATATTGCAATGATCGAAATTACGCAAAGGGGAAATGAAGTGAATGTGGTATTCCGGCGACTGCAATGATTCGATCCAGACTTTGCATATCAGATCGCATGTTCATAACAACTATTCATTTCCAGCCCATTTGGTGATCGTCCATTCATCTGCCATGTAAGGAGTCGCTCTATCCATCACTACTGTCGGTTCAAAACTGACCGAGGCGCCAAGCCCATCAGATACAAATCCATCAGAGTGCTTTATTAAAAGCAATCTCGAAAGCGTAATCTTTTGTATATATGTATTAACATGCAAAATTACCTGCTACTTTTCTCTTTTATTCAAGGCGGCCCATCGAAGCGACGTTAGAAATGACATTCTTAATAGACAAGCTAAATACTTCAACGTTCTCTTCAATTACTTTTTCCTTTTTCCTTTTTTTCTTTTTTTTTTTTTCTTTTTTTTTTTTTTTGTACCAAGCTTATTATCCGAAACGGCAGGACATCCGCTTTGGTCTCTTTCTCATTTATCCTTATATATGTTTTAGTTCTTAGCAACCTCGGAAGATCAGTCCGTGACACAATCTGTCAACAGTGTGCATCCATGCACCACAGAGAAAGCAATTGCACCACATTCCAACCCGGAGATATCACTTCAAACACTAGCCTTTATCCTACCCACCCCACTAATCCTTGGTGGTATCCTCCTTGCCCATACATAGTCCAGATACCACATACAGGGGAAAATTCCCCTTTTCTCCGGCCATTCACGCCGGTAACCATACTTTCCCAGCCACTGACACCCGGCTACCATCAGCCTGAGTGGCCTCCAGACCCGACGGGTGCAGCTTTCTCCTCCCCATTACCGTCCGACAGACTTCCGTGTCTATCAAAGAGATCAATGCTCCAGTGTCAATCAGTGCCTTCACCTGCGCAGCTCCTATCGACACGTTACAGGTGAGTTCTCTCTCTTCTGTGAGCAGAGAGAACACCTGGCCTCTCCTTTTCTTCTGTTTCGGGGTTCTCTCATGGTTACTCACCCCTGTGAACATTGTGACCCATGACAGTGGTTTCCTTTCAACTCTACCTACTTGCCCGACCTCTCTTTCCCTACAGGTTCGCCGGAGGAGTGGGGTCTGGGTCGGATTCCTTCTCCTCAGAGTATCTTTTGCCCTTGAGTGGTGTTTCCTTCAGTCAGGACAATTCCTCCTAATATGTCCAAACTCTCCGCAATGCCAGCACCTATGGAGTTCCACTGTGACTGTGGGAGAAGTGGCCACTTTTGCCATCTGACATGCATTCAGTTTGTCCCTTATGATGCCCACTCTGACTCTCCCCTTCTGCCAGGGCGTTTTCTCATAGTCAGTGGGGCACACACTTGCCCGATGTCCCTCACCTTTACAGGTCCAGCATATAATTCTATCTCTGCCTTGGGTGGGCTCATAGGACCTATATCGAGGGTCCCCTGTCCTTTCTCTGGGTTCCGTTTCCATTCCCCAATCCCTCATGCCTCTGATCCTAGGTCTGGCCTCTGGACACACCCTGCCTGCCGCCTCTCTGCTTCCACCTCCGGATCTCCCCCCCCACCCCCACCCCATTATTCATGCCTGCAATCAAGCACGATTTTTTGCCACCCTGCGTGCCTTTTCCAGGGTGTGCGGGCAACTTTTCCGCACCTCCATCTTGACCGTCTCATCTCACAATGCATCCACCATAGTGTCGATAAGCATTGTCTGCATGGTAGCCATGCAACGGTGCTCCGAGGATCGCTAGTTCCTGCATGCGGGTGACCAGCCCATCTACATCCTCTCTGATGGCCATCTTTATCCGGGATAGCTCTCACACCGCCTGTACCATTGTCTTTTCGCCGGCAAATTTTCTTTTAACCCGTTCATGAAAATCAGACCATGCTATGCTTGGATTGCCTTCTATACACCTGCATATAAACTCCGAGGCCACCTCTGTTGCCCCAATGCCCCATCGCAGGCTAACAAAACCATCTCCCTATCCGTCAGGCCATATACTATATTCTTCTTCATAGGTCCTTGCAGTGATGAAAAGAAAGTTTCCGGCCACGGTTATGGTCTTCGGTGTGGTTTCAAGTGAAGGCCACATCATACCACCTTACATTTTCAAAGTCAGCTTGAAAGTCAACACCAAAGTGTACCTGGATGTGCTGAAGAGTGTGGTTATTCTCTGGTGCAATCAGGCGGCCGCTGGCAGATCCTGGGTGTGGCAGAAGGACTCAGCACTGGTTCACCACAAGTCCAAAGAGACCAAGCTCGGCTTCAGAAGAAGTGCTACGACTTTGTACCCTTCTCTCACTGACCCCCTCCTCCTCTGATAGCCTGAACCCGCTTGACTACTTCGTTTGGTCATAGGTTAAGAACATCACCAACATGACCTCTCACAACACCAAAGCCAGCGTGATTGGCACCATCCGCCAAGTATTCTCCGAGCTCCTACCGGCACTTGTGGAAAAGGCATGCTTCCATTTCTGGACCTGTAGCGAGGTTGTGATTGAGGTTCAAGGCGGCTACCTTCAATAGATGTCAGCTCTACTACATAATCAAGTTACCTGAATTGATTTTTTTTTTTCAATAAAAGTTTTAAAATAAATCTGTAGTGTTGTTTTCTTTAAGCCAACAACTTTATCGTTCCACCTTGTGTGCGTGCGTGTGCGTGTGTGTGCGTGTGTGTGCGTGTGTGTGTGTGCGTGTGTGTGTGTGTGCGTGTGTGTGTGCGTGTGTGTATCATTGCTTACTTATTGCTGCATATATTATCTATTATTTATAATTAACGGTTCACATATCATGTTAAATTATATAAGATGCACCTGAAGAAGGCCAGAGGTTACATCGACCGAAACGGGAAAATGACATTCATTTGTGTTTGTCAACAATGAAAGAAAATTCTTTTATTGTATTGTTTATGGATGATGAATAAAATTCAGTGGATTTTGTTTTTCTAAATCGATTTCTTAATATTGAAACCATCCCGTTTAGCATAATGGCAAGAGTGTTTGCTAATGCGCTGAGACACCGGAGTTCAATCCTTAGTGGAGTCGACGGTAAAGTCTTTAAAAACGGTACTTGATACTCTTGGCATTACAATGTAAAGATCAAGGGTAAGTGGAGTAATGCTGATAAAAAAAATGACACTTCCTCTACATCTGGATTTTTTTATTACTGCCTTCATCTATATATTAGGTCTGAGACTTTTTTCTTTTTTACATAAGCATCACCACTTACCAAGGCCAAGGGGCCACTCGAGGATAAGGGTTAGAGTGTACAGTAGAAATTGGACAATATAGTAATCGTTAGTAATGTAATTTTGGTAAATTTAACTTAAGTGGAACGGCTCATCAAAAAACTTGTTTACGTTAGACTTGAAGACAACCACTGGAAAACAGGAGACAATTCCACAGGCGTGCAGTTCTAAGAAAGAAGCTTTGTTCATGGAATCTATGTTTAGGTTTAGGCACAGATAAAGAGTGAGGGAAATTGTTGATAGTGTTTTCTGCTAGACGGGTGTTTCTTGTGAAAGTTTGGCAAGGGGGGACTATAGATTGGAGCTCAGTCGAGCACTTGCCATGAAAATAATGATAGACAAACTCGCAACATCTCTTCTGTGAGAAAGAGGTTGCAGGGAAGAGAAAAGGACATCCCTTACGAGGCTACACGGTCTATTTTGAACTCTATCAAGGCAGGATGTCCTTTCTAGCAGCTCCTGCCCAGATGTGGCAACAATACTTCATCCCTGGACGTACTTGGCTTTTATATAGATAGAGAATTGCATCAGCAGTGAGATTTCTACTGGAGCGATAGAAGGATCCCACCATTTTTCCAGCAGCCTTGGCAACGGATTTAATGTATGTGTTCCATTTAAGATCAGGATTAAAGGTCAAGCCCAGAAGCTTGTCAAAACATGAGGCCTCCCCAAGATGAGAGCCATTCATTTCAATTGATGCCAGATGGGGATCAGAGCGTTGATGATGTAAAGATAAAAGCTTGGTTTGAGGAGGAGTAGGAGCTGAATTCTCTAGGATGGAGTTTTCAAGCACGCTTGGCAGAGGATCTGAATAGTTGGATTGCAGAGGTGCGTTCTGTAGCTGTTGGTTCCCCAGCACCAGATCTAGTTCTGCCTCCAAACTGCTTGTTCTATCTCCAAATGGAGATAAGTAGCGTAGGGATACTGTCATCTCTCATCCGTTATTGAAACGAACATGAACATAGTTACGATTGACTTCAAGTAAGTCTACAGTCTCGACTAGGGGTTGCTTCCGCGTACATGTCGCTTTAAAAGGACAGACTTAACGTTTGTAAGCCAGGTGGGCATAGAATCTCCGATTTCTTTTGGAAATTGAAGAGACGTTCGTGGAGAATACAATTAGTGGAAGTGGAAAGCAATGAGCGAATGCTGTGGAGGGCTACATCTAGTAGTCTTTCCCAATTTGTAACATGAAGGTTTCTCGACCGTAGAGCCCAACTCACCATTTGCCAAATGATACCATTATATCTTTCTGCTTGTCCGTTACCTTGAGGATTGAAGGCAGTTGTTTGACTAGTAGCAATGCCTCGAGAAAGCAAGAATTCCATTTGTTCATTGGACATGAAAGCGATTTCGCGATCAGAATGTATGAAAGAAGGGTTTCCAAATATGGAGAATAAGTTAGTTAAGTGTTTGCGGACAGTTGAAGCTGAAACATCGGCATAGGGGAAAGCGAAAGGAAAGCACGAGTATTCATCAATGTATCGGTTGCAAGAATTTGAAGGTAAAGGTCCTTTGAAGTTCACACAGTCTTTTTCTATTTATTTTATAATTTGTAATGAAAAAGTCCGAGACTGAGGAAGCTTTAATGATCTATGTTTTACTGAGAACAAAGCAGGGAACGAGTCACTGTAAGTCTGCAGTTTATTTAAAGAAAAGAAGAAAAAGGAAATGAAACTCACTTCCGGAGAGTGCAAACGGAAGTTAAAGAGTTCTTTTTTCTTTCAGCACATTTTTTTTTATTAATCGAATTTTTAATTGAATGTTGCATTAAATTGAATGCAAAAATATATTTTAAAAATAAAACACTTTCATATAACTTTCGCATTAAACCGTTTTTATTTGAAAAAAAAAGTCTAGTAAATTTTGTCAGACATTTTAACTGATTGTGTTTTTGATTGTTCAAGTAACAAGACCGATATCCATTAGGCACGTGCTCTCGTGTAATGAATGAATGCGTGAATGTAGGATTGACATGAAATTCTAAAAGATAAACTAAAATGACCGAAAAATGGGCTGAAATGACTTAAATAAATAAAAAGTAAATGATTTAGAATGACTTTAATGAACTTAAGGATGAATTGAATGACCTTAAGAATAACTTGGATCCTTCAAAAACAACTTGAATGGCTTTGAGACTTACTGGTTGTAAAGTGGGTGATCATTTTACATTAAGTTAATACAGAAAAGTGATCCCCCACTTTATATCACAAAGTTACAACATAAGTACAGCATAAAGGCCAAGAAAAGCTTAAAAATCTAAGAACAAACCTCAGACCTTTGTCTTAACCAAAAAGGCCAAGCACAAAAATGTTACGGACAGACCGACCGACGGACTGACAGACCAATGGAGTGACTTATAGAGTTGCTTGCACGCAACTAAAAAAGATTGCATTCACAAAAGTTTCCGACTTTCAAAATTCAAATGAACATTTAAAATATCAAAAATAATGATTTTGACATTTGAAGATTTTGTAACCTTATGGAATTTTTAATTTATTGTCTCCATCTACAAGTTCATATCAGACCTGGGAATTATTTGATGTTTTGACTTATAATCATCTTGTATGTTTCTCCAACTCTCCTTAATATTAGCCCAGTCTAATAAGTCAAAGTAGTCACAATGACTAATGTATAAACACTCAGTGTCTAAGCTTATTCTTTTTCAGTTTTTTTTTTTTCTTTGTTCCTTCTTCTGCAGGCTTTTTCTTAACTCTATTTTTCTCCCTTATTACGAGAGACAATAGTTAAAATCCTACACTAAAAGTTTTTTTTTTAAAATGGTCTAAAATATTTTAAACAAACGTAAAATCGCTTTAATATGACCTGTGAAATAAATTTTTATTTATTTGTTTTTTAAAAAAAAAAGTCTGGCAAATTTTGTCAGGTATTTTAACTTTCTGTGTTTGCAACTGACCAAGTGAAAAAAGGTGCAAGTTATAAATAACAGTTAAAAAAATTTTTTTTTTGCTTGGGAGTCACTACTTATCAAGGCCTAAAGGTCACTAAAGGATAAGGCTTAACCTTTTACAAAAAACACCCGTCTAGCTGAATCCACTGTGAAAAACGTTCCCCACTCTTTATCTATGCCTAAATCAAAACGTAGATTCCATGAACAAAGCTTCTTTCTTAGAACTGCACGCCTGTGGAACTCTGTTCCGTCTGCCTGCTTCCCTCCTGACTACAACTTGGATGTCTTCAAGTCCAACATAAAGAAATTCCTGATCAACCGCCCCCTTAAGTAGACACTCTAAATATCCACACTAACGTACTGTACTTACAATAACCCTTATCCCTGAGTGGCTTCCGGGCCTTGATAAGTGGTGACCACCTTGAAAAAAAAACAAAAAATGAATGCAAGGTTGAAACATAGTAATCATTAATAGTGTAAAATCGATAGAACTTGTTCACATTGAATTTGAAGGCTACCACGTTGTATTCAACCAGGAAGCATGCCAGCAGAACAGTGTTCCAAAGGCGGGCAGTTCTAGGAAAGAAGCTTTTTTCATGCATTTAGATTTAAGCAAAGATAGAGAGTGGGGAAAATCGTTTATAGTGGTTGTAACTAGTTGAGTATTTTTTTCATGAAAGTTTGGCAAAGAATAACTATAGATTGGAGTTCAGTCGAGCACTTGCCATGAAAATAACAATAAAATTTTATTTATGATAATATTCATCAAATAACAAAACGATTTTATAAATTTGCAAAACATAAGAAATGGATTTTTTTTTAATTAAAAAAATCCATTTCTTATGTTTTGCAAATTTAATTAAAATTTAATTAAAAAAAATCCTTAGTATTTGTCATATGAGGACATGTTTTCCTTTTAAAATCTGAAAAAATTACACAAAATAATTAACCAAACATAATAATCCCCCAAATATATATATGTTATTTATGGGCCGGACGAAGTCTCCGAAAGATTTGTTAAGTTTTACAAGCCCTTAATATATATTTACAGATCAGACGAAGTCCCCAATCATATATTTTTTTAAAGTTTGGATTGAGCCCCCAAATAATACGTATTACGTTTTCGTGTGTCTAGAGGTATTCACTGCAACATTAGGTGTGTCAGAAACCGACCTTAAGAATGCGTGAAAAAAAAATTGAATAATTCAACCTCCTATCTTTCCAAGCTTATAACTACTTGAAAAATGTAATTCAAACCCTAATTTTTTTTCGATTATAGGAGCAAAGACCAAATTTTTTAAAAAATCACAGATTTAATAGCAAATCATGCAATATTTGTTTTTTTAAATCAGTTTTCTTTAAAAAAGATTTGAAGAAAATCAACAAAATTTTACTTACATCGATTATAAAAAATAGATATAAATTCCAAAAAATCACTTACCTATAAAAATTACTAATCAATGTGTAGTTCCATTCTTCATTGTTAAGCTTTTATCCATATTTATATTTTAAAATCAATTTATTTTTTAAATAAAATAATTTTTTAAACTCCTATTTGAAAAAGGCGGACATTACGTAAGCATTTTACGTTCTTATCAAAAAACCGGAAGTAGTTTTTATTTTGTTTTGAATTACGGATGGGCAGCAGGAAGTAAAAATCACATGCCCGTGTTAGTCATCTAGCCTTGTCCGTGTAGAAATATATAGTTTAAAAATAGTCAAATTTTACTTATAAATTTTTGCCTTTAAAAAAAAGACAGTCGAGGAATTTTTTTTTTTCTTTTCTCAAAAAAAAAAATTTTTTGATTAAATATATTTTAATTTTACTTTATAATAGAAAAATTTTGATAGATTTTTAAAGTTTAAAAATTGAAAAAAAGTAACTCGTAAAATTCAATTGATTTTATTACGTAAAAAAAAAAATGGCTGCATGAATGCGCACCGGCACTTTGTAAACACTTTTTTTTTAAATAAAAAATAATATTTCTATTATGTTTTATACAATTTTAATAGTTTATTTTGGAAGTATATCCCATAAAGAAATTAAACAACCCACTTTAAAAAGAGAAATTACAAGTTTTTTATATTTTATTCGCAGTTTCATGTTAGGGGTGTCAAAAATTCACCAAAAATCCTGATATACCTAATGCAACATATGTATTTAAAAAAAAAAATGGGTACTCATTGGGCGCTGAGTTCCATGGCGACCAGCATAAAAAAACAAGCGATGCTCCCTTCCTGACGCAAGCACACGTAACATTTTTTTTTATTTACTGACGTTGTCCTAGTAACTAAACGATTATTTGTCATATTATTTATTTATTTTGAAAAAAAGTTTTTATCTTTACGAATATTAAAAGAAAAAAGTTACTGAACATTTATTAATAAATTCTCACTTTTACAGACAGTTGTTTTTTAATTTCTTTTTAAATGACAACTTTTTATCGACTTTTTTTAATAGCATTTGCGGATGGTTAAAAAACGAAAAAATAACTAAACCATTTACTGACAATTTCTCAGTATCTTAACTTTGATAACATTTATTTGTTAAAAATATTTGTAAAAGTGAGAAATTGTCAGTAAATGGTTCAGTTATTTTTTTTTCGTTTTTCATCCACGCCGCGTCTTTTAAAAGTGAACGATGGTGTGGGGGAAACAGAAACTGGCTTGCAGCGCAAAACTAGGTCAAACATCACGCGACTTAACTTTCTCGCATATCTGTATATTTCACTTTATAAATGTTAACTTATAACACTTATCACTTTCTCTCCCCCTCGTGGCCGAGATGGCTAGATCTCAGGTTCCCCCCCCCTTCTTTTCCACCTTCGCGTCAAGGTTTCAGGGTTCAATCCTACCTTCCTACTAAAACTTTTTTTCTTTCTTTTACACCTTTTTTGGATTGCCGCATGTTGCTTTCGTTTTTTGGTTTGTTTTTGTTTTACGGCATATCAACCATTTTTCGGTTATTTAATGCCGAATTTAGTGATTTTGAAGAACAATTTTTAATAGAGTATATTTGTTTTTTTTAAGTCAGTTTCTATTTAACCCATAATTGGGACCCTAACAGGTACTACCAGACCGGATCAGAGTGGACTTGGAAGCAATGGCAATTAAAGGGTGGCTCCACACTCCCCAAAGCCCACAAGCTTAGACCTCACCATCGGATATAGTTTAAGGTCATATCCAGGACCTCATTTTTTGGTATAATAATAATAATAATAAAAAATAAAAATGAAACTCTATGCGATTAGTCAATGTCGGTTTTGCCGTCCTATCAGACAATTGCTTTATTACTCCTCCTCTAATAATAAACGGGAGAGCCCCCCCACCCCAAAAAAACAACCATTAAAAACTGTCCCGCACTAAAAATATTCACTGCTGAATAGCCATTGCTTAGGTCTTCGTAACACTCCCACGATGACCTCATTAAGCGGCCACCTGTCAATCAAACCTCTTTAACTTGACTCACTTTTTAATTACATTGCCACTGTCGGTGTAGCGCAGGTGTTCAGGCTCAGCCTATTAGCCTATTGGGTTTGAGCCTACCTGCTACCAACCCACCTTTTTTTTTTCCATTTTTAAAATCGCTATCATTAAGTTTCCTTTTTGTTTTGATTTACCAACCCCCCACCCCAAACACACACACCCACAAACACCCGGGCAATGCCGGGTACCCCTCCGCTAGTCAATAATATAAATCTCACCTGTCTGTTTAAATGTATGTTTGTATGTCTGTCAAAAGTTTTTGACAGAAGCGACGGATTTTCACGATATCAGTATGATTGTGAAGCTCGACCCTTCAGACGACAAATATCGAAAAATTGGCCAAAAACATTAATTCCTTCACCCTCAACTGGGCAGTTTTCTACAGGCAGGGGTCGCTTTTTTGCCGATATTTTTGAAAGTCATCGCATCTTTTTGATTGTCTAGCCTTAATTTAAACCTATGTCACTTCCAGTTTGGCAATGGGCATCACGTTTTTGGTTCACTTTCTTTTCCTCCTTCGCGGTACGGGTTCGAGCCTGCCTGTCTGCTACCACCTTTCTTTTTTTGCTCAACCAACAGCCTTACACACACGTCCACTTTCTTTTCCGCCTTTGCGTTATGGGTTCGAGCCTGCCTGCCAACTACAACTTTTTTTTTTGCTCAACACACACCTACAGACACCCGGGCAACTAGTATATATATAAAATCAATCATATTGATAACATGAACTAAAAACTAATATTTTTTTAGCGTTCTCAATACGTAAGTAAAGCTTTAATGCATAAAATTATATAAACATCACGTGGATCGACTCACATTTCAAATTCAAAATGTCTAATGCTGATCGATCTGTGTGGCTTCTCAATCTATTATATATATATATATATATATATATATATATATATATATAAAAAGATTGGTGCAAAAATAATGTAGATTTTGACGTTCAACTATATACATATAAACAACCTAATAAAATGTTTATTCAAGTTTGATTAAATTCCAAGACAAACGTTTTATCTTGTTTAAAATCATAGAAAAATAACAAAACATTTTCAAAAGGAAAAGAAATTCTTTTTATTTATAATCTATAATGCTGTCAGATTTTCACAGTCAGACCCAAATAGCATTTAAGCTAACAAATCAAACATTGCTTCCGACAAGAAAATTCTCATTTATTATTCTTGTACCATGTTATTGGTAATAAAATAATGGTATTCGCTACAATTTCAAAAATTATTCAATCCAACCATGATTGCTAATAAGAAAATTTTTTTAAATAATCACCTAAAAATAAAAATCATTAAAAGGAATAAGTCACTTTAAATTGGAGAATAGTTCATCCTAAGCTTAAAAATGTGCAACTTCACTGGGTCCCGGCCAGCACCGGGGTTAAATGCCGCTATTTGCTAATAAGTTGTCTGACTTATGAAGATGTTCAAAATTTGAAAAAAAAAAAAAAAATTAAATTCAGATTTGTTTCAAATAAATTACGAATTTTTTTTTTCTACTCTGATCATTTCTCCCATTTCTCGCCACAACGTACATATCGGCCTTTTTCAGCATTTTTTAACAGCAAACACGTATGGGATTACATTAAAGGCAAGAAAATACATTTAAAGAAATCTTGGTTTTTCTTGACATAATATTACTTGATAAATATGCTAAATAAAAAATTTATTTCTTGGAAATCCTTATATGCTATGGTAAAAAATAAATAAAAAAATAACCAAATTTTATTGAAAACAATCCAGTAATTATTTTTTTTTTTTATTATTTAAGAATTTTTTTTTAAGATGGCTTCAGGGTCGCTATTTTTTTATGTCAAATCACAAATGGGGACTTCCTATTTAATCAGAATTTTTTTTTTTTGTGACAACAAAAATGATAATTTGAATATCTTAATAAAATACTGTTTTTTTTTCCCCCTAAAATTTGTTTTTTAATCAGCATAACGATTCTGTATTTAAATTTGAATTTTATTTAGCAAATTTATTAGTGAGTACTATGTCACAAAATGCTGAAATCTTTTTTTTTAAATTTATCAATAAAAAACAAAAAGAATTCCACCCAAAACCTTGTTAAAAAAAATACAAATTATTATTTTTCTGTTACATAAATAAAATGAAAGAAATTTGGTCCAAAGTAGATTGTTATGCAGAAGCTGCCATTTGTGTTTCTTATGAACAATGTTTGGATAAAAGTCTCAGGTTAAAAAATATTTAAAAAAAACAAAACCTTGCGACATACCTTTATTAATTTATCACTAGAAATCTCAAAGCTAAGAAATCACCTCACGTCTTTTCCTAACAAATCTCAATAATTAAGAGTTGAAAATCAGGTCAACCATAACCGATTCCCATGTTTTTCATTCACAAAAAGTTTTTAAGGGGTGGGGGTGAGTGGATTTCAGTTGTTTTTCAGAGAGTATTAGTTGAAATTTTTTGGCGTTGGAATGACTAATAATTTGGATTATTTTGTATCTAACAGCATTGTCGGTGGATTCTCCAAGTAGCTCTTCCACATATTTGAAAATCGGGCCATTGTGGCGCCATCTATAACGCGGTGATCTGCCGACCAACTCACTTGCATGATGTGAGATTTTATCACTTCGCCATTAGCGTTGAATCGAGGAAGAACCTGAAAAACGATAATTGGTTTTACACAAATTAAAAATTTTTTTTCATAACAAATTTACATAAATTAAAATTTTTTCATAAATTTACATAAATTAAGTTTTTTTATAACAAATTTACACAAATTCAAAGTTTTTTTTTTACCAAATTTACACAAATTAAAATATTTTTTTTTATAACAAATCTACACAAATTAATTTTTTTTTATATAACAAATTTACACAAATTAAAAGTTTTGAAAAAAATTTTTTTTAACAAATTTACATGAATTAAAAAAAATCGACACAAATGAAGTTTTGAAAAAAAATTTTTTTTTTAACAAATTTACATGAAAAAAATCGACACAAATTAAGTTTTGAAAAAAAATTTTTTTTTTAACAAATTTACACGAATTAATTTTTTTTTTTAACAAATTTACACGAATTAATTTTTTTTTATAACAAATTTACACAAATTAAACATTTTTTTTATAACAAATTTACACAAATTAAAAGTTTTGAAAATTTTTTTTCATAAATTTACATGAATGTAAAATTTTGAAAAATTTTTTTTTTCATAAATTTATTCAGACTACTATTGTCATCTTTTTATTTTCACAACCTTCTTCAGGTGTATCTTGCCGAATTCGAGACTCTTCTTGTTGAACTTTGGAATTTGCACAGAATTTCAAACATATGCATTGAACTTTCAACCGCTAGAGAAGGGTCACTTGAAAAACTGAATTTAACACAGTACTTTATCCATTACACCATGTGTGCGTTTGTGGACATCTATCTGGTCAGGCTCCTTGTCTGGACCAAAGTGAATCTCTCTCTCTTTCCAGATTTTCCTGTCTTCCATCAGCTGACTCACATCTTCATGATCAAAGTTTGCGTTACGTGCAATTTGCTGGATGTATGTGGATCTAAGTCATCCTATGCTCATGCGCTCATGCCTTGAAGTCCACAGCAATACATTTCTCACCAGCTCTTGCTAGCTCCTCTGGCAAATTGTAGTCATCGTTCATTATGATGGTAGTAGATATGGCAGGTAGGTTGCCATAAAGTTGCAGCTTCATGGGATGATCATGCCAAGATATATTTAACACTGTTTATAACATACAGGTCATTGTGAAAATAAAACTCAAGATGAGAACAATAATCCAAGTAATTCAATTATCCTCATCTCAAACATTTAGAAACGATAAATTATTATTATTATGAACTGAATTCAATTATTATGAACTGAATTCAATTATTATGAACTGAATTAAATAACAATTTATTGCCTAAAAATTGATATTCAAAGTTTACTATGAAAATAAAATCAGCTGTGAAAATTTTATTATTAGTAATTATTTTGTTAATAAAATTAATTGAACAGTTTTGCACCATCTTTTTTTTATGTCCCCTTATCGTAATGTTGCACACGTGTTAACATGTAGACACCATTGCAAGGAAAGAATTTGGCTCCTTTTATCCAGTTTAAACAGACATTTATTTACAGGTACTTTTCAGAATAATGCCTTGTCTCTTGTTCAAAAGTCCGCTTGCACTCCAATGTGCTTAACACGACTGCTGTGTCAGAATACATAGTACTCTGTCGCTGTCCAGCCATGTTTAGTGTCTTTTTCTGCTGCTTTTGCATCACCCATGTCACTTCTCTAACTTTTTTTTAGAAATTTTTTCATCCTTCTTAGCTGTGACATCACCTCATACACGGCTCGCTATTTGTTTTCGTTGGCTGCTGCTGCTATATGCACTCTGTTACCTCATGAAGATCACAAATAGTAAATCTTATGCTGAGCTTTTTTTTTTTTTAGAAAAATGTCTAAAATTTGTGGGTCTTTATTGAATAAACGAATAAATCTATATATATTAGTATATATTTTTGTATTGTTGTTTTATTTTATTGATAATCTATATAAGCTCTAAAACAATTGGTTGAGCTTTGCATCATCCCGATAAGTCTCCTCTTAAAGAATTGATCTTATTTTTTTCATTCACCTATATATTAGTGATGGGACGATTCTAATATTTTTCCCCGATTCCGAGACAATTACCGATTCCGATTCTTTATAAATCTCTAAATATTCAACTATAAAAGTTATTTTGTCCAGATTACAGTAAAAACACATCTTAAATGTGCAGATATTTTCTCAAACGTAAAAATAAACACACTTATGAGGGGATGATCTAGAGATTTTAATCTTACTGGAAGTTTAAATCAATAAACATTTATTATTTTATCATTACTACAAGCAGTGGAAGATGTTTCTTAAACCAAAATCAAATAAAAAAAGATAATTTAAAGAATCAGTTTTGGCATCGGAAAATAGGCTAAAATTTTTTTGATTCCGATACCCCAAAAATCTGATTTTTCCAATTCCAGATTCCGATTAATCGTCCCAACACTAATATATGTGTGCGTGTGTGTGTATGTGTATATATAGGAACAAGAGAAAGGGGGATGGATAATAACTTACAGAGATTTTGCCAAGGGCTCCAATTGCAACTTCTGGTGGCATAATCAATGGCCGAGCATACGTTCCACCAATCTGAAAAAGAAAAATTATTTGAAAAATTAAACTTGCAATTTTCATTTAGTTTGGTCGTAACATAAAAACATTTAAATAAAAGAAAACAAAATTTGTTCAATTTGAAAAATTACGGTTCAAGTTGGATCAAGAAAAAGCTTTAATAAACAAATATTTTTTTTAAACTGGAGGATTAAAAAAATTATACGAGTTAGCAACACAAGGCCGCTGGAAAAATGGTGGGATCCTTCTATCGATCCAATAGATATCTCACTGCTGATGCAATTCTCTATTTATATAAGAGCCAGGTACGTCCAGGGATGGAATACTGTTGCCACATCTGGGCAGGAGCTGCTAGAAAGGACGTCCTGCCTTGATAGAGTTCAAAATAGACTTCGTAGCCTCGTAGGAGATGTCCTTTTCTCTTCCCTGCAACCTCTATCTCACAGAAGAGATGTTGCGAGTTTGTCTCTGCTGTATCGTTATTTTCATGGAAAGTGTTCGACGGAGCTTCAGTCTATGGTCCCCCCTCGCCAAACTTTCACAAGAAACACTCGCCTAGCTGAAAACACTATCAATAATTCCCCCCACTCTTTGTCTGTGCCTAGACCAAAACGTAGATTCCATGAACAAAGCTTCTTTCTTAGAACTGCACGCCTGTGGAACTGTCTTCCGTTTTCCTGCTTTCCAGCTGGCTACAATATGGTTGTCTTCAAGTCTAACGTAAACAAGTTCTTGATGAGCCGTTCCACATAAGTTAACAAATTTACCGAATTTTCATTACTAATGATTACTATGTTGTCCAATTTCTACTGTACATTCTTTAACCCTTATCCTCGAGTGGCCTCTTGGCCTTGGTAAGTGGCGATGCCTATGTAAAAAAAAAAAAAACATGATTGTGATATGCGTGTGGATTTAGGTCACACGTTTTCATTCACGCAAATGGTATTAAACAACATGGAATCTTTTTTTTATTTATTTAAAAATTTTTTTTTCTAATAGTCCATTTAGTATTCCGATCAAATTGTTTATAAGTTCTATTTGTTTCGTTTTCCTTTTTTAGGGGGTTGCTTGTTAGCACAGCTAATAAAATAATTGATGAACACAAAAGTATGGAACAAATAACCAACTCCTTTTTAAAACCAAACAACAAAAAGATTTATTGAAAATTTGGTATTTGTACAGTTTAATCAAGACATTCAAAAATGAAAATATTGAAAAAAAAAAAAAAGGTTATATTGTTCTTATGAGAGCAAGTGGAAGTCAGCCATTATGAAATTTGTCGAACACGCCACAGGGAGATAACTCTAGTTAAAGTGCCGACACTCCCTCCCCATCTTTAATGCCAGTTTTTCTTTCTAAAAATCGAACCTTTTGCTCGGTATTATAACAAATTGTTTTTTCACTGTAAAAAAAACAAACTACTCAACGAAATTAAGTGAATTTTTTTTCCGGAGAACTTTGTTCCATAACGGATACATACAATATAACCCTTTTTTTCGGCATTTTCACTTTTTAATGTCTTGATTAAACTGTACAAGTACCCTAAAAGAAGCTAAAGGAATTCCTTAGGGGACAGATGAATCAATGCACCCTGCCAGCTGATTGTTGATTTACAAGAGAAAATAGATCATCATTTGTGATTGCTACATTTTTTTTTTTCTTTTTCTTGTGAATACTTTTGATTTGATTCATCAAGTCATCAGAGTTGGTCATGTGAAATATCACTGACCCCCCCCCCCCCCGCTAAAAAAAAAAAACAATTATGAAGTGAAAAAATAAAGGAAATAAGTTTATTGTTGTAATGACTGAAAATTGAACTTTTTTTATATCTAAATAATTCAATGGTTTTATATTTTTTGATATGCAAAAAAAATGTTTATATATATTTGAAAAGTGACTGTCTGTCTGTCTGCAAAACAGTCTCAACCAAACTACTGTCAATTTTTTTATCTACACACTTGAGACTTAATATAGAGGGTATTTAGACCTGTGGAACAAAATCGATTCAGGTTTTAGTCGGAAAAAAAGAAAGAGAGCTGTAAGTGGTTGAAATTAATTAATGGATTAAAGGATTTTTAATCTGTTTATATTGGTATCGCGGTTGTTTTTGCGTTATTAGCTAAAATGTATCTAATTTTTTTTATAGGTGTTTTGCAAATTGAGTTAATAAACTTATTTAATAACATACACACACACATATATATATACATAAATATATATATATATATATATATATATATATATATATACACTAGCAAAAGTACCAGTCGTTGACTGGGTTCAAAAACAGCCTACAGAAAATGGACTCTGATTTATGAAACTATGATAGGTTATGAAAAGGAAGAGTTGTAAAGAGATAGCTTCGAATTCGGGGGCATCAAAACCAAAGCAAAATATGATGAAAGTAAAAATAAAATAGATAAACCCCATAATTTATTATACCATACCTGTTCACACTGAAACACTTATCACAATATTCTGTGGATCTATATTAAAAAACCTTGTTAAACTTTGTGATATATTTCCATTCTATAGAGGTCAAGTGTGAACGAACACCCCATAATTTTATTATACCATATTTCTTCAAACAGAAACATAATTATCAAAGTATACTTATGCAGATAGATATGAAAAGTCTTTATTAAAGTTTGTGCCTATTTCCATTCTATGGAGGCCAGGCACGAACGCAGACCCCACAATTTTATTATACCATCCCTATTTAAGTTAAAACATACTTATCAAAGTATTCTTATGTACATCTATATCAAAAACACTTGTAAACGTTTTTTTTTTAATTTTTAAATTTTTTTATTTCCATACTTTGTGGACCAGGCGCGAACGCAGACCCCACAATTTTAATGAACCACTGTTCTGCCAGATCAAACATACACATTCCTGTGTCTCAATACATCTTCTATCATTATATGTAATCAGTTTTTTAAAATAGTCAACCATATAGGAGCCTATTCGTGACCAGACACGCACACACACATACACACACATTCAGCTTTATATTATAGATATATACATTTCAAACTAGCTTTGCATTCAAATTCATTTGTATTTGGAGTGAGATGTTACAGATAAAAATGAGAAAACATTTATCCATGTAACATATTGAACACCATTAAGTTTATTTATCGCAGCTGCGGGTGTTGCAAACAGATTTTCACTCGATTAAGTAGAAAAATGGAAAATCCGATTGAAAAAAATCTAAGAATAAGAATTTAAGTTAACATGTTCCAAAGTTTTCTCTTGTTTTGGAACTATAAAGGAGAGAGGACATGTTTGGGTCAGCTGCTCCCTCCCCTACGAGCTGAGAGGACACCCACAGGGTATTATGTATACGCAAAGAAAAAAAAAAAAAAAGAAAGAACTCTTCAACCTCAAATGATCATGTGTTGTGATTGTTAATAACTTTTACAACTTTTGCTGATATTTAAAAAAAAAAAGAAAAAAAAAAAGAAGGCGGTTGAAAGAGAAAAAAAAAAAAAAATCATTACTTCTTTCCTAGAACTGCCCGCATATGGAAGACTGTTCCACTGGCCTGCTTCTTGGCTGATTACAATATGGTAGCATTCAAGTCCAATGTAAACAAGTTCTTGTTGAGCTGTCCCCTTAAATAATCAAATTCTACCCCATATATACTATAAACGATTACTACACTACTATTTTACATTCATTAACCCTCATCCTCAAGTGGCCTTCGGGCCTTGATAAGTGGTGACTCCCCATTAAAAAAAAAAATTATAAAAAAACAAACCGCACTATGGGACAATTACTACAGGTCATCAGTGCAATAATAAGACGAGCAACTGCTGCATCTTTATATACGACAACAAACATGACGGCTTCAGTTTTTCTTCAATTGAATATGATTTTTGGTTTTTAATCCCTGATTTAACAAGGATTTTTTTTTGTTTTTTTAAAGCAGAACAAAAAACACAAAATACTCACGCTTCCAATATTAGAAAGACTGAATGTTCCGCCTTTGAGATCAGTCGTGCCAAGTTTTCCATCAGCACCCAAACGTTGAAGCCGGTTCAATTCTAACGCAATCTCATAAACAGACAACGTTTGAACATTCTTTACGTTGGGGACAATCAAGCCATTCGGTGTATCCATAGCAACACCAATGTTATGAGCAGCCTGAAATCAAAGAAAATGCAAACATTATCAGCATTATATAAAGCAAAAGATTTCAATGTGGACTAAATACGCCCTAGAAACTTTCTCCTTCAGAGGAAACCAATGCAATCTGCGCAGGCTGAAAGATGCATCGCAACTTACTTTAGAGAAATTTAGAGTTATTTCAGTGAAGGGTTTTTTCTCGGAACATCCTGACAAACTTTCAACTGAAACAACTATCCAGAAAACATGACACCAATTCCGAGAAAATTCACATATGATGGTTCGATATTCAGTAAAGGTAATACTAAAAATATAATTAAGAATTAGCTGATAGGATGAGAGCAATCTACCCCTGCGAAATGAAGGGTTCTGCACAGATTCACAAGTCTAACAGATTTTGGAGAAAGATGAAGATTACATCAGCTGAAACAAGACAAAAAAAAAAAAAAAAAAAATTCAAGAGAAGAGAAATTTGAAAAACCAAAATAATACAAACAATGACTTTGTAGACGGAAAGAAAGTATGTCAGTGTTGATGTAATATGCAACGCGTGTGCAAATAGAATTAAATACAATATTAAAGTGACGTTAAGAAGTACAAAAAAAAACTTAAACTTTACTAAAAAAAAAAAAAAATTGGATAACTTAAACTTTACTAAAAAAAAAAACTTAAACTTTACTAAAAAAAAAAAAAACAGTTTCTCTTCAATTACATGCAATCCAAATTATCTTTTTTGTGAAACTTCTTAGTGTCTTCAAGTCCAATGTTAACAAATTCCTAATGAACCGCCCCCTTAAGTAAACATATCAGCAAATCTCCTCACTAACGTAATGTACTTGCAATAACCCTTATCCCTGAGTGGCTTCCGGGCCTTGATAAGTGGTGATCACTGTGTAAAAAAAAAAAAAAAAAAAAAAAAAAAACTTTTTTTTTTTTTTTTTTTTTTTTACAAAGGAGTCCACTTATCCAGGTCCGGAAGCCACTCGAGGATAAGGGCTAATGAGTGTACAGTAGTCAATGGGACAATATCGTAGTAATTGTTAGTAGTGGCATTTTTGAAAATTGGATTACTTAAGGGGACGGCTTATCAAGAACTTGTTTACATTGGGCTTGAAGACGACCATCTTGTAGTCAGCTGGAAAGCAGGGAAACAAAAGAAAGTTCCACAGAAATAAAGAAGCTTTGTTGATGGAATCTATGTTTAGGCACAGATAAAGAGTGGGGGAAATTATTGATAGTGGTTTCAGCTAGACGAGTGTTTTTGTAAAAGTTGGCGAGGGAGGGACCATAGATTGAAGCTCAGATGAGGACTTTCCATGTAAATAATGATAAAGTAGAGACAGGTTCGCAACGTCTCTTTTATGGGAAAGAGGTTGCAGGGAAGAGAAAAGGGCATCTCCCAATAGGTTGGTTGGTTGGTTGGTTGGTTGTTTTACGGCATATCAACCCTTTTCGGGTTATTTAATACCGAATCCAGTGATTTTGAAGAAAATTTTTTAATAGAATATATTTGTTGTTTTCAAGTTGGTTTTTATTTAACCCATAGTTGGGACCCTTACAGGTACTACCATTCTGGGTCAGAGTGGACCTGGGAGCAATGGCAATTAAAGGATGGCTCGACACTCCCCAAAGCCCTCAAGCTGGGGCCTCACCACCGGATATAGTTTAAGGTCATATCCAGGACCGTCTCCCAATAGGCTACAAGTCTATTTTGAACTCTGTCAAGGCAGGATAAGTTGCTTCTAGCAGCTTATCCTGCCCAGATGTGGCATCAGTACTCCATCCTTGAACGTATTTGGCTCTTATAGGTATATAGAATCATATCGGCATTTAACAAAAATAGAAAACATTTTATGTTTTTAGGATGTTATGTCATATGAGATGACAATTAGTGGAAAAAAGTTTTAAAAGATTTTGAATTTCACTTGAATCCAATGGATACGCTGACGTTAAATTATTCTTCTCATTTTCATAAGAAAGATTTTTGGCGATAATAATTGAAAATTACAAACAATAATTCTACCCACTCATGGCTAACAAAACAAGAATAATCTACATTTCGGAACTTTTTAAATGAGGACTGATTTTTGGATTATTCCGATTACTGTTCTCATTTTTGTAATCTCCGATTTATTTAAGAAATTTTTAAATCTTTCTGTCGAAAAGACCTGTGGCGTAACAGATAAAGTAATAGATGATACTATTTGGTGTGTGTGTGTGGGGGGGGGTCAATTAATCCTTAAAGCAGACGATACAAAGAATACGATTGCAAATTACTTAAGACTTCTATCTGGTCATGGCTGACGGAACGAGGATAAAATAACGGCTTCCATTCAAAATTCTGTATAGATTCCCAAGTTCAACACCTGAAGGTCGGAGATAACATTGATGGAAACGATGTGAGAACAACAAGACAAGAACAACAATAATACGATAACGATCTACATCAGATCAAAATGCAGTTCCAAACTCAAAGATTCCTAAGATCAACATAAAGATGCACTTGAAAGAAGTCAGAAGTTATATCAACCGAAAGAGACAATTCTCTATCGATTATTATATTGAATCTAATATATAGTAGTGAGATCAAAATAAAAAAAACTAAAGATATTTTGTATTCATTTTATACAGTAAAATTCATCTGGTTAAAATGAAAATTCCAATTAGCAAAAATAGCCATCATAAATTCAGGGTAATTGAACTTTAAACAGGTGAAAGTTGTTATATTTTGTTACAATATTTTTGTGATATAATGGGGTATGATCCCGCATAGTCGGGCGATTCTATTTATAAACGATGCTGCTAGGAACTGGCGAATCGAATTAATTCACGTTCTGCTATCAACCAATCAGAAACTAGAATTGCTCCATAAATATTAAATCTTTTCTGTAGCAATTTCACATGTTTTTTCCGTCTCGACACGGTAAGAATCTTTTGCTCTGTGGAACTGTCTACTGCAAACAAGTCACCTCTCAGGACTTGTGTGTAACAACAAACCATCAGAAACTGTTCTGTCTACTGCAAACCAGTCACCTCTCAAGACTTGTTTAGAACAACGAACCATCGGAAACTGTTCTGAAACTAAACATGGCTTACACTTTAAGAAATGTCTGTAGCTAAATTTTTTGAGAAAAAAGTTAAAAACGTTTAAAAAATCAAGTCATAAAAAATGCTAAATCGAAAATTATTTTTGTTAATCATACAAACTTGCCCGGTCGTAAGATACGTTTAAATACATTTTAATTTATGCAGATTTCATATTCACTATTCTTATAACAACAATTCTATAGCGATTTTTATACCTAATACATTGTAATGCCACCCGGCGTGTCCCGGTCGTAAACTACGCTTAAATATGATATTTTAGTTCACGCAGATTTCATATTTAATATTATAGAGTCATTACCCTATTGATTAATATATTGTACCCGATATAGATTACACTTCTAGAATATATATATGACTTGGGTGCCATCAACTAGAATCAAAACCAAAACATACAACTCTCCACCCTCATTCCTCTGAGCCATGCAAATTATATATATATATATATATATATATATATAGTGGCAATATGTAATATTCATTTAGTAATTTAATGACTTACTTTTCACTGATTAAATAAAAATTTAATCAAAGAAAGGGGTTTCTTGTTTTCTCATATTTTAGCTAACTTTTTTATCGGTATGAACACTTAATCGTGCTCGCATGTAACAATATATATATATATAAATGTAACAATATATAATCAGTAAAGATTAAGGTTAGAAGCCAAAAGCTTCTGTAAACGTGGAGTAAATACAAATATTAATAATTATATAGTAAGCCCCACCAAATAAAAAAGCTCAATACAACTAAGATAGGAAATAGAGTTTATTATAGAAGAAATAATTTAAGATTGTAAAATTATATTTTACATCCATTATTCAACAGGATACTTAAATAAGATATATTGAAATCTCCTTAATCCGCGGAGTTTCAAAGAAATGTGTTCTTCTCATCAGAGTAAAGATATTAGCAAATGAATATTATAGCAAAGCTATGAATTTGCTTTCATTAATTGAAACAACCTTATATGAAAACTAGCCATAAAATGGGGGGGAAAAAATAAATAAATTAAAAGTCAAAGATTAAAAAATCAGATGAAAAAATGACAGGAGACATTATTTCTATAAGAAGAATCCAGAGTTATACTGTTGACAAGTAGACTCAAATTAAAATCAAAATAAAACGATCAGCATTATTTTTTGATCAGAGGAAAAGGGTCGCTTTTTTCTTTCTTATTTTTTTGACACGTTATCAGCGACAAAAATAAAACATGTTTTTCTTAGTGCTTGTCCAGTACTTACCAAGTGTGGAAAAAAAAAAAAAAAAAAAATCTGTATGATGTACTTACCTGTGATGGAAAGAAAATATCGTACACCAAAAACCATGTAAATTGATCAAGTAGTTTCATTTTTAAAAAAGAAAATCAAATTTTATGGCTAAACCATGAGCAACGATTTTATGACACGATCTTGAAAACAATCTAAAAGAACCAGGGAGATAACTCAAAAATCAAGATTTTAGAAAACCATTCTTAACATAGGGAAAGGGAAGGAAGCATTGAAAAAAATTCAAATTCGCTCTAAAATGATATTCATAAAAATACTTGATCATTTTATATAATTTTTGGAATATGACATTTTCTTTCTGTCATACATACTTCATCATCAAACCCAGTGGAATGTTGGGCAGCAACCAATCCCCTCCACCTCTGTCTATCCTGAACCAGCCTTGCTGCATAGCTTTCCTCTCCCTTTCCACCATTCTTCTTCGAGTTGCTTCCGACCTTCCTCTCTTCCTTTTGCCAGCTGGGGTCCAGTGCAATACTGTTCTTGTGATTAATTGTGGGTCTTTCCGGAGAATGTGCCCAATCTACCTCCATCATTGTTTTCTGATGCTTAGGTCCATATATCTTCTTGATAACATATCCTTAGTATGTCTTCATTAGAGATACTCTCAGGCCATCATACAGATTTTACTTTAATTTTGTTTTTTGCAGGGGGGTGGGGAGTGGACAAGTGCTGTCTTTTCTGCTGACTTACCTTATAAATTAGATTTTCACATTTTTCATCGACCGATGCATTCAATACGGGATGCTGATGAAGAGCCATAGAAACCGACTAAAAAAAAATAAATAAAATAAGAAAAAAACATAAAAAAGATTGGACAAAAAAAATAAATAAAATAAGAAAAAAACATAAAAAAGATTGAACAAAAAAATAAATAAAATAAGAAAAAAACATAAAAAAGATTGGACAATAAAAATAAATAAAATAAGAAAAAAACATAAAAAAGATTGAACAAAAAAAATAAATAAAATAAGAAAAAAAACATAAAAAAGATTGAACAAAAAAATAAATAAAATAAGAAAAAAAACATAAAAAAAGATTGAACAAAAAAAAAAATAAAATAAGAAAAAAACATAAAAAAGATTGAACAAAAAAATAAATAAAATAAGAAAAAAAACATAAAAAAGATTGAACAAAAAAAAATAAAATAAGAAAAAAACATAAAAAAGATTGAACAAAAAAAATAAATAAAATAAGAAAAAAAACATAAAAAAGATTGAACAAAAAAAATAAATAAAATAAGAAAAAAACATAAAAAAGATTGAACAAAAAAATAAATAAAATAAGAAAAAAAACATAAAAAAGATTGAACAAAAAAAAAAATAAAATAAGAAAAAAACATAAAAAAGATTGAACAAAAAAAAAAAATAAAATAAGAAAAAAAACATAAAAAAGATTGAACAAAAAAAATAAATAAAATAAGAAAAAAAACATAAAAAAGATTGAACAAAAAAAAATAAAATAAGAAAAAAACATAGAAAAGATTGAACAAAAAAAAAAAATAAAATAAGAAAAAAACATAAAAAAGATTGAACAAAAAAAAAAATAAAATAAGAAAAAAACATAAAAAAGATTGAACAAAAAAAAAAATAAAATAAGAAAAAAAACATAAAAAAGATTGAACAAAAAAAATAAATAAAATAAGAAAAAAACATAAAAAAGATTGAACAAAAAAAATAAATAAAATAAGAAAAAAAACATAAAAAAGATTGAACAAAAAAATAAAATAAAATAAGAAAAAAACATAAAAAAGATTGAACAAAAAAAAAAATAAAAGAAAAAAACATAAAAAAGATTGAACAAAAAAAAAAATAAAATAAGAAAAAAACATAAAAAAGATTGAACAAAAAAAATAAATAAAATAAGAAAAAAACATAAAAAAGATTGAACAAAAAAATAAATAAAATAAGAACAAAAACATAAAAAAGATTGAACAAAAAAAAAAATAAAATAAGAAAAAAACATAAAAAAGATTGAACAAAAAAAATAAATAAAATAAGAAAAAAAACATAAAAAAGATTGAACAAAAAAAATAAATAAAATAAGAAAAAAACATAAAAAAGATTGGACAAAAAAATAAATAAAATAAGAAAAAAAACATAAAAAAGATTGAACAAAAAAAATAAATAAAATAAGAAAAAAACATGAAAAAAAGATTGAACAAAAAAAATAAATAAAATAAGAAAAAAACATAAAAAAGATTGAACAAAAAAAATAAATAAAATAAGAAAAAAACATAAAAAAGATTGAACAAAAAAATAAATAAAATAAGAAAAAAACATAAAAAAGATTGAACAAAAAAATAAATAAAATAAGAAAAAAACATAAAAAAGATTGGACAAAAAAATAAATAAAATAAGAAAAAAACATAAAAAAGATTGAACAAAAAAAATAAATAAAATAAGAAAAAAACATAAAAAAGATTGAACAAAAAAATAAATAAAATAAGAAAAAACATAAAAAAGATTGAACAAAAAAATAAATAAAATAAGAAAAAAAACATAAAAAAGATTGAACAAAAAATAAATAAAATAAGAAAAAAAACATAAAAAAGATTGAACAAAAAAAAAAAATAAAATAAGAAAAAAACATAAAAAAGATTGAACAAAAAAAATAAATAAAATAAGAAAAACATAAAAAAGATTGAACAAAAAAATAAATAAAATAAGAAAAAAACATAAAAAAGATTGAACAAAAAAATAAATAAAATAAGAAAAAAAACATAAAAAAGATTGAACAAAAAAAAAATAAAATAAGAAAAAAACATAAAAAAGATTGAACAAAAAAAAAAATAAAATAAGAAAAAAAACATAAAAAAGATTGAACAAAAAAAATAAATAAAATAAGAAAAAAAACATAAAAAAGATTGAACAAAAAAAATAAATAAAATAAGAAAAAAAACATAAAAAAGATTGAACAAAAAAAAAATAAAATAAGAAAAAAACATAGAAAAGATTGAACAAAAAAAATAAATAAAATAAGAAAAAAACATAAAAAAGATTGAACAAAAAAAAAAATAAAATAAGAAAAAAACATAAAAAAGATTGAACAAAAAAATAAAATAAAATAAGAAAAAAACATAAAAAAGATTGAACAAAAAAATAAAATAAAATAAGAAAAAAACATAAAAAAGATTGAACAAAAAAATAAAATAAAATAAGAAAAAAACATAAAAAAGATTGAACAAAAAAATAAATAAAATAAGAAAAAAACATAAAAAAGATTGAACAAAAAAATAAAATAAAATAAGAAAAAAACATAAAAAAGATTGAACAAAAAAATAAAATAAAATAAGAAAAAAACATAAAAAAGATTGAACAAAAAAATAAAATAAAATAAGAAAAAAACATAAAAAAGATTGAACAAAAAAATAAAATAAAATAAGAAAAAAACATAAAAAAGATTGAACAAAAAAATAAAATAAAATAAGAAAAAAACATAAAAAAGATTGAACAAAAAAAATAAATAAAATAAGAAAAACATAAAAAAGATTGAACAAAAAAATAAATAAAATAAGAAAAAAACATAAAAAAGATTGAACAAAAAATAAAATAAGAAAAAAACATAAAAAAGATTGAACAAAAAAATAAATAAAATAAGAAAAAAAACATAAAAAAGATTGAACAAAAAAAATAAATAAAATAAGAAAAAAACATAAAAAAGATTGAACAAAAAAAAAAATAAAATAAGAAAAAAACATAAAAAAGATTGAACAAAAAAAATAAATAAAATAAGAAAAAAAACATAAAAAAGATTGAACAAAAAAATAAATAAAATAAGAAAAAAACATAAAAAAGATTGAACAAAAAAATAAAATAAAATAAGAAAAAAACATAAAAAAGATTGAACAAAAAAATAAATAAAATAAGAAAAAAAAACATAAAAAAGATTGAACAAAAAAAATAAATAAAATAAGAAAAAAACATAAAAAAGATTGGACAAGTAAAAATAATGTTAAAAACGGTATTTTAAACAAAGAGGAAGTGGAAAATTCAATTAAAAGTTAAAAAAAGTCAAATTTAACGTGTTCAGGATGCTACATCCCAGACAAGAAGTTACCAGCGACAAGTAGTGAATAAGCTGATAAAATATTTCTCTTGTTTCTGAACAGCATAGGAGAGGAGACATGTTCAGAATACTTGTTCGCTCCCTTTTTGAAGGATGGGTTATAGAAGAGAACATATTATATAGCATTAAGATAGACATATATAAATAACTAGGGGGGGGGGCATAAAATACACTTAAATATGATATTTTAATTTGTCTAGATTTCATACATATTATTAAGTCGTGATTTCAAAATTTAAAAAAAAAAAAGTATTTAGGTGCCATCAGCTAGAATTGAAACCGAAACTGTAGCATTCAAAGCTGATGACGTTACCACTGTACCAACGTGACACGCATATAGAGTTATTTTATTTTTATAACATGAAAACAAGAACAATATGATAAATACAAATCTTGTATCAAAAATCATACAAAAATACATTACATTTTGTTATTGTTTTTGTTTTCATGCAATAAAAATAAACTTTTTGCTTTCGATCGGATACTTATTGCACCCGATTGTAAACTGATTAAAAATGAAAAATAAACTAAAATGAAATTACAAAATGTATAAGGATATTTTTTCATTTTGACCCATTTTTGACCCGTTAAAAACTATTTTAATTGGCTAAAGACCGATAAAAGAACAGTCCTTAAAAAATCCAATCATTTGAGGCCCCTAGCGCCGCTCTATGACTTTTTGTTTTGGTTTGAAAATATGGAGACTGACCGGACAAGAGACATACAGAAAAAGACGTATAGCTGTTTATATATTAGATTTGTAAAAAAAAAATAAAAATAAAAATCTTGTTAATTCCCAAAAAGACCCAATCAGTAATAATTTTTACAACCACTATAAAAAAGCAGACGAAAATCAACATGCATCACAAAAGACTTATGACACCTGTAAACGACAACAGAAAAAGAGAAGAGAGCACAAAATACTACTACTATTACATGTCATCAATACAACTCAAGCTGTCTATGTGATCAAATGCCACTTGGATAATTTGCCAAGACTAAAAAACGTTGTTTGATACATATACGTGGTTGTTGTTCCTTTACTTTAAAAGCTGTCGCTCTTGATTCAACTTTTGACGATTATCTTCAAATTTTTTTGTGTGACTAGTGAGGGATGGCTGACTGACCGATCGTAAAATACGCTTAAATATATTTTAATTCATGCAGTTTTTGTATTTATCATAACAGAACCAAGATTGAATATCATTCAAACATTAGCGCGTTTAAATATATGGTTAAGTGGCAGTTTTAGTCATTTAGAACTGCTTTAAAGCTTCACCGCTCACTTATTTTCGACCAAATTTCAAACAATTATTACAGTTTATAGATCACCTTCTCAGCTATATTGTGAAAAAAAATTTTCAATTTTCGTTCAGTAAAACAAAAGTTAGGATGAATTTACTGGTGTTCAAAATCATAGAAAAACGTAAGGAGGTGAGCAACGTTTTTTTATGACTGGTTTCCATAGCAACCACGTCGCTTCAGCGATTATTGTTGCTCCCAATTCACTGCTGTTGCAAAAAGAGAAGTAACAAACGAAACAGAAAGAACGAAAGGGGGGGGATAATTGGAAGGATTTTATTGAAAGCAGACGAGTGCCATACATTACTATTACATATGTGTGTGTGGCACAATGACGTAGCCCCTTTTAAGGGAGCTGGGGGCTTCTACATTAATAGCCCCTATATCTAGGTTCTAACCTTGTGCCTGACTTTGTGATGAAGTTAAAAACGTTTCATGCAGGTGTTTTGTGGGTTTGGGAAGGTTAAAGCATGTTGGTTAGGCTTAAATGACAGGTGTTTATGAAACTTCACCGGTGTCAGAATAATTGAAGAAAGGTCAGACTTACACGCGGATATCTGAAGTTGAAAAAATAAAACATTGCGTTAAACGCATCTCGCTCTCTCATTCACTCCCTTTCTCTCTCTTTCAATGACGAAAAAGAGAATTGAAATATAATTTCATTGTTGTAAAAACAGTTGAAGCTTGCACCCCGTATACGCGGGACATAATAGTTGGGTGTGCATGCAATGGGTTTTAATTAAATATGCTTCCTACTGTTAAATAAACTATATATTTGTTCGCTATTTTTGTACAAGTGTTCGATTTCAGCCTGCGATTCCTCCCATTAATGCGATGAGAGAAATCCACCTGTAACGACACAATAAACACACAAGAAGCGACTCATGCCAGACAGTTATAGCCGACGACATATCGACCCATTTTTTGTTGATGTTTTCAACATGTACTTATCGTTAGATATCATTGGATATCGTTTATTTCCCGGGGAGCTGGTTACGTTCCCAAGACGTTTCTCAACCAAGTAACCCCTCTGGGGAAGCGATAGGATCATAAAGGTGTACGTTATGTTTATGGGGGCAAAAAAAATAAGACTGAAATTAAACAAAGAATAAGTGAATTTACTGGAAGCCTGGAAAAATATATATTATTCTTACCTTACATCTACGGTTATATTTATATCGACTAGCAGGACCTGTGGAAATTCCAATATTGCTGCTGGGCATTCTGTGGACATTCAGCGTGAATGGAGACCCCACAATATTATTGTAACCCTTTTGTTAAAACTGTAAACATATTTATCTAAGTAATCTGGTTAATGTAATATCAGAATATATCTGGTTATTACGGTTTATCTCCAATATTCTTATGGGAGTCAGTGACATATTTCCATTGTATGGACGCCTGGTGCAAGCGGAAATCCCACAATATCATCATACCATCTTTAGACAGAACAGGTACTACCCTTGGATCCAAGCACTGATTATATATGGAATACAAAATTCAAATTTTAAGATCAAAACAAGAGCAGACATTTTTTAAAATAAATAAATATATTTGACTTGTTAAAACAAATTCAATATTTTGAATTATAACAAATTCTTCATCAGGAACATCCAGACGTTTTCTATTTTTATTTTTTTTATGCCACATGGCGGAGATAATCCTTGGGATGTCTTCAGATGTTGAAGTCTTGAATGTTCATTACATTGTATGCATCGGTCAACACGTTTGTCATATAAAATTATGCATCGGTCAACACGTTTGTCATATAAAATTATGCATCGGTCAACACGTTTGTCATATAAAATTATGCATTGGTCAACACGTTTGTCATATAAAATAGGAATTCACTGTTTTCAAAGCACTATTGATATATATAATACAAAATTAAAAATTTAACGGTTTTAAGACCAAAATTAGTGCAGACATTTTGATGGAGATAATCCTTGAGACGTCATTTTTTTTTTTTATTTATATATATATATATATATATATATATATATATATATATATATATATATATATATATATTTTAAATTGTGTCTTCAGTGATCGGGAGATCCTATTTATTAAAACGAAGGATAGAAGGTAATAACATGCTACGAACATTAAATTAACATATCTATATACTAATTTTATGTTTGTAGTATGCTATCACCTATCCGCCTTTTTAATAAATAGGATCTCCCGATCAAATAATTTACAATCTGAAAACTGTGACACATGTACATGCGCATGTTAAAGGCACTGTGATATTAATATATAGATATTATGTATATCCAACCCCCAGAGTGTTAGGAAGTGTTTCACTAGTAGGAAGTAAAAAAAACAAAACATGACGATGTTTAGAAATGATTCAGCAAGAAACACAAAGGAAATCGTAAGTGGGATGAGTGGTCACTTTGGAGTGAGTGAGAGGTGAATAGTTTCCGCTGATGGGTCACTCTTAGGCAAAAGATCAGACGTAGGATTTCTGATTTTGAGTTAATAAATTTAGGAGTCAGAAACTGCTTCCAATTTGTAGCAGTTTGACGAAGCAGAGTTTGAATAGACATCAATTGAACAATAGCGATGGTTTCAACAGTCAGGTTATTTTTTATTTTTTTATTTTTTTTTTTACATAGGCATCACCCCTTATCAAGGCCAAAAGGCCACTCGAGGATAAGGGTTAAAGAGTGTACAGTAGAAATTGGACAATATAGTAATCGTTAGTAATGGAAATTTGGTAAATTTGTTAACTTATACAGAACGGCTCATTAAAAACTTGTTTACGTTAGACTTGAAGACAACCATATTGTAGTCAGCTGGAAAACGGAAGACAATTCCATAGGCGTGCAGTTCTAACAAAGAAGTGTTCAATTGGATTTTAGTTTATACAAAGAAACTTAACCAAGATGATGACGTTAGCGTTTGGAGGGTCATTTTCCATGATGATATCATAATACACACTCTACAGAGCGTGTCGGAATTTGCGATTTCTCTTGTAAGTTTGTGTTGTTTTATTTTTATTTTTTTTTTTTTTTTTTATATATTTGTGAACTAGTACTCGCACCCGTGACGATTACCAAGATGACGCAGCTAGAAGACGAACAGAAGAGATAAAGACGAATAGACAACAACAACACACGTGTAGGCGGTTGGTGATTGTGGGGAGGGACAGCATGGTTGCACATATTTTCCCACAAGCTGAATTTTCCCCAGAGATAGACATTGTCAAACTCTGAGGGCCCATCTAAGTAATCTCTATCTATCTATCTATATATATATCTATATATCTATCTATACATATATATATATATATATATATATATATATATCAAAATAAGTGAAAGTGAAAGTGTGTGTGTGTGTGTATGTGTGTGTGAGAACACTTCTCAACCTACATACGCAACAAATTTTGGATCTAGAGACTTAAAAGTTAGTATATAGGGTATTCAGACATGTGGTAAACTTTAATCATTTTCATCCGTAAAAAAAAAAAAAAAAAAAAAAGGCTGCTAAGGGGTCAAATTGGTACTTGGAGATCATCAGATTTTCATTTATTTGGCAACTGTTTCACAACTGTGCCCAATGGTTATCGTACTTGATTCATTGTCTTTGATTTTGGTTTTTTTTTTTTTTTTTTTTTTTTTAATTACATTTTCACCCCAAACAAGGCAAATTGCCACTTTGGTGTAGGGGGCTACTATCAGGGGCAACAACTACTGGGGTACTATGTAGGGATTTGGGCAGCAAGGTGTCGGTTCACGTTACACTTGAACTTCTGCACGTCAGTACTGTTGGGGAAGCAGGGACCTGGAATGGAATTCCAGAGTCTTGCGGTTCTGGGGAAGAAACTATTGGAGTAAAAAGATCTTTTACATCTAGGGACCTCTACAGTGTGGGGGTGGGATCTAGTAGCCTGTCGGGTTTGTCGAGGGTGCTCGCGTCGTGGGGGCACAAGTGATTGCAGTTCATCAGAGCATTCACCACTAAAATACTTGTAGAACAGGCAGAGGGATGCAACATTTCGTCGATGGGACAGAGGCTGAAGCTTAGATGCCAGTTCAGGGCCTATCAGATTTGTGACTCTCTTTTGAACCTTGTCAAGGAGCGAGAGACTAGTAGCAGATGCACCAGCCCAGATGTGGCAGCAATACTCCATACATGGGCGAATGGTGGCCTTATAGAGGTACAGGATACTTTCGGGTGTTAGTAGTTTTCTAGCACGGTAGAGAGAGCCTACCTTTCTTGCAGCGGCCCTGGCAATGCCTTCAATGTAATTGTTCCAACTCATGTTTCCTGTGAACGTTAGGCCAAGGAGTTTGAAAGATGGACTCTCAGATAAAGGGTCGTTGGATTGCTATTGGTGGTAGAGAGGGTTTCTTGTAATTATTGAATGAAACTAGTTTAGTCTTGGCAGCATTGAACGTTACCATCCATTTTTGTCCCCATTCCACTACAGATTGGAGGTCTTCCTCTAGTGTTTCTGCCATTTCTTTAGAAATGTGTTCATTCGTCTTCCTGTCGTGTCTGCCATAGAGTGTAGTGTCATCAGCATATATACCCATCTCAGAGGCAATGTTGTCGGGGAGGTCATTTATGAATATCAGGAACAATAGAGGTCCAAGGATAGAACCCTGGGGCACTCCCGCATTTATATCATATTGTTTGATCTCAGCTTGAGATTTTTTTATTTTTATTTTACAAGTGAACTGTTTAGAAAAAAATCATACGTGCATGCACATGTCTCAGTTTCTTTGTTTCATTTTATTTTTTTTCTCTTTTTTTTTTAATTTAATGTTACGTTTAATACCCAGCAACACTGAGTACACCCGCTAGTAATGATAAAAACAAAATCATGTTGCCGATTAATTCCTTCACGCAAACAGGTGAAAACTTACCTTAATTATGAACGGCATGTAAGAGAGTCTAATTCCTCTCTCGTCACAAATCGATTTCAAATCGTGTCGTAATTGAACGAGTTTTGTCATGTCGATTTCATCGTAATAACCAAAATGCGGAATCTTATGAGCGATATTCATGCTTTTCACCATGGCTTTTTTGATTCCTCGGATCGGTTCCGTTGTGTCTTTTCCAATGGCAACTGCCTGCGAAGGACGTGGGGGAGGTTGGGGTGTCCTTTCAACTTTCGGAGGTGACGGTGGGGGAGGTTCTATGCATGGAGTAGCCACTTTCACCATAGGTTCTGCAATACAAAAATAAAAACTGAATTAAATGACAAATTGTTGGATATAAATGTTAATAACAAAGACACTACCTTCGTACCTATCTATGTCTTGATGTAAACTGCTTTCAATTTTATTGCGATTCTAACTAGTTTGATTTTTGTTTGATTTTTTTTATGTTCAAAATTACTGAAGTATATAACAAACTCAAGATACTGCAACCTTTAAAATGCTCATGCTTCCAGAAATTTGTCAAAACAACACCTGATGCACCTCAACCTCCATATGTATTATGACTAGGGCATATAATATTAGATTAGATTTACAAGAGTGTTTTTACTTTTATTTTTGTTTGTTTTTTATTTTTGTTACTTTTTTTACTTTTATTTTTGTTTTTTTTTTATTTTTGTTACTTTTTTTACTTTTATTTTTGTTTTTTTTATTTTTGTTACTTTTTACTTTTATTTTTTTACTTTTATTTTTGTTACTTTTTTTACTTTTATTTTTGTTACTTTTTTTACTTTTATTTTTGTTTGTTTTTTATTTTTGTTTTTTTTACTTTTATTTTTGTTTTTTTACTTTTATTTTTGTTTTTTTACTTTTATTTTTGTTTTTTTACTTTTATTTTTTTACTTTTATTTTTGTTACTTTTTTTACTTTTATTTTTGTTTGTTTTTTATTTTTGTTTTTTTACTTTTATTTTTGTTTTTTTACTTTTATTTTTGTTTTTTTACTTTTATTTTTGTTTTTTTACTTTTATTTTTTTATTTTTATTTTTTATTTTTATTTTTGTTTTTTTACTTTTATTTTTGTTTTTTTACTTTTATTTTTGTTTGTTTTTTATTTTTGTTTTTTACCTTTTATTTTTGTTTGTTTTTTATTTTTATTTTTTACTTTTATTTTTGTTTTTTTTTATTTTTGTTTTTTTTACTTTTATTTTTTACTTTTATTTTTGTTTTTTTTATTTTTGTTTTTTTTACTTTTATTTTTTACTTTTATTTTTGTTTTTTTTACTTTTATTTTTGTTTTTTTTACTTTTATTTTTGTTTGTTTTTATTTTTGTTTTTTTTTTATTTTTGTTTTTTTTACTTTTATTTTTGTTTTTTTTTATTTTTGTTTTTTTTACTTTTATTTTTTACTTTTATTTTTGCTTTTTTTATTTTTGTTTTTTTTATTTTTGTTTTTTTTATTTTTGTTTTTTTTATTTTTGTTTTTTTTATTTTTGTTTTTTTTACTTTTATTTTTGTTTGTTTTTTATTTTTGTTTTTTACCTTTTATTTTTGTTTGTTTTTTATTTTTATTTTTTACCTTTTATTTTTGTTTTTTTTTATTTTTATTTTTTACTTTTATTTTTGTTTTTTTTTTATTTTTGTTTTTTTTACTTTTATTTTTTACTTTTATTTTTGTTTTTTTTATTTTTGTTTTTTTTACTTTTATTTTTTACTTTTATTTTTGTTTTTTTTACTTTTATTTTTGTTTGTTTTTATTTTTGTTTTTTTTTATTTTTGTTTTTTTTACTTTTATTTTTGTTTTTTTTATTTTTGTTTTTTTTACTTTTATTTTTTACTTTTATTTTTGTTTTTTTTACTTTTATTTTTGTTTTTTTTACTTTTATTTTTGTTTGTTTTTATTTTTGTTTTTTTTTTACTTTTATTTTTGTTTTTTTACTTTTATTTTTGTTTTTTTTTACTTTTATTTTTGTTTGTTTGTATTTTGGCTTTTTTTACTTTTATTTTTGTTTTTTTTACTTTTATTTTTGTTTGTTTTTTATTTTTGTTTTTTTACTTTTATTTTTGTCTTTTTACTTTTATTTTTGTTTGTTTTTATTTTTATTTTTTTTACTTTTATTTTTGTTTTTTTACTTTTATTTTTGTTTTTTTACTTTTATTTTTGTTTTTTTTATTTTTATTTTTTACTTTTATTTTTGTTTTTTTACTTTTATTTTGTTTTTTTTACTTTTATTTTTGTTTTTTTACTTTTATTTTTGTTTTTTTATTTTTGTTACGTTTTTTTACTTTTATTTTTGTTTTTTTACTTTTATTTTTGTTTGTTTTTTATTGTTTTTTACCTTTTATTTTTGTTTGTTTTTTATTTTTATTTTTTACTTTTATTTTTGTTTTTTTTTATTTTTGTTTTGTTTACTTTTATTTTTTACTTTTATTTTTGTTTTTTTTATTTTTGTTTTTTTTACTTTTATTTTTTACTTTTATTTTTGTTTTTTTTACTTTTATTTTTGTTTTTTTTACTTTTATTTTTGTTTGTTTTTATTTTTGTTTTTTTTTATTTTTGTTTTTTTTACTTTTATTTTTGTTTTTTTTACTTTTATTTTTGTTTTTTTTACTTTTATTTTTGTTTGTTTTTATTTTTGTTTTTTTTTTACTTTTATTTTTTACTTTTATTTTTGTTTTTTTTACTTTTATTTTTGTTTGTTTTTATTTTTGTTTTTTTTTTATTTTTGTTTTTTTTACTTTTATTTTTGTTTTTTTTTATTTTTGTTTTTTTTACTTTTATTTTTTACTTCTATTTTTGTTTTTTTTACTTTTATTTTTGTTTTTTTTATATTTATTTTTGTTTGTTTTTATTTTTGTTTTTTTTTACTTTTATTTTTGTTTTTTTTTACTTTTATTTTTGTTTGTTTGTATTTTGGCTTTTTTTACTTTTATTTTTGTTTTTTTACTTTTATTTTTGTTTTTTTATTTTTGTTTGTTTTTATTTTTGTTTTTTTTACTTTTATTTTTGTTTGTTTTTTATTTTTGTTTTTTTTACTTTTATTTTTGTCTTTTTACTTTTATTTTTGTTTGTTTTTATTTTTATTTTTTTTTACTTTTATTTTTGTTTTTTTACTTTTATTTTTGTTTTTTTACTTTTATTTTTTTTTACTTTTGTGTTTTTACTTTTATTTTATTTTTAATTTTATGTTTACTATATTTTAGTTCTTGTACTATTATTTAAAAAAAAAGTAAAAAAATGAAATCAAAATATTGTATTATGAAAATCACGCAATTTTATTTTTGAATAAGGAAATCAAATTTTATGAGTAACTTGTCTGTCATTTTGAAAAATAATCTAAAAAACAAAGGGAGATAACTGAATTATTATAATGATTAGGGCTATGACAACAGCATATTTTTTTCATTGTTTTGACTCTCGAGTATATATCCGACACAGGCGCAGTAAATCAACTGAGAACCACATCACTCATAAATGATATCAACGGATATACACTCGAGAGTCAAAACAATGAAAAGAATATGCTGTTGTCATAGACCTAATTAGGACACATGCTTTTCATTTTCTTAATTTTTTTATTACACATCCATTTATCTAAAAATCTGAGAATGTGTGTGCGTGAGGACACTTCTCAAAGGCTTTTGACAGGGTATGGCATGAGGGTCTCCTCAGTAAAATCAGATCATACGGTATCACTGGTAGAATACTTAACATAATTAAATCCTTCTTAGATAAGAGAAAAATCCAGGTAGTCCTCGACGGTCGCACATCTAAACAATATGATATAAATGCGGGAGTGCCCCAGGGTTCTATCCTTGGACCTCTATTGTTCCTGATATTCATAAATGACCTCCCCGACAACATTGCCTCTGAGATGGGTATATATGCTGATGACACTACACTCTATGGCAGACACGACAGGAAGACGAATGAACACATTTCTAAAGAAATGGCACAAACACTAGAGGAAGACCTCCAATCTGTAGTGGAATGGGGACAAAAGTGGTTGGTCGTGTTCAATGCTGCCAAGACTAAACTAGTTTCATTCAATAATTACAAGAAACCCTCTCTACCACCCATAGCAATGGCCAACGACTCTTTATCTGAGAGTCCATCTTTCAAACTGCTTGGCCTAACGTTCACAGGAAACATGAGTTGGAACAATTACATTGAAGGCATTGCCAGGGCCGCTGCAAGAAAGGTGGGCTCTCTCTACTGTGCTAGAAAACTACTAACACCCGAAAGTATCCTGTACCTCTATAAGGCCACCATTCGCCCATGTATGGAGTATTGCTGCCACATCTGGGCTGGTGCATCTGCTACTAGTCTCTCGCTCCTTGACAAGGTTCAAAAGAGAGTCGCAAATCTGATAGGCCCTGAACTGGCATCTAAGCTTCAGCCTCTGTCCCATCGACGAAATGTTGCATCCCTCTGCCTTTTCTACAAGTATTTTAGTGGTGAATGCTCTGACGAACTGCAATCACTTGTGCCCCCACGACGCGAGCACCCTCGACAAACCCGACAGGCTACTAGATCCCACCCCCACACTGTAGAGATCCCTAGATGTAAAAGATCTTTTTACTCCAATAGTTTCTTCCCCAGAACCGCTAGACTCTGGAATTCCATTCCAGGTCCCTGCTTCCCCAACAGTACTGACGTGCAGAAGTTCAAGTGTAACGTGAACCGACACCTTGCTGCCCAAATCCCTACATAGTACCCCATTAGTTGTTGCCCCTGATAGTAGCCCCCTACACCAAAGTGGCAATTTGCCTTGTTTGGGGTGAAAATGTAATAAAAAAAAAAAAAAAAAAAAAAAAAATATATATATACTCAACAAATTTTTTATCTACAGACTTGAAATTTGGTATATAGGATATTTAGATACGTGGAAGCTTTTTAATCAGTTTTCATCTGGGCTGCTAAAAAGTCAAAATTGTGTGTGGGGGGGGAGGCGGGGGGGTCATTGGATTTTCATCTCTTCGTCAACTGTTTCACGATTGCACATGCGATAATCGGTTCATTTTTAACTATTTCCTATCCATCTAATGATAGTTCAAACGGTGATGACTAAGGCTGAAAAACTAAATATTTTGGTTTCGATTCTGAACTGGTGGCATCCAAGTTACATTTTTTAGAAAACTTTTGAAATCACTAACATATATTGGGTACAATATAATAATCAATAAAGACAATAAATATGAAATCTGCAGAAGTTAAAATATTATATTTAAGCATATTTTACGACCGGGCAGCACCGGGCAGTCTGTTAGCAGATCACCACACATGTATATATGTGTATAGAATTTTAAAGAGCATGACTCACCTTTTGGCCCTCGTTTGAGATTCTCAATATGACGTAAAATGTCTTCTTTTAATATTCGGGAATCTTTACCAGTTCCTTCAACATCGGTGAGTTGAATCTAAAAAAAAAAAAAAAAAAAAAAAAAAAAAAAAAAAAATTTTTTTTTCAAAATATTACTACTACGGCTGTTAATGAATGACAAAAACAAATTAAAAACAAGTGAAGTATGCACAGTGAACGAGGTATTAAAAAAAATGTCTAAGTGTCATTTGCCCCTCCCCCCCTTTAGCCCCAAAAGTTCCCAGGGAATGTCAAATCCTGGTGAAAATGAGCAAATGGTGCAGTTTTAGGCCTTAACATATATAAATTTGAGTTCTACACCATGCAAAAAAAGAAATGACTAAGCCCATCATTTGCCCCCCCCCCATTTAGCCCCAAAAGTCACCAAGGTCTTAACATATTTAAATTTGAGTTCAGCACCATGCTAAACTGCTAAATAGACATACACAGAAAATTTTGGACAAATATGGTAAAATAGTCCCAAAAGAGCCCTGGGGCACACCCAAGAGTTATCGCAAAGTATAGACAAACAAAATTATATTGAAATCAGTTAGTAACAACTTTTTAGAAAGTTTTATAAAAATCCAAGGCATCAATTTTTCTTAATTAGCACAAAAGCATCAATTTTAGCCATTTTAACCTGGACGGTACCCCTAGGGGAGCAACCGGAGTTGTCCTGGAAAATCCGTTGCTACTTTTTTACTCATAATCGAAATCATGAATCCACTTCGAAAATTCACAAATGAAACCTTGATTCTGACTAGCCAATTTTCATTTGTTATTGGTATAGCATGTTATTTGAAATATAATAATTTTGTTAGAGTAAATTAAAAATATTATGTTGCCTGCTCCAACAATTGTTAAAATGGAAACATTTTTTATTTACAACCGAAAAAGTAGTAAAAGTCATCAAGAATAACATTTTTTTTATCATATCTCTGTTACAACTAAATTTTTTTTTTTCTGTATAAGTTTGAAAGGTGCAAACCAATAAAAATTAAAACAATTTCACTGCATCCCGAGCAATGCCAAATGAATATAACTCAATATAAAGAATGCTCTGAATTGCACCTCCATAGATGGGGTAACAGTACTCCTTCTTAAGCAATAGCTGACTTTCATATAGATAGAGGATTGCAGCCTTTCAAAACAGTCGAACGATCCAATAATTTTTCAAACAATATCAGCAGCAGATAGGATATACATCAATTTTACGTCGATAGTTGGAAGTCGGTTCTAGTCTATTTATTTATTTGCGGACTGTTATTCTCATCTTTATAGTTGCTTTTACATGACGTTTCAGCAAGCTATTCCTCTGGCTTTTGCCAGGTGGTTAATCGCGATGGGATAAAAATGCTGCGTCTCTTCACTGTATCCTCAGTAATTACTGCCTTCCATAGTTGTTGTTGTTTCACCACGTTTTGGCAAACTAACCCTCTGGCCTGCTTTGGGTAGGATTGAAACTGCTATCTTTAGACAATGCTCAGCTGAACTGTGGAGATTCAATATCTCTATCCACTGTGCCACAGGCCCAGAAGGGCGATCAAAGTTGGATTCTTTTTGTCGTATAAATCTAAGTTTTTCGTTCTTAGCTGGTCTTTTATTGTTGGATCCGTACCGCATCGTATATTATTTACAAGACTAATTGGCCGAAACGTCATGAAATAACATGTATGAAAATGAGGATAACAGTCCACAAATAAATAAATTACTCATCTCAACGCTAAAATAATATCGCTTCTAGTAGCTCATCAAAACAAAGTGTTTTCCTTAAAGAGAGAGATATTCATTTCATCCCGGGCAAAATGAGGATCCAAGCATTGGTGGTGAAATGAGAGAAAATCACAAAGAATTTAGTTACCAATGCTCTTTGAAGTGCTGCCATAGATAGTTATGTCATCTACACAGATGTCAACAAATGATTTTAGAATGTGATTTCAAAATCCTCAAACTGTTTCTTCAAAGAATTAAAAAACATTAAGCAAAAAACAATTAAAAAAAAAACAGTAAACAAATTAAAACAAACAAAAGAACCAATTAAAAAATAAATAAACCAAAACCAAAATTTAAAAATAAAAACTAAAAAGCAAATAAAACAAAAAGCGAATAAAACAAAAACAAAAAAAACAAAACAAAACAAATAAAAAACAAAAACAAATACAAAACAAAAACAAATAAAAACAAATACAAATTTTTTTTAAATAAACAAAAAAAAAAAGCAAACAAATAAAAACAAACCTTATTTTCCATGGCAATTCTTCGTACGGCAGGCGTTGCCAGAGATTTGAGCACAAGAAGCTTTTTCCGTATCTGTTCATCGTGTGATCCATCTTCTTCATCAAGTGTGTCCACAGGTTCCGTACCTTCAGCACTTCCTTCCAGCTCAATATCAACCAATGCTGCCCCAACGTTAGCCACTTCATCGACATCGTAATAAAGACGTCGAACAATGCCGTCGTATCGGCTTGTTATCGTCACAGATGCTTTGTCACTCTGCACTTCGCAGATGCTGTCAAACTGCGCAACCGTGTCGCCAACATTGATAAACCTAAAAAGCAATATATGTCTCGTCACACAAAAGTGAAAACAGATTTTCTCCCTCATTGATCAGTTTCATGTATTTCTCCATCTACTCCCAGACAAAAAAAAAAAAAATCATAGCCATCATAAAGTGACAGAAAAAACAAGGTCAAAAAAGAACCTTTTTTATTGTTTATGACTAAGTTTTGCATAAAAAGTTTTATACATTCGTATCTAAAATCAAAGGTTTTCTAGGGGAGGAGGAAGAAACGGAGCAATGAAAATTCTTTGAAAGCTAGTCAACTGAAAAATGTTGAATTCATGAATGCAATGGAGTATTCACATTATGAAATAATGTTTCTAAATTGAAGCTTTTTTGATTAAAAACAACTGGATTTGGATTTGTTGTGCACACACGTCTTGCCTTGGAAACTTAAAAATTATAACTTGTTGGCACATGTTCCCCTGACAGGCAGCTACACATTCTTTCAGTCTTTCTCTAAAGCTAATTTGTATTACATTTCTTAGACATGACACACTCTGAAAAGAAATAATTATTTTTAAATTAACAGGTACGTTAATTATTTACCCCCGATTATATAATTTTTTACTCCCAGGGGTAAATTTACCCTTGGTTGAGAACCTCTGCTTTAGAGGGACTGACTTGATTGCGATCTATTTCTATATTGCAAGTGAAAATTTATTTCTTTGTTATTTTCACATAATAAATTTGTATCAAAATTACCAAAATGATATTTATTTATCAATATGAATAAATAAGATTCTGCGTGGCTTTCCAGGATTTCCCGTGTATTAAAATCTCTATGATGTAGGTACCCGTGGCAGAACGAAAAGATTGTATTCCAAAAACCACATCAATCGATCCAGTAGTTTGATTTTTATAAAGAAAATCATTTTAAAGCGATTGATGGAAAATCATAGGCATTACAAGGCTAATCTCACAAGTTTGAATTATTATGAAGTCTGTGTCTCTTCACGTTGGTGACGCGAGACAGTCACCCCTCGGTTGCTCATAAAATTTGATTTTATTATTTTCATTATTGATATTTTCATTATAGATATTACTTCAATTATTTACCCTCGACTGTATAATTTTTTACTCCCTAGGAGTAAATTTACCCCTGGTTGAGAACCTCTGCTTTAGCTTAGCATCATGAGAGGAGATTGAACATCAAAACCTCAAGAATTTTGCACAGTGGAAACGATAAAAAATATTGCCCTAAAGAAAACAACACCACAGCTTTACTTTAAAACTTTTATTGAAAAAATCAATTCAGGTAACTCGATTATGTAGTAGAGCTGACATCTATTCAATGTAGCTGCCTTCAGCCTCAACCCCCGCCTTAGAATACGATCTTTTCTTTCCGTGATGGGTATGTACATTATTAAAAAATTTGTTTTTCTTTTTTTTTCTTTTTCTTTTTGTAATATAAGGAGAATTCTAGCTAAGCAGTAAAAAAACAAAAATAAAAAAAGGCAAAAGTTAAGAAAACAATCTTATACATACCATTCTTTTATGTGGACTTCTTTAATACCTTCCCCGATGTCAGCCAACGTAAACTGCACAATTTCACCCAGTTTTGCTACATAAATAAATAAAGAGGTTAAAGTAGTTTGTTTGAAGCATTGTTTAATGTGCATATATCAACAAAATTTAGGTTTATAGAAGGTAAAACAATTCAGACATGTAACAGATAGACTTACACTGAAGAAACTTAAGATATAATGGTTGAACCGGTCATGCAATTTCACTTTAAGGATCCAATACATGTGTATGTATATACACAATCATATATATATATATATATATATATATATATATATATAAATAACTTTCTATATGTAATATATTCTTACTTGCATCAGATGGCATATCTGTGATGCTATATATTTCGGGAAGTCATCCCCTCGTCAGACGTGTTTTTGACTTTCAAACATGCATGGTAGATTTGCTGTAGATTTGCTGTCCATGTTATTTTTTTGCAAATTTACCTAAAATTACCTCTCTTTTTACTCTTTTTCTCTTTCTCTCCTGATCATTTTTGTTATAATCACAAAGTTCCTTTTTATTAATTTACTTTGTTCTAAACATTTTTTTTTTTTAATAAAATCATAAAACAAAACATTTCCTTATTAAACTATTGTTCTTTCAAATTCCCATTAACATCATTTTTATTAGTTTCCTCCCATTGAAAAGTATCATCTGCCATTCCAGGCTCTTTCTCCATTTTCATTAAAAAATGTTTATTGTGTCTAGAAATTAAAGTAGTTTGCTTGAAGTATTGTTTATTGTGTATATATAAACGAAATTTAGGTTTTATTGAAGGCAAAACAATGCAGACATGGAATGGATAGACTCGCACTGAAGCAACTTAAACTATAATGGTGGAAACAGTCATACAATTTCATTTTATTGAATAAATACATCAGGTGTGTGTATATGCACAATCATATATATATATATATATATATATATATATATATATACTAGCCTGTGTGCCCGGTGTTGCCCAGGTGTTTGGAGGTGGGTGCTGAGCAAAAAAAAAAAAGTGGTAGTAGGCAGGCAGGCTCGAACCTGTACTGCAAAGGAGGAAAAGAATGTGGAAAAAAAAAAAAGTGACGTCTTTGCTGTTGCACCCATCGCCAAACCGAAAGTTGTGAATATTTAAATTAAGGCTAGTCAATTAAAAGGAGGGGATGACTTTCGAAAATATCAACAGAAAAAACCATCCCCTCCCTGTAAACAAGTGCCCAGTTGAGGGTGAAGGATTAATGTTTTTAGCCAATTTTTCGATATTTGTTGTCCAAATGATTGAGCTTCAAAATGATACCGATCTCGTGAAAATCCATCAGCTCTGTCGAAATGTTTTGCAAGACATACAAACATACATACATACATACATACATTTAAACAGGTGAGATTTAAATATATAGACTAGCGAGGGCGTTACATGGGTGTTTGGAGGTGTGTGTGGAAACTCCGGGGGTGGGGGGTAAAAAAAAAATGTAAGTATGAGGATCGAACCCAAACTGTTGAGGCAAAGTTGTAAATTAAAGTGTGAAAAAAAAAACAAAAAAACGTACGACGTTAACTATTGCCCCACCGCGAGATACTAACAGAAACACGTTTGAATTTATTTAATTACTTGGATTTGGCAGGTGTCCGTTTTAATGAGTTAATGAGGTCAAGTTTAACTGCGGGATAGTATTAGTAGCAATACACATGAAAAATTGAAATAGCTTGAAATATTTCAATATTGGTATGCATAGAAAGAGCTTGATGAGCTAAGAAAGAATCTTTTTAAATTTTTAAAATCTGATTAAAATTAAGGAAGTTATGGCTATTTTTGTGCCTCACACGTTTGGATATTTTTCCCTCTTTAAGACCATATACGTTTCGTCACATTTTTTACACTACTTTTTCAGTAAAAATGTCATATCTTTGTTAAAACACAAGACTAAGAAATGAAATTTACCATATAAGTGTATTTTTGTACAAGGAATCAGAATATGCAACTGAAAATCTCCCAAAGTTTATGGTTTCCAAATAATCTGCAGTAAATGTGCATAAATATGCAGCAATTCCTTAAAAATGCCATGTATCCATAAACAGAAAAGAAGTTGGAGAACTCAAAGTTGAATTGTAATGTGCTTTATGTACAAAAAACTTAAATCTAAACATAAGACCATTTATAAATGAATATATTGCAATATTTCTTTGGTATTATTGTAGATTAACACCTTCTGTTTAACCCCACTCAACTCCTTCTGACCACCCCTCCAAAATGTGATTCTACCTTTTTAGGAAATTATGTATAAAATGCCATGAAAAACTTTAATGAAAGATAAACAAATTATTTTAGAATTGAATGTAAAATAATTTCCTAATATAGGTCATTCTAGCATTTTAGGGCAGTTAACTGTTTTTTTTTTTTTTTTTTTTTTTTTAAGATGATTATGTGTAGTTTTAAGAGGGTTTCTATGCAATGAGAATATGGGGAGGGTTGCCATTCGGACTTTGAATTAATTGTAGGGGCTAATGAAAATTATGTGTGAACATACTGAAAACTTGACAGAGACAAAGCTAACAAAAACAATATTAGAGGGGGGAGCGGTTAGTTTCACAAAAATTTAATGTAAAATAATTCACCATTTCCTGGCCATTCTAGCATTTTAGGACAGTTAACCAATTTATTTTCATGTGTATTTTTCTTTAAGGAAGGATCTATTTTTTGTTTGTTTGTTTTAGATGCTTGTATGTGGCTTACAAAGGTATTTTATTTGGGGGGGGGGGCTTGCCACTCGAACTTAGTGTTATTGTTAGGGTTAAAGAGTGTTTTAGGAATACGAACCGTTACTTCATTTTTGTTTTGTTGTCCTAACTGCAAAATGCCGTTTCCATTTCAAATAAATATTTTACAGAAAGATATATATATATATACATACATATATATGTGTGTGTGTATTCGACAGGTAAATAAGTCAGAAAATGTTATATTTAGTTTTAATTTAATAAGAAACTGCGTTGCGAAATTTCAAAGAAAATTCCATAAATTTGTTGATTTCTATTTTCGAGGTTGAAGGTGTTAATTCCATAGGCCGTTTATACTACGCTGGAGCAGGTTGTAAAAATATCTTTCGCTTAATAAGTAGAGAAAAAAAATAACGAAATAAAAAGCTTCCTAATTGTAGTTTGATGTGTTTTCTTTTAAAATTTCAAGAATATTGATATAGATTTTGAGGGTTTGTATTACTATACACATAGATTCGAAAAAGTTGTCAAAAAACAAATATATAACAAATAAATGTTATCAAAAGCAAGTTACTTTTCTACATAACTGGATAATTTTTTAGTGTTTTTATTTAATGTAACATGTTTATTCAGCTTGAAAACAGTGTTTACCGATGTTTTGGAAAATTTAAAATGGCGCCCGACTCTTGAAATGGTAAGTTTGTGGAAAAGAGTTAAAAATAAAAAAGTAGACAAAATACTGCTAGAAACTCGCTCAATATATGTTACCGTGACATGTGACATAGGCTGACATATATTCGGTGAGTTTTTAACAGTATTTTGTATAGTTTTTTTTATTTTTAACTCCTTTTCTCAAACTTTCCGTGTCAAAGAGAGTCGGGCCGGGCGCCATTTTTAATTTTCCAATACATCGGTAAACACTGTACGTTTTTCGAGCTGAATAAACATGTTACATTAAATAAAAACACTAGAAAATTATCCAGTTAGGTAGAAAAGTAACTTATCTTGCCTTTGATAACATTTATTTGTTATATATTTGTTTTTTGACAACTTTTTCGAATCTATGTATAAACGAGATTTTGATACTTATTTTGATTTTGAAAAAAAACATTTGTGGCTGTTCGCAGTAAAACATTGTTTTAATTCGCTGTTCAAAACTAATTTAAAGAATAAAAGTGCATGCAATCTACAAAAGTTTATTTTGTTTTTTTAACCATGTTTTTAAATTTGACGAAAAATGTGAGAAATTGCAACAGATTCAATGAATGTCCGCGTATTCAATCACCGCGAGCGGATATTTTGTCAACACGGTTTTTTAACAAATAAGAAATAATATTTATATTATGTTTGAAACAACTGTAATAGTTTATTTTGGAAGTATATTCCATAAATAAAATAAAAAAACCCACTTTAAAAACAGAAATTACGATTTTTTTATATTTTATTCGCAGTATTGTCTTAGGGGTGTCAAATTTGCAATGGCGATTTTCCCAAAGATTCTGACACTGCTACAGATTCATAATGCCGAATTGGTTGGGATTGTTGTTATTATACATTCTGAAAACCGAATAGTTCTAAACTAATGTTATTCTGATAACAAAATAGCTCTAATTAAACATATAAGAACATTTATATTCATATTTTCATGTTTTTCTTAATTCGTTCTTGAATAAAAATTAAAGAACGCATGTTGTTTATACACTGTGCGGTGCTATGGCTGATTCTACAGGCTGGAGCTGCTGCTGCTGCTAGTACTTCATTTGACCAAATTCGAGAAATAGAAACAATTTTTTTTTCGAGTAGGTCCTTTTAAATTATCAATTACCGCGGTCCTACTCAACATAAAATAATACTTTTAATTGATAAAGATAGTAAAAAGATTGATTTACTTACTACTGGGTGTCCGAAGAATTTTTTTTTCAAAATGTTGGATACTAGTCATATTAAAGTCTTATTTTTAACACAACAAAAAAAGAAATGGTCAAAAATATTTCGGACACTTGACAGTATTAAGATTAACACCTCTACTGATTGGTTCCCAAATTTCATGACGAAATTCTTCATACAATCACGGTACGGACCTTTAGAAAACAGGGGGGGTCATTACAAAACCTTACCGAAAACGCCATTTTATGACGTTCACATTTTTATCACTTTATTTGCTTAAAACTCTTAAAATATATAATGTACATTCATATTCATTAATTCATTTGAAAGTATATTCATTTCTGAACAAAACAGTAGTAATTTGAAGACTTGAAGTGCTTTGGTTTAAAAAATATGGCTATTTTAGTAGAACTACCTTGAAATCTGTGATTATCCAAAGCGTTTTTTCGTCCGTGTGTATTACTAGTATTAGTATTTCATTTACTGCGGGAACGCTTCCCAAGATGTTATAGGAAAAAGACTAACCCATATACGGCGAGCGACAAATGTTGAATATTTATCTTCCCGAAATAAAGCAAATTAAATAGACAGGCGAGCTTCGTTAACTCTGAGATATTACGATTTATATGTGATATAAAAAGTTTTAAAAAGTTGTGAACCGACCGACCGCTTCTCTGAAAAAAGCCTTTTGTAGACATACAGAAAAAGCGAGCACACATACAAACATTTTCGCTTATATATATATATAGATTATATAACTTTCTACATGTTCTTACTTGCATCGGATGGTCAGGTGGCATATCTGTGATGCTATATATTTCAGGAAGTCATGTTTTTGACTTTCAAATGTACATGATCGATCCTATTGAAGATGGAGTTATTCTGCAGAATTTTATTTGTTCAAAATGTGTTGGCACTGAATATTAATTATAGTCTGTTTTATTAATATTTAACCTTCATTATTTATCTTTGTATTTTTAACTAATAATTATTTTCTATTTATTATTTGTTTCATTTTTTTACTGTTAGATTACTGTTAGATACTGATCTTATGAAAATTTGTCACCTCTGTCAAAAGTTCTAGGCAGACATACATACATACATACATACATACATTTAAACAGACAGGTGAAATTTATAGTATACATTTATGAAAAATATAAAAAGAAGCCTTGAAGAAACAAACATTAATTCAGCTTTAACATAATAATAAGGTATTTATAAGGACCATGGTCTCATAAGAATCATCCGGGTGATTTACAGGAAATTCCTGAAGGTGCTGAAGAAAAGTTTAATGATTTTTTTTTTGTGCAAACGCTCTCAATTTTTTTTTTTCAATCAAGAATATATTATTTCTATCAGTATGAAGTTAATTCAATGAAAAATTTATTGAAAAATGAAAACAATATTCTTGAATGATTATTGGAAAATTTTTTTTTTTTTTTTTTTTTTTTACAAAACTAAGAAAATTTAAATTCAAATAAAAAAAAAACAATCATTGTAAGGTAAGTTTTACGAATAAATGTTTTTTTTATTTGAATAACAACTGATTTTAAAATGTTTTCCATTATTTTTTTCTTTTCTTTTTATAATTTTTTTCTTCAAATAAAGACAAAAATTTAATTTTTTTTTTTTTATAATAAACCAATGATAACAAATATTTTTTATGATTTTTTTTTTAATTAAGGTCAAGACACTCAGCATTTCAGCACACTCTGGCATTTTCCATAAACTGCATGCACGATTCCGATGCTAGCACGGTTCTTATACTGCATAAGTATCAATAATAATAGATTGAGATACCTGAAGTGAGGTGGAGTTGCCTTCTCCACTGACAACTCGCGCTGTAACTGAGTTGGCATTCTGCTGACAGAGGCTTTGATTGAGAAGCACTTAGCGGTAAAAGTTGATGCAGTTTTCGAACTGGGGAATAGCGCCATCGAGGAATCTGCAGAAAGGACAGAATATTTTTTCAATCAAAGAATTTAAAAAAAAAAAACAAAAAAAAAAAAACCAACAATCCAAATAATGAACAAGTGATTGAACGATTTTGTGATTATCTCCCCTTCCAGCAAAACTATTGCACTTATATTTTCAACAACAAAATAAAATCGTTCTGTGTATATGTTTATCTGAGGTCTTTTTATCCTCTTCATCATTGCAATTTCATCTAAGGCCACATCCATAGCCTTGAGTCCCTAAGGGGCAAAGGCCATCTACAACTTTGTAGATGCATTTGTAGCGACTGAGTTCTTTTTACGGGGTGAGGGTGCTGGCCCCACGCTCAACCTTCCCAGAAGGTACATACAGTGCCCAGCCTTCCCAAATGGTCACCCATGTGGTATTGGCCAGCCTCAACGTTGCTTAACTTCGGTGATCTGGCGAGAACCAGTGTGTCAACGTGATTGTGCCGTACGCTTTCATCTAATGGTTGCTATAAAAATAAGTTTCTTTTCATGAAGAAGAAGGACAGATGGGTTTTCATAAATGGTTTTATTTGTAGAGAAAACTAATATTTTTTTACATTTCTATAAATATTTTTTGGAACTTGTGCAGTTTAATCAAGACATTAAAAAATGAAAACATCGAAAAAAAAAAAGTTATATTTTACGTATCCGTTATGGAACAAAGTTCTCCGAAAAAAAAATTTCACTTAATTTCGTCAGATAGTTTTTGTTTTACAGCGAAAAAACAATTTATTATGATACCGAGCAAAAGGTTCGATTTTTAGGAAGAAAAGCTAGTATTAAAGATGGGGAGGGAGTGTCCGAGCTTTAACTGGAGTTATCTCCCTTTGGCATTTCTAAAATTAAAAAAAAAATTTTTTTTTAAATCCAAGATGTCTGCTTTCAACGCGCTCTCATAAAAATGTGTTTTTCCACTGTAAAAAAAACAAAAACTACTTGATGAAATTAAGTGAATTTTTTTGGAGAACTTCGTTCTATAACGGATACATACAATTTAAACTTTTTTCGATATTTTCATTTTTTAATGTCGTGACTAAACTGTACAAGTACCGTTAATTTAATTATTTACTTCTTAAACTTATCTTTCTAACTTAACTGAAATGGTCAAAATCACCTGTTCCTTCTTTCATCAGATTATTTCGATTATCAATACTTATCAAAGACATTCCGATACAAAAGCTATCTAAGAACACTGTGTCAGTCAGCACTAACCCTATTCGGGTTTAACTGGCTTCCTCCAAAGGATAAAGTTTCATAAGAGTATAAAATTCACAAGCAGTCCCCAGCCGCATGTATATCCCCATTAGGGGAGATGACGACATTAGGTTTTTGCAACTCTTGAAGGGAGGTGTCGACGTCCTCCTACATACAGCGCCTGGAATTCCCAAATTATGTTACATGAAAAGGGCTGTCCCTTTTCCATGTAAATAAGGAGAAGATTGGATAAGTGAAAATGAGATTAAGATAAGCCGAGACTTGAACCTTGTAAGCAAAGTTAAGAATTGGAATGTTAGAATTTAGTCTATTGATAAATTCTATTAGAAATAGTTAAATATTGTTTATATCGTAAAAAGAATTGATTGTTCATTCTGTTTGGAATCGGAATGTTAAAAATGTCAGGGAAATAGTTTATGTTACACTGGCAAGGGAGATAAAAACATTTCAGTGAATCATTTCTTCCTAATAAAAAAAAAAAAAAAATTACTGACATCTGGAGATATAGCTCAGTGGTAGAGCATTCGACTACAGATCGAATGATTCCCTGATCAAGCCCGGGTGTACCTCACCAATTTATTTTAATTTTTCTTATTAATGAGTTCAATTTACGATAAAAGAAGAGATACCATTTAAAATTCCCGCAAATCATTTCTTCGTTTGCATATTTTAAAATTAAACATTAACCAGAAGTGACTTTTCCAGGGCATTCATCGTCAAGCCCAAATATCAGCTGACATGATATTGTAAACAAACACAGACGGAATTTGATGAACGACATTATTTATTTATTTTTTTTTGCGAATTAGTCCACCGGGCAAATTATTCTTCATAATAATATAATAATCAATTAAGGATTGATTCTATAATACATATGCAATCTGCATAAATTAAAATATGTTTAAGTGTAGGCACCGCCAAAAATGGCCGAAAAATCAAGTTGTTGTTTTTTAAAACGAAATTACATTTATTAAAATCCATTATTTCTGAGTAACTTTTTTTTTCCAGAAAGATAAAACCCTGAATTTTATCATATAGAAAGCAGAATAATGTAAAACTTTTTCTACTATTTTTAATTAAATTTTAAATGTTAAATTTTCCCCAAAAGTTAACAATTGGCGTTTTTTGTTTTGCACAAAAAATGTATATAAATAGTTTAAAAAAAAGGTTTTTGAAAGAATTAATTTGTTCATTTCTTGTCTAACTAAGATTTAGGGTGATTTTCTATGAGAATATGCAAAAATATTATAATATAAGTACCTGGATTTCAAATAATTCCACTTATTCATATAGGCAACCAGTTACTTCAAGTCGATTTGATTACTGTTTACATTTGTGCTTGATAAAAAGCAAACTACGGAAGACCAAAAAGCCAAAAAAAACTTATTTTTCAGCGACGAAAATTTCAATGTATTATTAAGCTGAGGCTGACCAGTACCAGATGGGCGACCATTTGTATGAGTTTGGTTTTAATGTGCATGTGTGTAGGGGCCAGGCTCTCCAAAATGGGGAGGGGGGGGGGCAATTTAAAGCAGAATAAAAAAAATTATTTCAGCGCGTTTGGTCCACCATAGTCAAAAGGCGGCAAACGTTTCCAAACTTGATCGAAAAAATAATATTTTTAACACAAAGGGCACAATATTTATCGATTTTTTTTTGTATCGATTCTTCAAAGCATGCCCTGTTTAATAATGGTCATGCATTATTCGGCTCGCTAAAAAGAAATTGTTAATTTACTTATCAAAGATTTTAAAATGGCTTTATTCCTATAAATATTTAAAAAAATTTTTTTTTGTTTTGCTTAACTTAAATTAATTATTTTACTTAACATATTCACCGAATTTCACACTTCAAAACTCAAAAGCGGGATAATTAAACACAATCAAAGTTTTGATATTCAGACATAAAAATAAGGTATGCAAACACGTTTTTTTTTTGTTTTTTTTTATCTATAATCCCGTCCCTTACAACAACATAATATGTTTTGTTCAGTTTCAAATGATCATTTTAAGCATATTTGGAACCCCCTCAAAACAAGGGGGGGGGTTGTAAGCAAAAATATATATATATATATATAAATATTGTTTATGAAAAATAAGTGCACTGTTATAAAATTCATTCTTCTCTTAATAATCGCTGAAAATTTTGTATTGATTGGATAATTATCTGATTTTTGGTAGATTTTTAAAAAGACGGTCCGTCAAAAAGTACTTACCTAATTAATACATTGAAGACATTGCTGCTATAAATAAGGTGAGCTCCCTCTACCGTACTAGAAAATTAGTCACAGCTGAGAATATCCCATATCTTTACAAAACCACAATTTGCCCATGCATAGAGTATTGTTAGCATCTCTCACTCTTAGACAGGATTCAAAAAAGAATCTTAAAAAGATCCCACACTATCAACCAAGCTCCAAACCACAATGTTGCATCTTTGTGCATGTTTTACAAGTGCTTTAATAGAATGTGCTCCAACGAACTCATAGCACTTGTGGCCATTCAATATACATGCTCCTGGCTAACTGAGAAGCAGCAAAATCTCACCTCTTCATTGTTGAGGTCCTTAGATGCTGGAAAGACTTCTATTTAATATTTTCTTACCTCAGACTCTGGAATTTACTCCCTGCTCCTTATTTCCCTGACTGTACTAAATTTAAGCAACACTTACATAAAGCAAAAAAAATCACTACATTAAAAGTTTTTTTTAATAGGATATAAAGTCATTTTTGATACTCTACACCAAGGGTCTCTAAAGTTTTTGAACAGGGCTGGAGGCATATTGCTGACTTTGTAAAACTACGCGAGCCAAAATAAAAAAAAAATGACTTGGACGTGTTTTATACCATTTTGATCAATAGTTTTGCTTTTTAGTGAAATTGGTTTTCCAAAATCTCATTTTTTAAAATCTTTTTCTGATCCCCCCCTCCCCCCCCAAAAAAAGACACCATACTATTTTCACGCATTTCCATTTTAAAATTTTTTCCTGAATATTTTTACATTTTCAATAAGAGCTCTGCGGGACGGATTCAAAACTTTAGCAAGCTGAATCTGATCTGCGGGCCATAGTTTGGAGACCCCCCCCCTGCTTTACACCATTTCGTTGTATTTATCATTTTCATAAATCACAGATTAACGTTAACAAAATAAGGTGCAAGTCACAGAGACAAGAACACACACAAGATACGGTCACATGATTTTTTTTTTAATATTAAGATTTAAAAAAAAAATATAGAAATAAAATTAAAGCAATCAGAGAGATTAGTAAAATTCAAAACCGAATTTTGAAAAAAAACTTTTACATATTATTACACTACTGAGCCACCATACTTTCTGAAGGAAAAAAGAGTCACGGTTTAGCAATAACCCAAATATGTTATAAAATCAGCGAAGCAGACGATGACTTTGTTCATTTCGATGAATAACATAGCTGAAATACATTCCAGAATCGAGGTTTGAATTTCAAAATGAATTATTACAGAAATTTGGTATCTGTCTGAATCCAAACTAAACTCACTATCTTTTAATACTAGAGGAGGAGGGGAGGGGGGATAGTATCTGTTTGGTTGTCATTAAACCATTCTCCTAGGGATTATCTCACCCTTTGGAAAGTAGTGTAGTATATATATATATATATATATATATATATATATATATATATATATTAAATTGTAATTCAATGAATTTCAAAAACTCTCATTGGATCAAGTTGGATCAACAAAAACATTCATATCCTTTTTCTACAAATACTCCTGCTACAGGACTTCTGATAAATGTATTATTTTCACTTTGACTTTCCATGTCTCACTGACTTTAGCAAATAGGGTGCATACCTTTATAACTATTTGCTAATATTTTCACTCCTCTGATGAGATGGTAGACATCGAAACCCTATAGGTTAAGGAGATAAACTTTCTAAAACATTCTTTGTCTTGCTTAGAATAATAAAAATTCTTTGATATGAAACTCAACCAATTCATTTCATTTCAATGAGAGTTTTTTGAAATTCATTGAATTACAATTTAATTTATTTGCTCTATCTTGCATATCGAGCAATTCTTGTTTAGATGGGATAACTTATAGAATATTACTGCCAGTAATATTTTGTAAACCAACAATCTCACGTTTACATAACAACTGATTGTTAAATAAAAACTATTCCGAAGTATATATATATATATATATATATATATATATATATATGTATATATATATGTATATATATATATATATATATATATATTCAAGCAAATATTATTAAATGCAACAGAGACACTTTGCTTTATGATTCTTTTTTTTAATTTTTCGATTTTCCGAATAATCTTTTCTGTATCGAAATCAAAAATATTAATAAAAGTTCCATAGTTGTTGCTGTCACAAGCGCTTTCGATTCGTCCACGAATCATCAAGTGTGGAAGTAAAGTCCGAAGGAGCGAAAATGAGAATTAAAAGTGAAAACTAAAACATACAGTAAGCGGCGATAAGTTAAAATATAGAGTCGATGAAAAGTCGATTAAAAATAAAGGCCGATTAAAAATTTGAGTATTAAAAATAGCAAGTTCGTGGACACCGTTAATGAAGTCCGTCCAATACGAACTACGCAAGACATTTTAGAATGTTACTGCTTTTCTCGAATGCGATATCATTTATAGTGGGTAATATATGACGCTTAAAGAATTTTTTATTTTTTAATATTATTTTCCTGTTGTATAATTTTTATGTTGTCAATGAGGACCTTTATATATATGTGTTTAAAAATAGTGTGAATCTGTAGTATATATATATATATTCTCTTTTTATGAGACCACATTCCCAGGAATTACTTCCTCCTTGGGAGGGGGAGAGTGCAGCAGGGTAATGGAGAATCTGTTCTGTTGCTCTGTTGGCATAAAACCACCCCTCCCGGGGATTACCTCATCCTTTGGGAAATGTAGGGTACGTACAGATTTTCAATGTCCATTTTCAAGAGAATATCAAGGGCTTTTCAAAGTTTTTCAAGGCCTTCACCAGACAAAATTCAAAACAAAATTTGAGATTCAAAAAAAGTGGTAAAAAAAAAAAAAAAAAAAAAATCTAATCTCCAACAAATAAATCTTACCATAGCCAATAAAAATTACTTTGTAATCTACTTGCATCATTTTTTGGTGTTTTTAAGTAGTTTTAAATGCTTTTTTTTATTTCATCTCAAATATTAACTCTTTTTACGACTTTTAAATTTCAAACCAAGATGGTTGCCATATTGTCCATTTTTTGTTTTTAGCCTGGCTGGCCTAATTTTAAAGTATCACAATTGGAGGGGGGGGGGTAGTCATTGGAGAGTCCTGTCCATGCAAGGAAAGTATTTTTTAGAGGTGGGAGATAATTTTATTTATGGCAGTCATCTTTACTCTCCCCCTTAAAAAAATTATAAAATTAAATTATAAATGAGAACAAAAATAGACTGAGATTTCAATCTTTATCACAAAACTAGTTTTGTGATAAAGGTCAGTAACTCTTGTATCCACAATTTTATGCAATTTCAGAACAATGTATTTCTATTTTATTTTCAATATTTATAAAATATTTTAATGGTATTTTTTATTAATACTTAAAAAATAATTTAATAGTATTTATTTTAATTTTAATTTTCATATTTCAACACAAATTTTTACAGGATATAAAGAATATAATTTTTAAAGCCTTTTCAAGAAATTTTCCATATTTTCAAGGATTTTTCAAGGTAATAATGCCTTTTCAAGGCAACATTCAAACCTCAGGCACTTTTCAAGTTTGTACAAACATTGGAGTAGTATAGTATGTATGTATGTATATATATATATATATATATATATTTTTTTTTTATTACATTTTCACCCCAAACAAGGCACATTGCCACTCAGGTGTAGAGGGCTACTATCAGGGGCAGCAACTACTGGGGCACTATGTAGGGATTTGGGCAGCAAGATGTCGGTTCACGTTGCACTTGAAATTCTGCATGTCAGTACAGTTAGGGAAGCAGGATCCTGGAATGGAATTCCAGAGTCTAGCGGTTCTGGGGAAGAAACTCCTGGAGTAGAAAGATCTTTTACATCTAGGGATCTCTACTGTGTGGGGGTGGGATTTAGCTGCCTGTCGGGTTTGTCGAGGGTGTCTGCGTCGTGGGGGCACAAGTGTCTACAGTTCGTCAGAGCATTCACCATTAAAATACTTGTAGAACAAGCAGAGGGATGCAACGTTTCGTCGATGGGACAGAGGCTGAAGCTTAGATGCCAGTTCAGGGCCTATCAGATTGGCGACTCTTTTTTAAACCTTGTCTAAGAGCGAGAGACTAGTAGTAGACGCACCAGCCCAGATGTGACAACAATACTCCATACATGGGCGAATGGTGGCCTTATAGAGATACAGAATACTTTCAGGTGTCAGTAGTTTTCTAGCACAGTAGAGAGAGCCTACCTTTTTTGCAGCGGCCCTGGCAATGTTTTCAATATAATTGTTCCAGCTCATGTTTCCTGTGAACGTTAGGCCAAGCAGTTTGAAAGATGTACTCTCAGACAGGGAGTTACTGGCCATTGCTATTGGTGGCAGAGAAGGTTTCTTGTAGTTGGCAGCATTGAATGTGACCATCCATTTATGTCCCCATTCCACTACAGATTGGAGGTCATCCTCTAGTGTTTTTGCCATTTCTTTAGATATGTGTTCATTTGTTTTCCTGTCATGCCTGTTACAGAGTGTAGTGTCATCAGCATATATACCCATCTCAGAGGCAGTTTTGTCGGGGAGATCATTAATAAATATCAGGAACAATAGATGTCCAAGAATAGACCCCTGAGGCACTCCCGCATTTATATCACACTGTTTAGATGTTCGACCGTCGAGGACAACCTGGATTTTTCTCTTATCTAAGAAGGATTTAATTATGCTAAGTATTCTACCAGTGATACCGTATGATTTAATTTTCCTGAGGAGACCCTTGTGCCATACCCTGTCAAAAGCCTTAGATATATCTAGAGCTACCGCTCTGCCCTCCCCCGCTTTGTCCAGTGAATGGTATATACGTTCAGAGATTAGAGTTAGGATGTCAGCTGTGGAATGGGCTTGTCTAAATCCATATTGTTTGTCAGTCAGAAGTTTAGCATCTGTAAGGTGCTGGACTAAAGCATGGTTAATTATGGTCTCAAATATTTTGGCGAAAAGTGGGAGGAGGCTAATGGGGCGATAATTTGATGGGTCAGTTCTTTTGCCAGAATTCTTGAATATTGGTACCACAGAAGCGGTTTTCCAACAGCTCAGAAAGCATGATTCATTAAGGCATTTGTTGTAGAGTTTGGAGAGAACTGGAGCTACTTCGGCTGAGCACTTTTTTAATAGCACAGCTGGGAGATCAGGTCCACATGCTTTTGAAGTGTCAAGATTTTTTATGATAGCATGTACCTGAGCAGGGGTGATTTTTAGATCGTCTAGCGTGGCATCTGTCTGCAAAGGAAAGTCAGGCAGGGGGTGGTTGTTAGGGTCCAGTGTGGAGTTCGAGGCAAACCGGCTGGCAAGCATATTAGCTTTGTCGGTTGCTGAGCAAACAACCTCGTGATTGTTGGTTAGCGGGGGAATTGTTGATTGCCCATTATTTACTACACTGTTGTAGATTTTCCAGAAGTCACGGTTTCCTAATTTTTGTGCTTCGATGCGTTTTTTAGTGGTTTCAGTAAATTCTCTCTTGGCTGTCGCTATTTCTTTCTTAACGTTATTTCTAGCTTCTATGTACTTCTGTTTGTTTGAACTGGACTTATGTCAGTTAAATCTGCGGTATGCATGCTGCCTTTGAGCAATGGCAGTTGCGCAAGTCGAAGTAAACCATTGAGGAGAGTGGGGCTTGCTATAAAATTTCCGCATGGGAACATGTGCTTCCATTGCTGTTTTGAACCATTCAGTGGTCTCATTTGCGCACTGTTCGGCAGAAAGACAAAAAAATATTTCCCCATGGGGCATCTATGATAAGATCTCTGATGGCTTCCCAGTCAACCTTTTTATAATATCTCGTTGTTTTGAGCACTGGCTCTTCAGTTTTGGGTCTAGAATTTAGGGCGATTTCTACCATTATCACTGCATGGTCAGTGTTCCCGAGTGGGCTGTTAGCATATATATATATATATATATATAATATAAAGCTGAACGTCTGTGTGTGTGTCTGGTCACGAATAGGCTCCTATACGGTTGACTATTATAGAAAACTGATCACATATAATGATAGAAGATGTATCAAGACACAGAAATGGGTATGTTTGATCTGGCATAATGATGATTAATTAAAATTGCGGGGTCTGCGTACACGCCTGGTCCACAAAGTATGGAAATAAAAAATTTAAAAAAATGTTTACAAGTGTTTTTGATATAGATGTACATAAGAATACTTTGATAAGTATGTTTTAACTTAAATAGGGATGGTATAATAAAATTGTGGGGTCTGCGTTCGCGCCTGGCCTCCATAGAATGGAAATAGGCACAAACTGTAATAAAGACTTTTCATATCTATCTGCGTAAGTATACTTTGATAATTATGTTTCAGTTTGAAGAAATATGGTATAATAAAATTATGGGGTGTTCGTTCGCACATGACCTCCATAGAATGGAAATACGTCACAAAGTTTAACAAGGTTTTTTTTAATATAGATCCACAGAATAGTGTGATAAGTGTTTCAGTGTGAACAGGTATGGTATAATAAATTATGGGGTTTATCTATTTTATTTTTACTTTCATCATATTTTGCTTTGGTTTTGATACCCCCAAATTCGAAGCTATCTCTTTACAGCCCTTCCTTTTCATAACCTATCATACTTTCATAAATCAGTGTCCATTTTCTGTAGGCTGTTTTTGAACCCAGTCAACGACGGGTACGTTTGCATATATATATATATATATATATATATATATATATATATGTATGTATATATGTATGTATGTTCATCCATCATGAGAAGATCATTTTCCCAGGCATTACCTCTTGTTTTTTTTTTTTTTTTGGTAGAGAGGAGAGATCTGTAGCATCTGTTCTATTTTCATGCGACCATCCTCCCAAGTATTACCTCTTCCTTTTGAAGGGGAGTGTAATGGAGTATTTGTTCTGCTGTTCTGTTATCATTACACTCTTCTTCCAGGGATTGCTTCCTTCCTTGTGACGATAGTATACGTCAACAAGAAATTAGCACAATCAGTTGTTCATTACAAAATTCAACTCTAACACACACACACCTATATATATATATACACACACTTTTATTTTTTTGTTTACAAAGAAGTCAAAACTTATCAAGACCACTCGAGGATAATGGTTAATGAGTGTAAGATGGTCAGCATATTGGTCCATAGCGGTTGAAATTGGGTACAATAATTTGATTATTTAAATGGACGGCTCAACAAGAACTTGTTTTCATTGAACTTGTGGCTAGTCGAAAAAAAACCTTGATCTGAATCCTGGAGGAAATATGTCTAGATGTAAGAATAGAGAGCACTTTCTAGAACCTTCACCAAACTACCTTCTGTTATCAGGTGGTGTTGCTAATATACGATCACTGCTTGGTGATGGTTCTAGAAAATGCTCTCTATCAAGTCGGGTGTTATCCCTCATTCGGCAGTCTATTGAGTGAGCAACACATAGACATTTGCAACAAACATAAGACAGGCCAACAATTAACCTTATCCTCAAGTTACCTTCAGGCCTTGATAAGTGGTGACTCTTAAAAATAAAAAATCAGCTCAGCAAAACCACTACATTTCTGGTGAACCCATACTTTGAACTGTACGCATTTAACACATTTGCAACAGAAAAACATGCCAGCATCCTGTTGGAGGTCGAGACCAACACCAGAGATCAGAAACATTGACTTTGCTCTTCCTGCCTGTTGTCCACGTCAGCAACCTGAAGTTGCACTTCTCCAGACAATCTGTAATAACCATAAAATCATCTCATTAAAACTGCCATACCATAGTCAAGGATTCTGCACAGGGGTCTTTGCCCAAGCAAAATCACTCTCAGCTCATAACATATATGGGGGCTCGTCACAAGATCAGTCAATCCCAATGCCCACTCATAATTCCTCGTTGTTATGGTACTTAACATGAATACAAGTATTTGTAGAGATGCCCTACACAACAGGAACAGCCCACTCTACACTAAGGATCCTCATCGCTCACCAAAGTACTTTCCTATGCATGCAATCAAATGCCTTCTTGTGATCAACAAATGCAAAGTAGGCTGGTCTCCTGGAAGGAATGGACTTTTTCTGCAATGAAAATGGTATCCGCGCATAAAACCAAAATACATTTTGTTGATGCTTACAATCTCATGTATGGGAGTGTCCAAAATACGCTCAAGCAATTTCATCACCTGGTCAGTAAGCTTACTGCCGCGATAGTTACTGTAGCCACATACCTCCTGTCTGACCTTGTAGATGTTGAAGATGTAGTTCAGCTCTCAGGATCGCATAAAGCTGTCTCAGCTAACTGCATCTTGATGAGGATTCTAAACAGGCCAGCAATCTTGGCATGTTTCATGCTGCAGATGACCCTTAGAACCAATTCACACACGATAGGGATGGGGGGGTATGATTAGAGATATTTAAAGGAATAATGAACTTAGCCACTCAAACTCAACAATCTATGGTCCCCCCTTCGCCAGCAGAAAACACTATCACTAATTTCTCCCACTCTTTATCTGTGCCTAAATCTAAACGTAGATTCCATGAACAAAGCTTCTTTCTTATAACTGCATGCCTATGGAATTGTCTTCTGTCTTCCTGCTTTCCAGCTGACTACAATATGGTTGTCTACAAGTCTAACGTAAACAAATTTTTGATGAGCCGTTCCATATAAGTTAACAAATTTACCGAATTTCCATTACTAACGATTACTATATTGTCCAATTTCTACTGTATACTCTTTAACTCTTATCCTCGAGTGGCCTCTTGGCCTTGATAAGTGGTGATGCCCATGTAAAAAAAAAAAAAAAAAAAAAATTAGAAGCTTCGTGGAATGTTCCTACGAAGCCTTCATCTCTGTTGCCGAATGTGATTTCATCAGCATCATTCTGGACATACTTTTTATCCGCAGCATCTTCATTAGTGCAATCTATTTATTCAGCTAATCTCTCAACGTCTCGATCAGTTGAAAGAAATCCTTATAAACTGAGGCAATTTACAAATTTTGGTACCACTTCAGAGTACTCCTTTTTGAGAAGCTGGATTTATCCCACATTGAAAACCGACCATGTATGAGTATCTTAGCTCTATCCTCGAGGATGCAGGTAAATGGGAACTAAAGTTTGGATCATCTTGTACTAAAAAGCACAAAATAAGTTTCAGCTTTTTAAAGATTTTTAAAAAATTTTTCAAATTATTTCATAATGCGATATCAGAACAGCCCTGCAATACACCACCGTTATAAACCTATTGTAGAGCAAAGCATGTAAGCTTCCCTCGTAACAGAAAAAGATGACTTCCACATTATCATAATTAATGAACTTATGAATTCATGAGCTGAAAATTTCAACTTTCTGTTCCAGATATTGACGGTGTGAAACTCTAAGAAAGCAACCCCTGCCATAGATGTGTGTCAGAAGCAGACATGCGTAATTGAATTCATCCAAGTAGAATAAACATCAACCCAATAAACATCCACCTGCACCTGTTGAACGTTCACAAAACCGATGCAGTGGATGTCGCAACAGTTAGGAGATGGGTGCACCGATTTCAGAGTGACTGACAGGACGCTCATGCGCAACCACCACCCCTTTTGCATGGCTCTCTCGCATTTTCTATAATCGTTTTGCTGACAATTTCTAAACATTTGAAATAGTGGTTTCTGTGAGTAACGGCAACGGCACACTCAAGGTTGTACCATGACTGGCTGTTCTGTTTTTTTGTTCAAATTTATTGGAGGATATATAGCTGCCTATGCCGATTTAGCACATATAGGTTCGGTTGTTTGTGTTTTACGGCATATCAACCCTTTTCAGGTTTTTTAATGCTGAATCCAGTGATTTTGAAGAACAATTTTTTACTAGAATATATTTGTTTTTTTTTTTTCAAATCTGTTTCTATTTAACCCATAGTTGGGACCCTAACAGGTACTACCAATCCGGGTCAGAATGGACCTGGGAGCAATGGCAATTAAAGGGTGGCTCCACACTTCCCAAAGCCCACAAACTGGGGCCTCACCACTGGATATAGTTTAAGGTCATATCCAGGACCATTAGTATATATAAGTGTTATATTGTTGTCTATATATTTTAAAGACACACTTTTACAAAATGCATACCATAGAATATCTGGCGTGATAGAGGTCAAAATCGGCTTCGAAATCTAGAAGTTAATGCTCTTTTCTTTTCCCTACAAACTTTTTCTCACAGAGGAGACGTTACAAGCATGTCTCTGCACTATTGTTATTTTCATACCAAGTGCTCAACTGAACTCCAATCTATGGTTCCACTTTGCCAAACTTTCACTAAAAACGCTTGATTAGCTAGCTAAATGTTCGTAAGCCATCTGTAATGTAGGCATATATTCCATGCTCATGGCGAATTTTGGGGGTTAGATTTTGATGTTAAGTTAGAGTATCCTTTAATTACAAACTCATCCAGGGAAATAGTTGGTACAATGCCAGTTTTGCTTAGGAATAATAGGTCTGGTTTAGTGTCCTGTAATTGTATTTCAACCTCTGGAAGGCTAGAACGTAGACCGTTGATGTTGGAGAAGGAGAAATGGTGGTGGGAGTCTATGTTGGAAGTTGGAGTTCTGGGTTTAAATCGCATATTTTTTTCTGGAAACGTTTCATGATGGAGATACAAATGGAAAGAAGCGCCACCTGGCGACAGTTTAGTGAAACGCACCAAAAAAAAATATGGCGCCGTCCGTGTAATACAGAAGTGCCAAACAAGTTTGTTTTTACTGACTTTAAAACGTTTATTCGGTTTGAAAAACAAGTAATATTAAGTGCTACCAAAAAACAAAAAAAGAAAATGGCCACGATGTCTTTGAATTCTCGACAAAGACTTCAAAATAAGAACTAAACCGAAATGGTGATAGAAACACCTCCAAATAAATGTTACCGTGACATGTATTGGGTGGGTTCCTATCAGCATTTTGTTTTATTTCTTATTTTGAAGTGATTATCAAGACTTCAAAAATGTAAAAGGCCATTTTTTCTTGTTCTCTGGTAAGGCTCAATATTGTTTTTTTTTAACCTAATAAACATTTTACATTAAATAAAAACACTAAAAGCTTATTCAATTAGGTAGAAAAGTAACTTATCTTGCCTTTGATAACATTTATTTGTTATACATTTGTTTTGTGACAACTTTTTCATACCTCTGTGGATTGTAAAACTCAAATCCGTTACAAATAAGTCAACCCCCTTTTTTATTGTTTATTTTTCATTGAAAAAATTTGGACCATATCTGGACGATGACCTGGTATTATTTTATTCAATATTTTCAGAGATCGTCATTATTGCCAAAAGTCAACTCAAACAAATAAATATTTGACAAAAACTCTTTCATTAAAAACAACTCAAAACAAAAACATATTCAACTAAATACAACAAAAAACACTCAAAACTATCAAAAAATTATACAATTAAAAAAATAAATTTTATTGCATTTGGTTACAGTTATTTGTTGTTCGTTTGTTTTGTATTTCACCCCCCCCCATTTTTTCTTGTTAACTATACTGCACAATCGCCTCCTGTAATACTATAACCAGGTTTAAGTAAATTATTACTTGGTTTTCACCTTAATATTTTCCTCTAAAATGACGACTTTTGAAGGTTTTCGGGTATGCTGAAAACGAATATCGCATTTAAATTTTTCGCAAATAAGTAGTTTTCCGGATATTAAGCAATGTTATTTCTTGGAAGGAGTGCGCTTACGCGTAATTTTTCGGGGGTTGCGTTTACACGAAGAAGCAAAGCAAAGCAGTGCACTCACTCGTTCCCCCGCGTGTACCAAGACGGCCACCAGCAACAACATAAGAAATGGCATTGCTTAAATATCAGGAAAACTACTTATTTGCGGAAATTTTCAATTCGATATTCGTTTTCAGCATACTCAAAAACCTTCAAACCATCATTTTAAAGGAAAATGTTAAGGTGGAAACGAGGTAAAAATTTACTTTTTTTTTTTTGCCTTTCTATAAGCAAAGTCCTCCGATGCTTGCTGCGGGCCTGTCAGACTAAAATCAAATACGATTAAAGAAAAAACAAAAAACTGTATCCAATACCCCCATGAAAGTTGTCATATATATATATATATATAAGGAATATTCTGTTGTGTGATGTCAAGTCCGCAGCAAACGTCGAAAAAAGCCTTCTAACCTAATCATTACAGAATTATTCAGGCATTAACTTATTAATTGGACCAAAGCTATAACTAATTTAGTCAATTTCATGTTTCAATTGGCCTAAAATGTTAGAATAGGTCGGAAATGGGGGATCATTTTATATTAAATTTACATACGAAACTGATTTCCGACTCTAAATCGTTTTGTTATTGTTTTATTTGGGGGTGGGAATTGTTCAATTTACGGGCCGTGCTGAAATAAATAACGTTATTATTAAGAAACCTATTTTAACACGAGGAGGGGGGGATTTGTTAACTATTTTGTACTTTCACCTAATAATCTAAATTAATTGAACAAAAGATGGTTCTTCGTTGTTATTATTGTACCTATTTACTATGCCTTCCCACGGGACAGAGTTAGACACCAGGGTCGTTTTTTAACGTGGAGAAAAGGTACAAAAATAAAAATTGTCTCAGTCGTGAAGGATTTCTCCTCCACCGAAAGAGAACAAGAAAATGAAGTGCATTGCAGCGAACAGATACTACACTTTGATCTTGACCAAAAGGTTATTATTATTGTAGTTAAAATCGTTATTATTGTAGTTAAAATCGAAATATTGAATTTCAAGTGAAACCAATATCTACTGAATTGTCATGTAACAGTAATGAACATATCCAAATATTACGAAAAACCATGAGGTAGAAAATTAATTAAGTCATTGAGCGAAATAAAAAAAGAAGAAATCGGAGAGTTCTATTTGTAATAAAGGGAGATAAATATTTTCTGAAAACTGAAAGTCTGGCCAATTTAGCAAAACTTAATTTTCGCTAATTGTCTCCGAAAACTATTTTCATTAATAATTAATTTTTTTCCTTATCGTTTTGCGTAATTTTTGGATATGTTCATTACTGTGACATGACAATTCAATAGATATTAGTTTCACTTGAAATTTAATTTTTCATTCTTTCGAAATTTTGGCCTTTTGGCCAAGATCAAAGTGTAGTATCTGTTCTTCTGCACTTCCATTTCTTGTTCTCTTTTGGTGGAGGAAGGAGCAGTAGTCCTTCACGACTGAGACAATTTTTTTTTTTTTGTACCTTTTCTCCGCATTAAAGAACGACTCTGTCCCGTAGGGAGGCATTGTAAATAGGTACAATAACGAAGAACACAAAAAGATCGCGTAAAAATTGAATTTAACTTGAATATCGTATCAAAAAAACAAAACAAAAAAAACGTAAACTGCACAAGTATCTGGCTTTGTTTTTCGCCAAGTAATCGCCTCAAAAGGTAAAATTTCAAGGGGGTGAGTCAACTAAGGGCCTACAAATTTACCTTTTTACGCACAAAAACAAAAACATGTAATATATATATATATATATATATATATATATATATATATATATATAATTATTTGCGTAGTTTAAAATTTATTTGACCGATGCGTCGATGCGATTCCTTCTTCAAATATTTGCCGATTTTAATGTTTGCATTAATTAATTTAAAAAAAAAATTAATTTTTATTGTTCTTTATTGTTGATAAACATAAAACAACGAGCAAATCGCAATTTACAAGGTTGAACTAATGACATCTTTTCAGTGTTGAAACGGAGAGGTGACACGTGCGAAAGCAGCAGCAAAAAAAACAAAAAAACAAATGTCTACAAAAATAATCTAAACACAACAAAATGGTCAAATGTAAATTTTAAAGAAAAGTAAAACTAAAAAATTATGAGTTGGTGTCCGAATCGAAAAGTATGAAATAATCGAACACTTACAATAACGGCGAGTTTTCTCAGGTTACGTTGCGGCTGTTGTAACGTGCAAAACGCCATGGACGCCATGTTTCTATGGAAGGAGGAGGAGGGCGAGGGTGGGAGGGGGGAAAAGCAAAAGGTTTTGTGTACACACACACACAGGTGCGATTTAACTGTTCGTTAAGTCCAACAATTCAGTACTCAAAGTTAAGACGCCGGAAGTAGACTCGGTTTACCTAAATATGGAATGGAAGTCACAAAGCATGAAACGAAATACGCAACCATATGGAACCCCTTCTTGTTTTATTATGAAGCAATAAAAAACAAAATAAAATAAAACTTTTTTTTTTTTCATTTCTATAAATATTTTTTTCTGAATTTTTAAAAAAAATATATACATATGAAAATATTTTATTTCAAAAGAGTAATTTCAACTTTCATAGTTTATATTTCTATAAATATTTTTTATAAATATTTAAAATATATTCATATAGAAATCTCCATATATAATATTTTGATTGTATAAATTCCCCTCTGGACAAAGGTATCGTAGGTTTGTAATAACAGATGCCACATACAAATTTATTATGTCCAGACTATTAGCCACCATCTTATGTAACTTCAGAATGACATTTTAAACACATTTATTCATTATAATAAAACCTTACATTTTATCCTGGGAGCAACATCATCACAATCGCACCATCTTTAAACAAAGTAATTCCTATTTTCCCTCTAAAATAAAACCGCCAGTCATCATCAGGAAGAAATATACACATTATACCTATATTGTCCCGGCACCCTTCATGTACCTCTCAGTATGGGCCAATAAGTCTTCTGTGCATCATGAGTAAGTTGCTGGAATCTGTGTTAAAGACAGAAGTAATCAACCATCTCAACAAATAATAACCTTCTTAGTGACACTCAATATGGTTTCCGTTCTGCTAGATCTACAGCATATGTGCTTACAGTTAAGTCTCATAGGATTAGCGAATCTCTCGACAGAGGCAACCTTTCTAGGGCAATTGCTCTTGACATATCAAAAGCCTTTGATAGGGTATGGCATAAAAGTTTACTTCACAAGATCTCCAGCTACGGTATAGCTGGAAATGTCTTCTCAATTATTAAATCATTTCTCTCTGATAGGTTCATAAGAGTAGTAGTTGATGGGCAAAAATTAGAAGCTCACAGTATTAATGCTGGAGTCCCTCAGGGATCCATCCTGGGCCCAACACTTTTCCAGATCTACATTAATGATCTTCCAAATTACATCCTTACATCATTTGTAGACATTTATGCTGATGACACTACTATCTATGGTAGCACATCTAAGACAGTAAATGACCAAGTTCTCTCCGATTCTCTCTCCTCTGATCTTGATCACGTTGTACAATGGGGAAAGGAGTGGCTAATTACTTTTAATGCATCTAAAAGCAAGCTTCTATCTTTATATCATCAACGTTCTGATCCTCATCTGGCATCAATTAAAATGAATGGCTCTCGTCTTGGGAAGGCCTGAAGTTTTGACAAGCTTCTGGGCTTGACCATTACTCCTGATCTCAAATGGAATACGTACATCAAATCTGTTGCCAAGGCCGTTGAAAAAAGGGTGGGATCCTTCTATCGATCCAGTAGATATCTCACTGCTGATGCAATTCTCTATCTATATAAGAGCCAGGTACGTCCAAGTATGGAATACTGTTGCCACATCTGGGCAAGAGCTGCTAGAAAGGACTTGTGCTGCCTTGATAGAGTTCAAAATAGACTTTGTGGCCTCGTGGAAGATGTCCTTTTCTCTTCGCTGCAAGCTCTATCTCACAGAAGAGATGTTATGAGTTTGTCTCTGTTTTATCATTATTTTCATGGAAAGTGTTCAACTGAGCTTCAATCTATGGTCCCCCCTCGCCAAACTTTCACAAGAAACACTAGACTAGCTGAAAACACTATCAATAATTCCCCCCACTCTTTATCTGTGCCTAAACCTAAACGTAGATTCCATGATCAAAGCTTCTCTCTTTAGAACTGCACGCCTGTGGAATTGTCTTCCGTTTTCCTGCTATCTTCAAGTCCAACGTGAACAAGTTTCTGATGAGCCGTTCCACTTAGGTTAACAAATTTACCGAACTTCCATTACTATCGATTACTATATTGCCATTTTGACTACTGTACACTCTTTAACCCTTATCCTTGAGTGGCCTATCGGCCTTGATAAGTGGTGACGTCTATGTTAAAAAAAGAAACTGGATCATAAACTCATAGACATACCATTATCTTTCCATTTCCCAATTCAAAAATAATTTCTTCCTTCTAATATTCCGGCAATTCTCATTGGCTGAGAGCTGACAAATCGATTATTCTGGAATTCACATCTTATTACAAAAACAGACATGCCAGACCTTTTCAAATATGGCGGCTATCTCTACACAAGGCAATCATTAAAAAAAAAAATTAAACCAAATACAACTATAATAACCGATCATGATTAGAAATTTAAGTACTGATACACATTAACACTGCACAACTACACCCCCCTCCAAAAAAAAAAAAAAACAACCCTGAAACAAAAATATATTTATGGGTACCAGTGTTCACTTTTTCACTTTCACATAATGTTTGGTTCGATAAGCTGCTCAGAAAGTGAAAAAGCAAAAGTATTTTTGTTTCCTTTTTTTTTCTATACCTATGCACACATTTACACTGTGCAGTTATTGCCCCCCCCTCAAAAAAAAAAAAACTTGGACCCAATATTTTATGCAGGTAGGTTAAAAACTCAATTACTTCTTTGCTATACTGTTTGCTTTAGACCAGTTGTTCTTTTTTTTTTTGAAAAGATTCCTACCTTAGCTCCACCTCAACAGTTTTCTTTAAAATAATGACTTTTAAAGGTTTTTCCACTATGCTGATTAAGAAAATCTCATTTATATTTGGCATATACAAGTAGTTTTTGTGCCCTTTAAACCACTAGCCACCAGATTTGTACTCATGAGCAAAAACAAATCTAATTCTATCCGACCAACACCCCCGCCCCCATTTTTTTTACTGGTTCATAGTATTTGCGCATGGGGATCTTGACAGCAATTATCATAGTTAAATTTAGGGCAAATATTTTAGCAACCAACCACTCCACTCACAAAATAGGGTGTGTATTCCGAAAGCTGTTCTTGATATGAGAAGGTTGGAGGTTGAGCAACTATAACAACAGCTGTACTTTGATTTTTTTATGGGGGGGTGGGGGGGCAATACTTCCACCGAGCAATGCCGGTTAACAGGTCCTGCTCGTAATTTAAAATTTTCACAAATTTTATAATTTTGTCATAAATAATGCATCATAAAACAATGTAAGTACCTTCAATTGAATTACAAAATCAAAGCTTCCTTCATTATTATTCCACTAAAAAATTCCAACAGTACTTTATACAAATGTTTAAAATATTTTTTTTTTGTGACAACATAAGAAAAAACTTTCATACATTATTTATGACAAAATTTTATTTATTCATTTATAGGATGCAAGTCTGGAGGTCACCAATTTATTTGATGTGTTTTCAAATTCACGGCAGAGTTGCCAATTGCAGGATATATTTTAGCAGGACCATTTAAGGTAAATTTAATGGGGTCGTCGATCCATAGAAAGGGTTACCAACTTACATCCCATAATAAAGAAATAAAAATAAATTTAGGAAATAAATTCTGGAAAAGACGGCACTCGACAAAGAACACAAAATCGCTGCATTAACATGAAATAAACAACATATATTTACGTGTTAGGAATATTAATTTATATTGTTCCAACGTAAGTGTTTTCTTGGAACCAAAAAATCAGCAAATTGCGATTGAACAATAAGAATAATAGCAGATTGATCAATTTAATAAAAAAAAAAATAAACATTCAGGCATAAGCGGATTGTTTATCCAGACTTATCATGGTAAATCACGCTTGCAACTTAAAGGCTGCGTATCTGTATCTTTGGAGGTTGAAAACTCTGGTCTTTCAAGAGGTTGTATGATAATGAAGGATTATTGAAGTGACGATTTTGTGAGTATGGCACAAGGCTTAAAATTACTGATTTTTTTTTAATGAGAGAACCACACGAGGGCTTAAAATCCATGTGCCTATTTTTGCGAGAAACAGTCCATAAATCATATTAGCGAATACGTGTGGGTTTGTATCATAGGAACAGTAGTTTGAAATAAGAATATTCAAAAGGTTTGAGTTTTGTGGCATTCTCGGCTAAAGAGGAATAAAAGACGAATCAAATGAGGTATAGGTTGTTTAAACAGTTACATTCAATTTAGCTTAAATTTGTGGTTTTTTGAAAAAATGAGAAGTATGGACTTTCTTTTTGGAGCCACTGTATATATATATATATGGGGAAATGTTTATTTAATTATATTTCACTTTTTATTTATACCAATCCTTTAATTTATAAAGCTCAATGTAACTACAGAGTATATATAAATAAATGAAAAAGTCTATATTTCAAATTTCAAAATGTTGACCATCTTACCGTTTATTTCTTTAATGCATAATTCTTGACGGAACTGCAGCACTGAACCATTCATGCAATTATTTTCAGGAGAAAAAGAACTTTTCAACTTTAGAAGAAAGTAAAGGAATATGGGCAATTATATACAGGGTGCAACGATAAAATTGTCGCCATAGAAAAGACATGATTCCATTTCCGTTTGATCAAAACCGATTTTCATTTTTTTGTTGCAGACCATCTACTAGTTGATCAGTTGTGTACAAATCCCAAGAGTGATAGGAGCCTTCTATCATGTCTGAAAGTGACACATGTTTAATAAGTGAGATCGGAGATGCACCACTGTACAACTCGGGCTCTCTACCGATCCAAGTTATGACAACAGGACCATTGCCAGCACTCTCAAAATGCAAATCTGGACACTTGAGGGCACAGCTCAATGAAGTTTCCAGCCATGGTTATGGTCTTTGGTGTGGCTTTATGTGAGGACTCCATCATACCACCTCATATCTTCAAAATTAGCTTGAAAGTCAACACCAAAGTGTACCTGGATGTGTTGAAGAGTGTGGTGATCTCTTAGTGCAATCAGGTGGCTGCAGGCAGACCCTGGGTGTGGCAGCAGGACTCGGCACTGACCCACAAGTCCAAAGGCAACAAGGCTTGGCTTCAGAAGGAGTGCTACGACTTTGTACCCTTCTCTTAATGCCCACCTCCTTTCCCCTCCTAAACCCGCTGAACTACTTTATTTGGTCATATGTCGAGAACATCACCAACATGACCTCCCGCAACACCAAAGCCAGCCTGATTGCTGCTATCCGCCGAGCTTCCGCCGGCACTCGTGGACAAGGCATACTTCCAGTTTCGAACCCATATGAATAAATGTCAGCTCTATTACGTAATTAAGTTACAGGAATTGATTTTTTCAATAAAAGTTTTAAAATAAAGCTGTAGTATTGTTTTCTTTAGGGTGACAAATTTATCGTTCCACCCTGTATATATTTAACTTTTGAAATCAATACTATATATTGGATACAATATAATAATCAATAGAGGATTAGCTCTATAATAAATATGAAATCTGCATCAATTAATATATCATATTTAAGCATCATACTTTATGACCGGCCAATACAGAGTTTTCTCCTAATCTATATATACTTGCAGGACCTGTTAACCGGTGTTGCCTGGAGGAAGCATACCCCCTTGTAAAAAAATTAAACTACAGTTGTTGTTGGTGGCCAACCCTCAACCTCCCCATGGAGAGAATGGCTTTCGGAATAGACACTCCAGTTTTTTTTTTAGGGGGAGGTGTAAAAATGTTTTCCTCAAATTTAACCTTGATAATCGTTGTCAGCATAGTCACATGGAAAGACTTTAAACCCAAAAAAAATTGGAGGGCGGCAGTGTTAGTTGGAAAGAAGTAGATTTGTTTATCGTGCGTGCATACAAATCTGGCGGCCACTGAATTACAGTGCATAATACAGGTCTTTATGTCTCAAAAAGTGCTAGCCTCTGCAATATTTAAATGAGATTTTCATATTCAGCATAGTCGAAAACCTATAAAAGTCGTCAATTTTAAAGAAAATTGTGGAGGTGGAGCTCAGGTAAAAATTTACCTAAAAAAAAAAAACAAAGTTAATGTCTGTGCAGTGTCAAGAAAAAGAGAATTAAACAAAAGAAAGTATAATTGGTAAGAAAATATATAAAGAATAAGTGTTTCCATAGGCAATGTAATTTAGTTTAAAACCTATTTGCATAAAATATTGGGGCGTTAACTTATTTGTAAGAGGTTGACACGATAAGTAACATGATTGAAGCCTAAGTAATCAGTGGAAAATACATAAGTAATTAATATGATTCACAATAATAGTCAGTCGGAGCTTCTAATCATTGCGCTATCCAGCTGCTGCTGTGCAGGTAGTGAATTAACAATGGTATAACATTGTCCAAATGCCTAAGCTCGGTTAGTTTACACAAAGAGCATCACTTAATACGCTAATGGCAGTTTGTTTATCACTTCTCAATATGCTCAACCCAAGATAGGGAGCATTATAGTCATCCATATACAGTACTGTTTTGCTGTATCATAGCTCATCAGTGTGGCTAGACAAGCAACTACCTCAAGCCAGGATCGAAACTTGACCGCTCAAACGACAGTTGGAGCTTCTAATCATTGTGCTATTTGGCTGCTGCTATACGGGTAGTGAATTAACAATGTTTTAACATTGTCCAAATGCCTAAGCTCAGTTTGTTTACACATAATCAGAAGGAACCATATCTGGGTTATCACCGGCGATTTGCCTGCTCTACAGAAAATAAATTAATTAAATTAAAATACACTATTTTTATAAAATTTATGTTGATTGTTTATATTAAAAAAAAAAAAAAAAAAAAAAATGGCTTCCTTCAGTCTTGATATACTATGGATACACACTGTAAGGGTGCCTGTGCGTGAAATTTATGTGGCAAGAGTTGCACAATCTCCAACCACACCTCTCCTGAGTCAACATTGTTGAACACCAGTGGCAAGTGGAGGTTCAGAACAACTAGAAACAATGCCGAGATAAGCGGAAAAAAACATACAGCACCTAGAATTCCCAAATGGTCACCCATCTGGTACTAGCCAGGCTCAACGTTGCTTAACTTCGGTGATCTGACGAGAACCGGTGTGTCAACGTGATTATGCCGTGGAATTGTTTATTATAAATTGTTATAGTCAAGATGGTCTGTTCTTTTTAATTCCCGGTTCCTACTGTCATTTGGCATGAGACAAGAAAGCTATTCTTCCCATGTTGAAAGGGGGGGGGTGCTTTCACGTTATCTGAAAAGATAATCATTTTTGCTTATCACAATCGTCCCATCTGCGGTGAGTAAATCAGAAGTAAAAAAAGTTTGAGACAGAGGGAGCTTTAAAGAAGCTATGTTTTACTAAGAACAAAGTAGGGAACGAGTCGCTGTGAGTCTGCAGTTTATTTAAAAGTGAAGAAAAAGGAAAAACTCAAGGGAAGTTACTCACTTCCGAAGATTATAAACGGAAGTTAAAGAGTTCTTTTTCTTTCAGCACAAGTAACAATCTATGAGTATAAATTTTATAAAAATGGTGTATTTTAATTTAATTAATTTAATTTCTGTGGAGCAGGCAAATCGCCAGTGATAACCCAGATACGGTTCCTTCTGATTAATGATTATCTTTCTTAGTGTGTTTTGGCAATGAGCCATTGCTCCATGATAGTGACAGCTGTATAACGAGTCTGCTTCACTTTAACCGTGTCACTACATATCAAATCTCAGACCCACATGTTGTCTGGTACCGTGGCAGGGCCAAACACAAAAAAAGGCAAGAAATAAAAGTCCGACTCAGCATTTCTTTAAAAGTGCAAATGAAATTTATTTGTGGTTCTTCCAAAATAACGCATTTCATTATTTTTCAAAAATCTTTTTGCACACACGTTTTACAATGCTCTACCATATATGTGCTTTTTTAAAGTCTCTCTCCCCGCCACCTTACGCTCGCCTTAGCCAGTGCTTTCTTGCCCTCAATTTCACACGTCCATCTTCCGCGGCATGCAACTTTCTTCTTTTCTTGACTATATTGTGTATTTTTCTCTCCTTTTCTTGCCACAAGCTCACGCACACTTGCTAATTTGCATAATCGCTAAAACGGCTGCTAATATTTTCAGCTATCCTACAGCTGCTGCTGATTTTCTTATACACGCACCATACATGCTATGTTACAGTTGATTTGGTATCCCTACTAAAAAAAGTTCCATGATTTGTTTGTCGCCATTTCAATATTCTTTAAATATAATAAATAAAAATATCCGTAAACTGTTTTTTATACATAAATATGCTTATTTGTAGCACTGATGCTTACATCTTGGTGCCCAAATCTAAAATACTTAACCTTGTTTATGTACAACCAAATGTGCGTAGGCCTGAATTAATAAAAACAAATTATATTTTGGACCAATCAGAGGATTTTCTGAATTTATTCGAAATGGCCTTTCTGAAAGCCACCTCGACCCTTTAAAAAGCCAGATTTTCCTTCAATAACTAGTTGAGCCTGAATCCCTGGACCGGTGTCATTCAGCACTCTCTATTGGGTCTTGAGCCTTTTGCAATGCCTCAACTCAAACATTAGCAAATACACAGAACGCAATTCATTGATTCATTATCATCTGCCAATCTGTATAAACTTACTCATTGAAATATTCCCACCCTTTCTCATTAAACTTTTCTGTAATTCAGAATCTTAATTCATTGTTCTAAAGGAGAAAACTATTTTGCTAAAAATTGTCTGAACGATTCACCAAATATCCTAAGTTGTTATGATTTTCCTCAAAGTTGACCATATTTTTTTTTTTTTTTTTGAAAGCATAAAAGCCATTTTCATTCATGAAATTGAAAAAAGGGAAACAAAATCTCATAGCTTAAAGGGAAATAACTCATACATTAAATGAAACTTACTTCCATTTTTAAACGCAGCTGATGATGAATAATTAAAAAATAAATGTAAATTAAATTAAAAATAAATTAAATCAATCAACTTTATATAATATTTCTAAATAGAATACTTAAAACAATTTTATTTCTGATTTCCATTAAAAATTTAGAGCTAATTATTTAAACAAATTTTCTTTAATGTAATATGCAAATGAGAACCTATTGAATGTTGATTCCTTTTAAATAAATAGTGTATAAAGAATTTTTTTTTTTACACACGATGGTCACCACTTATCAAGGCCCAGAAGCCACTCGGGGATAAGGGTTATTGCAAGTACAGTACGTTAGTGTGGAGATTTATTGAAGTGTTTACTTGAGGTGGCGGTTCATTAGGAATTGGTTTACGTTGGACTTGAAGACATCCAGGTTGTAGTCAGGTGGGAAGCAGGCAGACGGAACAGAGTTCCACAGGCGTGCAGTTCTAAGAAAGAAGCTTTGTTCATGGAATCTACGTTTTGATTTAGGCACAGATAAAGAGTGGGGAAAATTTTTGACAGTGGATTCAGCTAGACGGGTGTTTTTCGTAAAAGATTGGTGAGGGGGGACTAGAGATTGGAGTTCAGATGAACACCTGCCATGGAAATAACGATAAAACAAAGACAGGTTTGCAATGTCTCTTCTGTGGGAGAGAGGTTGAAGGGAAGAGAAAAGGGCATCCTCCACTAAGCCACGAAGTCTATTTTGTACTCTGTCAAGGCAGGATAAGCCGTTTTTAGCAGCTCCTGCCCAGATGTGGCAGCAGTATTCCATCATCTATAAGAGCCAAGTATGCCTTAAAATGGAGTACTGTTACCACATCTGGGCAGGAGCTGCTCAGTATGCCCTATCCTGCCTTGATAGAGTTCAAAACCAACTTCAAAACCTAATAAGTGATGCCCTTTTCTCTTCCCTGCAACCTCGTCCTCACTGAAGAGATGTTGCCAGCCTATCGCTGCTCTATCATTATTTTCATTACAAGTGTTCAACTGAACTCCAATTTTTGTTCATGGGATCTGCGTTTAGATTTAGGTACAGATAGAGAGGGGGGAAAATCGTATATAGTGATTGTAGCTATTCAAGTGTTTTTTTTTTGTAAAAGTTTGGCAAGGGGGTGGGGACCATAGACTGGAGTTCAATCAAGCACTTGCTATGAAAATAACGATAGAGCAGAAATAGGCTCGCAACGTCTCTTCTGTGAACAAGACAAGAAAAGGATATCACCTACTAGGTTTCGAAGCCAGTTCTGAACTATCAAGGCTGGATAGGGCTTGCCGGTCAGCTCCTGGCCAGATGTGGCAACAGTACTCCATTTTAGGGAGTATCTAGCTTGATAGAGTCCAAACCGGCTTTGAGACTTAGTAGGTAATGCTCTTTTCTTTTTCCTATAAACTCTTTCCCCACAGAAGAGACGTTGCGAGCCTGTCTCTGTTCTATTGTTATTTTCATAGCAAGTGCTCGACTGAACTCCAATCTATGGTTCCCCTTTGCCAAACTTTCACTAAAAACACCGACTAGCTACAACCACTATATACGATTTCCCCCACTCTCTATCTGTGCCTAAATTTAAACGCAGATTCCATGAACAAAACTTCTTTCCCAGAAATGCCCGCTTATGGAACATTGTTCGACTGTCCTGCTTCCCGGTTGAATACAACATGGTAGCCTTCAAATCTAATATAAACAAGTTCTTGTTGAGCCGACCCCACAAATAATAAAATTCTACCCCAATTTACACCTTTAACGATTACTACATCACCAACTTACATTCATTAACCCTTATCCTCGAGTGGCCTTCGGACCTTGATAAGTGGTAACTCAAGTAAAAAAGTATTTTAAAAAATCATGCAGGAATGGAAGTATGTTTAAGTCCGTTTTTAGTATTAAAATCTATTTGTGAAACAGTGTCCCTCTTGTATATATTAAGTTGTGAACAAACAGAAAGGAATACGACTTAATTATAATAGATTACTACTACTGTTATAATTGCTGCTACTACTACTACTACTACTGCTGCTGCTGCTGCTGCTGCAGCAATTACGATTACAATTGTTGAATCGTGTTTATCATTGTTTTTAGTAAAGGTGAAAAAAAGAAAAAAAAAAAAGCAAAAAAAAAAGCAGGGTCGGCTGTTGTTTCTTGAAGACAAATACCGCCCCCCCCCTCTTTCTTTTATTGCCAACTTTATCTTTGCAATATACTTGGCTAGATATCAGAATTAGGTATAATTCTGTTTGGTTCCAGGAGGCCATCTTGCCAGGCATTACATCCTCCTTCTGGAGGGAGGATTGGTTTATTTGCCGGTCTCTTGGAGTCCTTCCACTCCCTCAAGTGATCAAGGCCAATTATATACTCATTTAGAACGTTCACTTCCCTTTAGAGGAGTAGGGAAGTTGGATCATCCCTCTATAAGAACTGACCTTGTGCCTAACATTGATGTAGTCGCGAGGGGGGGGGTATATACTTGGGTTCAAAAGAAAACGCGGAAAATTCTCAGAAAACCAGACTAAAGTTAAAAATAATTTGGCATTATTTGAAAAAGTGTTTTTTTTTTTTGTTTGTTTTTTTTTTCTTGGTGCTTACTAAGATATTAAAAAAAGAAAGAAAATGGTCTTTTAAGCAAAAACAATATTACGTACTTAATTGCCATGTTGAAAATAGTAATAGATAAAACAATAATTACGAAAATTCACCCAGTAGAAAGATTATTGTACACACAATAACCCTTAGCCCTGAGTGGCCTTCGGGCCTTGATAAGTGGTGACCCGCATATATGAAAAAAGTAATTTTTATGGAAAATTGGGTAAACTGCATTTTTCTTAGATGTTATAAAGTAGACTGTGAAGAGTTCCTACACCAGGGACATAACCCGAAATGAAAATTTTAGATTACATTTTAATGGCGACCAACATTTTAGCCTTATAGCGATAGCTTTTTTTTTTTTTTACTAAAAACACAATAGCAGTTGTTTCTACCCAATGAATTTCCGTAATTTTCCGATATTACCATTTTCAACATGACAATTAAGTATGTAATATTGTTTTTGTTAAAAGTGATATATTTAAAAAAAAAAAAAAAACAAAAAAAACAAGTACCTTTTTCTTTCATTTGCCTTTTTTTTTTTTAACACCTGTTCGTTTGATACTTTGTTATTTTTACTTTATTTTCCTATCTTTTAGTTGAAATGATTGATGAATAAATGAGCTGAGTTTAAAACAATGGCGCGCGTTTCCCCTTGGACGCACATACTGCCAACTAACCCAACAAGAAGCAAAATCCTACCACTACACAGCTGAGGCCCCTAGATGCCAAAAAGCCTTCTACTCTAACAGTTTCTTCTTTCGGCTGCCAGAATTTGGAATTTCCTCCCTGTTTCCTGACTGTATTAAACTGCAGAAGTTTAAGTATACGGTGACCAGACATCTCAGTGCTCAATTGCTCTCAATCCCCAGTAGACATACGAGGTGCCTTCAATAAGTTTCAAGACTTTTTCTGTTTTCGTATGGGCACTTTTATTGATAGTACATGAAACTCTAGTCCCCTTCGAAGTAATCTCCCTTGGCTGCAATGTACTTATACCAATCCAACAATTTCTGGGAGGCTCCATGGAAGTCTTTTTGTGTGAGCATGTCAATGACCCTTGTACAGCTTCTTTAATTTCCTCAATTCTCTCATAACAACAGCCTCTAAAGTTTTCCTTCAGCTTAGGGAATAACCAAAAGTCACAGGAAGCAAGGTCTATACTACAGGGAGAGTGAGGAACTGTGTTGGTGTCCATTTTGGTCAAATAGTCTGTGACAAAGATAGAGTTGTGGCCTGCACCCTTAGGACAAACTTCATGCAAACTTTCCACATATGTGTGTACAGTTCCCACACTGACATCAAACTGTGCACTTATTGTCTCTTTTGGCACACAAAGGTCTTTATACATGAAATTCTTTATTTGTCCAATTAACTCTAGTGTTCTGACTTCCTTACTCCTCCCACCCATACATCTCATCATCCCTCAAAGACTCCCTGCCTTCCTTGAATCTCTTATGCCACTCAAAAACTGATGCTCGATTCATGCAAGATGGTCCAAAAGCAGTCTGAAGCATTCCATACATCTGTAGCATTTTTGCCAATTTTAAAATATAATTGCATATCGTTCTTCTAAAGTGTCCTCACATCCAGATTTGCAATTTTGAAATTCACCGGCTGTTACAATCAGGCTTTAGTAGGTGTATTCCGATTACGGCTGTAGCTGTTCATTTGAATCTGAAATCATAAAAACGAGAATAGTCCATTTTTATTTCGAAGGTGGGTATAGAAATATATGTTAAAAAAAAAAAAAGAAAAAAAAAAAAAAAAAAAAAAAAAATTGAAACCGTAAAATAAAGTTTTTATAAATAAATGTTCTCACATACCTGTACATTGTAACCCAATATTTTTAATGTAAATTTAACAGATTTTTTTATTTTTATATTTATTGAAAATCATGTTAGAATTGTAAGATATATCCACCATATTGTTTTAACGTTTTGGTTGGTTAGAGAGATTGCTGACATGCGTTTTTCTCAGCCAATCAGATTATGGCTAGGTTTATGCCTTGCATCTACACCAATTTAGTTAATCAAATGTGTTTGGAATATTCCACTTACGTTTGTAGGTAAGCACAAAATGATAATGGCCGAAGTGACAAGAATAATAATATAAAGATTGGTCAGTCATCTCATAAGATATAAAGCAATGACATACTGAATTTTCAAGTCTGCAACAGTTTTAAATGCCTGTACAAAAAAGTTTGGAAAATTATTGAAGGTACCTTGTAATCCCAAATAGTAGCACCTTAGTTTCAAATGGTCATATGCATTGTTTGGTGTGAAAAAGAGCTTAGGAGTGTTTTCTTGTTAGCACCCCTAATAAAATAATTAGTTGTTGAACACAATATAAGATTGTTATAATCAAGATTGTCTGCTGTTTTTGACTTCCGGTTTCTAATGTATTTTGATGGGTAATGTTGAAATTCGACTGAACACCTGGGAATAAATAAATACAACACAAAAGTAAAATAGAACATATATTGAGAACAATTAACGAAACCCTTTTTAAAACAAAACAACAAAAGGATTTATTTCGACAGCAGAAAGTTGGACTGTATCTGGGTTGAGAAAGAAGATATAGAATGTTCTTTTAGGTCTGTCTATAAGTTCTTTGTGTAGTCTCAGGTTGGCAGCAGTTATTTTCAGTGAAAATTATCGATACTGGAATGTCAGGTGGACAAGGATGAGAGATAAAGATGCCTGGCTTCTCTGCTGGTCAGGTTCTCTCTGCTGCCTCACTGGTTCCTAAAAGGAGCTAAAGAAGTTCCTTGAGGGGGGGGGGGACAGATGAATCAATGCACCCCGCTAGCTGATTGGTCAGTGTGTGGCTGAATCACTCAGTGAGGAGGGATGGGGTTGTTGATTCACAACAGAAAATAGATCACTTTTTTAAAATTCCATTTTCGCCCCAAACAAGGCACAGTACCACTTTGATGTAGAGGGTTACTATCGGGAACATAAGTTGCAGGGATACAATGTAGGGAGATGAGCAGCAAGATAAACTTCTGCATGTCAGTACAGTTGGGAAAGCAGAATCCTGGAAGGGATTTCCAAAATCTAGCAGTTCTGGGGAAGAAACTATTGGAGTAGAAGGCTTTCTTATATCTAGGGATCTCTGTGAAGGGGTGGGATTTTGCTGCTTGTCGGGATATTCACGCCGAGGGAGTACAAGTGTTTGCAGTTCGTCGGAGCATTCACCATTAAAGTACTTGTAGAATAGCCCAAATGTGACAATACTCCATACATGGGCGAATGGTGGCCTTATAAAGGTACAGGATACTTTCAGGCGTAAGTAACTTTCTAGCATGGTAGAGAGAGCCCACCTTCCTCGCAATGCTCTCAATGTATATGCTCCAACTCATGTTCCTTGTGAGCATTAAGCCAAGGAGTTTAAAGAAGTACTTTTAGGTAATGTCTCTTTAGCCATTGGTGGTTGAGAAGGTTCCCTGTAATTATTGAAAGAAACAAGCTTAGTCTTGGCAGCATTGAATGTGACCATCCATTTTTGTCCCCATTCCACTACAGATTGGAGGTTTTCCTCTAGTGTTTCTGCCATTTCCTTAGATATGTGTTCATTTGTTTTCCCCTCATTCCTGTTATAGAGCATGGTTTCATCAACAAATATACCCATCTCAGACAATTTTATCAGAGGTCATTTATGAATATTAGAAATAATAAAGGTCCAAGGATAGACCCCGGAAGTACTCCCGCATTAATATCATATTGTTTAGATGTACGACCATCCAGGACAACTTGGATTCTTCTCTTAAGAAGGATTTAATTATGTTAAGTATTTGTCCAGTAATACCATATGATCTGATTTTCCTAAGAAGATCATCGTGTCATACCCTGTCAAAAGCCTCAGATTTATCTACGGTTATTGCTCTACCCTCCCCTGCTTTGTCCATTTTTTTTTTGTATATATGTTCAGAGATTACAGTTAAGATATCTGTTGTAGAACCGGCTTGCCTAAATCCATATTGTTGGTTAGTCAGAACTTGAGCAGCTGTAAGATGATGGACTAGAGCTTGGTTAATTCAGGACGCAAATATTTTGGTCAAAAGCGGGAGAAGGCTAATGGGGGCAATAATTTAATAGGTCAGTTCTTTGGCCAGAATTCTTGAAAACAGATGCTACAGAAGCAGTTTTCCAGCAGTCAGGAAAGCAAGATTCATAAAGGCGTTGGTTTTAAAGTTTGGAGAGAACTGGAGCAACGTCGGTGAAGCATTTTTTTAAATAGCACACCCAGGATGAGGTCGAATCCACATGCTTTTGACATGTCAAGGTTTTTTTTTTTTATATCATGCACCTGAGAAGGGGTGATTTTCAAATCATCTAATGTGGCATCTGTCCGCCAAAGAAAGTCAGAGAGGGAGTGGTTTACTGGCTCCAATGTTAGAGGCAAACCGACTAGCAAGCATGTTAGCCTTCTCGGATGCTGTGCAAAAAACCCCCTCAAAATTGTTGGATAGTGGGGGAATTGTTGATTGCCTATTATTTACTACACTGTTGTAGATTTTCCAAAAATCTCAAGTTCTTAATTTCTGTGCTTCAATGCGTTTTCTGGTGGTTTCAGTATATTCTGTTAGCTACCGCTATTTCTCTATTACAATTACTTCTAGCTCCTATAAACTTTTGTCTGTTTGTACTGGACTTATGTCGGTTGAATTTGCGGAAAGAATGCTGCCTTTGAGCAATGGTAGCTCCACAAGTAGAAGTAAACCATTGGAGAGAGTGCTTGCTATAGAATTTCCGTGTGGGAACATGTGCTTCAATCACTGTTTTGAACCATTCAGTCGTCTCATTTGTGCACTGGTCAGCAGGACAAGAAAAGATATTTCCCCATGGAGTATCTCTGATGATGTCCCCTGCTGGCTTCCAAGTCAGCTTTCTTATAATACCTTGTTGTTTTGAGCAATGGCTCTTTAGTTTTGGGTCGAGAATTTAGGGTGATTTCTACCATTATCACAGCGTGATCCCAAGCGGGCTGTGGGCATTCATTATACAATCATCGGCAACTGTGGTCAGAAATAGATCTAGAAGTGAGGCATGTTGATCTTGCTGATCTGGGAAACATGTTGGAAATGTAACCGTCTGAGATAGGGAATGAGATATAGAGAAGCTATGTGTTGGGTTATCAGCTACATCTGTAGTAGAGAATCCAAGCCAGTTACTGTAGTGGACATTGAAGTCACCAAATACATGTACTTTGTGCGCTAGTATCGAGGGAGAGTGTTATATCTATGCTGTCAGATACTTTGCTTTGCTGTCTGTTCTCTAGTCAGGGGGAAGGTGTTATGAATATAGACTCCAAGTCTGTGCATATGTCTGTCAAAGGAAAGTGAGAGATAACCAGGTATATTAAAGTGGTTAGAAAGAATGGAGGAGTGTAGGTTAGTCTCACTTAGTGCTAAGATATCCAGGGTGTTTGTTAAGTAGAAATGATTCGACATTTTCTAAATTAGTTCTAAGCCTGTGGATATTCGTAAATGCAAGCTTCAAGGGAGGAGGAAAATTGGTTTTGTTTGAATTTAAGCCTGGTTTAATCGCAATTTTTGCTTAAACTGTCATTTTATTTAAAAGTTTCAGTTAGGGTGAAAAGTGCTGGACAAGTGGTTGTTGCAGAATACCAGACAAGCAACACAAGTAAACCATCAGCCAACTCTTCATCTACAGGATTGTGGCCTCGGGAAGACCCACTGTAGATCGATGCAGGGTCTCTTTCCATGTGTGACATGGCACTACAACTATCCTGATGATATACAACTGTTGATGGAGCAGCCGCTCCAAGCACTACCAAAGAGTTAGGGCTCCTGTACTATCAGTCGGAAACAGCAGCCAGAAACGGTCAATCTGGTACCCTCAACCTATCAGACAAAAGTCAACCCAATCCAATTGCACTGACATATATGGCACTCAAGCACCTCCAAAGCGCCTAGTTTTAAGGAAAACTGTTCATTGCCCTAGTCAGGAAACAAGGTCGACCAGTGGGTGTTTCTGTCAGGTCCCTGTAATAACACCGCTGCGCCTGGCTAATAGGTAAAAGGAGTATGAAAACTGGGCGATAGACAGCCTAACTACTCCTTAAGGAGTTTAGGTTTGCAATCTCTAGGAAGATTGTTATCCAGAACTGAAGAGGCCTCCCTCCCCTTAAGTTTAGCTTAAGAGTTTTCCTTCTCCTAGACAGATGACCTGGAAAGATCTATGGGTCTATCAGCACCGAGAGGGTTTTCTTTATTACTGGGTCCTAAACCAGGTATTTCTGTGACCCCACATGGGTGGTTAATGTTAATTAGTAAAGGTTATATATCTACTGGAAAGTTATACTCCTCAAAGTGATTAAAAAGGACATTACTATACTTTCCATTTCATAGTTTACTGGAAGAGGGGACAAGTAAGAATTTATGCAGCAGAAGTAATTAAATTTGCAACAGGTTGGGGGGGGGAGAGACAGAGGTTAATATTTGGTTAAAACAATTTTTCACATGTTGGTTTAGGAATAGGATAACATGTTAAAGCATGATTAACTTGATATTAGGAATTAAAATAACAAAAAAAAAAAAAAACTCAATATTTAAAACAATAGAAGGGATAATAAGGTGTATATTCAATATATATCTGTAGAAATATATATCTTTCTTTTTATATCTCAATCCTTATATAAGAAGCTCAATGTGAATACAGAGCAATATATAGAATAAATGACAAAACTTTATATTCCAAAATACATGATGTTGACAATTTTTATATTTTATTCCTTTACATTAATTGATCCTTACAGTTCTTGACAGTGTCTGTTTCGTAGTGCAAAATCAATCACTTAATAATTATATCAATTAGTGAATCTATTATTCCCTTAACTCATCAGAAGAAATAGCAACAATCAATCCACCAAAAGGAATTAAAATGTGATACAACATGGTGAGAATCCGAAAATTTGGAAGAAGCTGCAGTTACCTTTATAGTTTATCATTACGCCATCTTGTATTTTAATCAAACCTAATTAGATTCACTAATTGATATAATTATTAAGTGATTAATTTTGTGCTACGAAACAGATACTGTCAAGAACTGTAAGGATCAATTAATGTAAAGGAATACAATATAAAAATTGTCAGCATCATGCATTTTGGAATATGAAGTTTTGCCATTCTATATATTACTCCATATTCACATTTTATATCAAGCGACGATATATTTATGATTTAAAGTACAATTCAGTACAGGTATAACTAGAAATAAAGTATAAACTATGGTGTATTCTGCATGCACAAGTATAAATAGATATACGGACGTATTTTCAATAGATACGAATATATGGAAATTGTAGACATTAAGTAAATTTCTTACATTCTGACTTTTAAATGAAGGAAGATAACATCGCCTTTTGTTTAAAATCTGGAAATTGTATTTTGTATAAGAGTATCAGTTCAAATTTTTTGGTTTATTGTTGTAATACTATCTCCTATCGATTTTGTGGTCACACTGTCCATCATTACTGCTATTGCTATCATCTTGTTTCCCAACAAACCGAATATTCTTTTTTCTTGATTTGCATCTTTTTGCAAAGTGGTGCTTTCCATTGCATTTGAAACACATCTTCCCAAAAGCTGGACAAAACACACGCCCTACACCCTCTGGTAAACTTCAATCATTACTGGTTCTTACTCCCAGAATTCAATTTAACTTTTAACCAGAATTCATTTCAACTAATTAACAAAATTAATTACTAAAATGCGTAACATTTAGCGAAAGAGAGATAAAGAGTTGCTATTAAATATAGATCACTTTAAGTACAAGTGTAGTATTGGGAATCCCAGATTAAATGCTATATAGGTAGTTTTTAGAAATAGAAAGATACAAGCATATTTGATTTCCCATCAGCGATTTAGCAGGGTCAGAGAAGGTTAGATTTGACAGCCATCAAACTCAAGTCACCTTTTGACGACTGAGATAGAACGCACGGGAAATTAAAGGGTGACACGGTAATTATGGTTGTAGGCTTTCGGTTGACGACCACATGGGCTGAGAGTGGTTTTGGGCAGCAGAGAAAGCAGATTGGAGATTTCGGGTCTCCCGACAACCAGGGTCAGAGATATTCGGCTTGCCTTGAATAAAAGATTGAAGCTTTAAATCCCATCTTGTGTTTATTAATGAATCTGTCTGCAGTACCTCTCCCCACAAGATGGCAGACCAGCAGCAACCAAGAAGGCATCATCCGCTGGCCAAGGCAAGCAGATATGTTCACATTGTTGCACATATACATCTCGGGAAGACTGCCAAGGCAAAAGAAACTGTAAGAACACACACACACACATATGTATATAGCAGTGAACTGTAGACAAGAGCATACATTGATAAACGTAAACAAAACGTTAAAGTACTCGTAACAAGAAACAGTAAAAAGAAAACAAAGTAAAGGTAAGCGATTAGTAAAGTAAATGATTTAATAATAGAGAATAATAAATAAGCACGCAAACTATCTTTAACGCAAGACTATGGCAAGTAGTTGGTTGGTTGTTTAACGGCATATCAACCCATTTCGGGTTATTTAATGCCGAATCCAAAGATTTTAAAGAAAAATTTTTTAATAGAATATATTAGCTGTTTTCAAGTCGGTTTCTATTTAACCCATAGTTGAGACCCTAACAGGTACTACCACTCCGGGTCAGAGTGAACCTGGGAGCAATGGTAATTAAAGGGTGGCTTCACACTCCCCAAAGCTCGCAAGTTGGGGCCTCACCACTGGATATAGTTTAAGGTCATATCCAGGACCCCCATTGAGGGACTTTTACCCTCTGCAGGGGGGCAGTCGGCGTATTCTAATGCTCCACCGACCGGGCCCTATGGCAAGTAAGTATATTTTATAGCTTAGCTAAATGATAAGAGTCTACTCTAATGCATTCCTTAGCAGTAGAAATCTATAGGTATTTAGTGTTAATCGATTATTACGAGGTCAGTCTGCTAAGGTTAAGGGCTGAAAGCTAAACCCATCTCCAAAAGTATGTTCAATGTATGAGATTTAATGGCAGCTTGGGAAGTATAGCAATTGGTTAGTTTTCTGGAGAGAGGATTTTAACTTACAGAATGCAGTATAATAACACACTAGGATATAGAGTTTTGAGTAGAGTTTAAGACCAAAAAAAAAAAAAAAAAAAAAAAATTGGAATAATGTTTAACATGCAAAATAGACAAAGGCTGGAGGTAAAGTATCTATTGGATATATGTAGTATGGCAGTAGTGACATTTATTCAGTTTTGAGAGAAACAATATGTGGCTTTAACAACAGCATATTCATATTGTTTTGACTCGAGTATATATCCGACATTTAATCAACATAGAATCACATCACTATATAAAAGCATACAAGATATCAATGGATACACACTCAAAACAATGAAAAGAATATGCTGTTGTCATAGACCTAATAATTACACAGTAGGATATAGAGTTTTGGATAGAGTTTAGGAGCAAGGGACAAAAAAAAAAAAAAAATTTGGAGTAATGCTTAACATGCAAAGGCAGTCGCCTTGGAGGTAAAGTATCCATTGTATATACGTAGCATGCGAGCAGTAGCGGTATTTATTCAGTTTTGAAAGAAACAGTTAGTACATGGTGAGTCGTGGTTCATTGTTCTAGTCAGGAATTTAGGCCAGGCACAAAGCATCTCAAGCGAGTCCCTGATATTGTAACTCTGCATCTGGCTAATTTTGATCTTAGTAGCGATATAACTAAGATTAAGGTACATTTCAGTACAGGTATAACTGAAATACAGATATAATCTATCGAAGATCCATTGTAAGTGATTAGATTTAGATAGCAAGATGGCCATATTTTTAGTAGATACGAGCATATAGGAATCGTAGATATTAAGTATGCTACTTAAAGTTCTCCTATCCTTCATCATGGAAAGGATAAATCCCCGTTTTTGTTAAATTCAGAAATGTATTTTGCGCAAGCGTTTTTAACAGTTGTTTTTCTTGTATTAATTTGGCTGAGAAGAACTGCCCCATACTACGGGTAAAAGTTTCAGCTTTTGTGGTTCATAAATGGTGATTAAGGTATTTAATTAGTTATATTAATCAATTGTATGTCAGTTGGAATATGGAAAATTCTAGCAATGATTTTCCCCCGTTTGGAGGTGGGGGTGACGAAATTCAATCTAAGACAAGAGAAAATGAAATAAAGAGGTTTCGAATTTTTTTAGGATTAAAATCAATTTCAGAAGAATAATGTATACTGCAGAAGAAAGGCTGTGTTTTTGGAGTAAAGATTCCAGCGCAAATTCAATTTGGAAACTTCTCGTTTTCATGGGTGACGGGTTTTTTTTTTTTTTTTAGTAATTGTACAGTTTAGTCAAGACATTAAAAAAATTAAAATATCGAAAAAGTTTAAATTGTATGTATCCGTTATGGAACGAAGTTCTTCGAAGAAAAATTTCACTTAATTTCATCAAGTACTTTATTTATTTTTCATTTTTTTTTTTTTTACAGCGAAAAAAAAAAAAAAATTGTCATGATACCGAGCAAAATGTTCGATTTTTAGGAAGAAAAGAGGGGTGTCAGCGCTTTAACTGGAGTTACGTCCCTTTGGCATTTCTAAAATTCAAACAAAATTTGTTGTTTTTTTTTAATCCAAAATGGCCGCTTTCAACGCGCTCTCATAAAAACGTGTTTTTCCGCTGTAAAAAAAAAAAAAAAATACTTGATGAAATTAAGTGATTTTTTTTTTTTTTTTCGGAGAACTTCGTTCTATAACGAATACATACAATTTAAACTTTTTCGTTATTTTCATTTTTTAATGTCTTGACTAAACTGTACAAGTACCTTTTTTTTTTTTTTTTTTTAAACTTGTAGATATAAGAAAAAGAACAGGACTGGCTATTAGGAGCACATTTAACAAGATTTAAAAACTACAAAATGAGTACAATTAAAAATGTTCAGAATTTAAGTCAAAGTTGAAATAAGAAAAAATAATTGCATTTGTACAACTGTTTGCGATATTAAAAACAAATAGATTTCAGAAGTTAAATAGGAAAATGGCTTAACTTGAAAAAAAAAAAAAAACCTGCGTTCTTCTGATATCGCAAAGGAAAGAAAAAACTTGGCCCGCATCATGTCTTCTCCATGTCAGGTACTTAAGGACCTGTTGGGGAGGCAGGAGCGGGAGCGGGGGTGTAACCTTTGTATGATTCTGTATTCTTATTTATTCTTTTACTACCCCTCTCCCCTTTGTGATTGCTACAAGAGTAAACGAAATGGTGCACAAAAAATTGATTCGTAAGCAAAAATTCTTCAAGTGTAAAGTAATAATTTGTGACCTATTTGCGTTTAAAAAAAAAAAAATTATGGAAGTTAGGGGCATGTTAAGATAGAGTCGACAAATCGATTTTAAAATGTTTTAAGCAAAAACAATATTACGAACTTAATTGTCATGTCCAAAATAGTATTAGATCCAAAAATTAAGAAAATTCATTGAGTAGAATAACAAAAAATGTCTTGCTATAAGGTTACAAATATTGCACGCCATGAACAAGTAATCTAAAGCATTCTATCCAAGTTATATCTACTTTATAATGTCTAAGAACTTTGCTCGGGCCCTATGTACTGTTCATAACTATGTGCATATATATATATATATATATATATATATATCTCACACACACACACACACACCTGATCAAAAATTTAAGACCACTTAAAAAAAATAAAATAAATAAATAAAAAATAAAAATAAGGATAGATTTTAAACTCTTCCGAGTTAAGGTTACAAATACAATTTAAAAGGTTATGGAAACAAAAAGCTACATTCCAAGGATTTATTTTTAAAATTTAGATTTTTCTTAAATTAGGCTTTTACACATGATCGAAATTATAAGACCAGAAACAAAAAAAATTCTATTAAATTGTACAAAAAGTGTATGACAACATACAACAATCAAACTTAATACAGAGTTCTACCTCCACAGCTTTTGAGGATTTCAAAAATTCTTTGGGGCATGCAAGAAATAAAGGTTTCCATTAAGATGTGGAGGATCATGCTCCAGTTTCTGTAGATGGCTTCACGAAGTTCATTTTTTGTTGAATATTGTTTGCCATTTCGATAAACATCTCTTGTCATCTATCCCCAAATATTTTCAATTGGGTTCAAGTCTAGTGAGCATGCAGGATGTCCCAAGAGATGGACTCCATTTTCTTGTAGAAAGCTCAAGATCCGTCTTGCGTGGATTGCAGCATTATCCTGTTAGAATAACCATTCATCCTCACACAAACGATGACCCCCCCTCCCCATCATCAAAGATGCTTTTGTAGCATGCTAACATAACCAGCTGCTGTCTGACGACCCTGCACCACCTTAAGCTCCATCGTTCCTCTGTAAGAAAAGGCACCCCATACTATTACTGACCCTCCACCACTATGACGTGTGGAAAAAATTTCAAGGGGCAGGTTTTTGTCATGCCAATATCGCTGGAAGCCATCAGGACCATCGAAATTAAATTTCTCATCAGAAAACAGGACTTTCTTCCACTTCTCAACGTCCCAGGTTTGGTATTCACGACCAAATCTTAAGCGGTTCACTTTGTGACGTGGAAGCAATCGAGGAATTTGTTTACGCTTTTTATTTACCATGCCTTTTGTTGTAATTATCGTGCGATGATTATTGGACTGCAATCAGCATCTGTAACTGCCTTAATTTGACTAGAAGAAAGTCCTCCATCATTCATAACTGATTCTCCTACTCAATGCAGGAGAAATTTTTTTTTTTTTTTTCAGGTGCTCTTTGCTTTTCTTGATAGTGTTTCTAGTCGTCCTTGGATTTCTCCTTGGCATGACACTGAAATGAAGCGGTGCCGATCCAAGAACAATTTGCTTAATAATTAAATGCGCAACCACCTTCACATGGGATATCCATTGTCTCTCGAACCTGGGGCGATGATCAGTATAAGTATCCAGTAAGACAAAATGTCTAGATCAGTCATTCCCAACGTGGGGCACATGCCAATATTTTGGTGGGGCATGGGCAGGACGTGCACCCTTGGGCTTACTATACCAAAGACTATAGGGCAATTTGAGAATGAGTTATTGTTTTCATTACTACTATTATTATTACTTTATTATTATTATTATTTTGCTTTTCCATAATTCTCAGTGTTCTTTAGAAAATTGCAAATAACAGTTTTACTGCGATTTAACTTAGCTGCTATCGCTCGCTGTGACAAACCTTGTTTCTGGAATCCTAGAATTCGAGGACGATCAACTTCGGTTAGTTTTCTTGCTTTAGGCATGGTAACACCTTTACACAATGATTGTTAATCTATAACTGAACTAAAATATTAGAATTACCATAAATCTAACAATTTATACCCTTGGTCTTATAAATTTTGATTATGTGTAAAAAGCCTAATTTAATAAAAAAAATGCAAATTTTTCAATAAAATGTTTGGAATGCAGCTTTTTGTTTCCATAACCTTTTAGATTGTAGTATTAGTAACCTTAAGTCGGAAGAGTGTAAAATCTATCCTTAAAAAAAAAAAAAAAAAAAAAAGGTTTCTTTTTAAATGGTCTTAAATTTTTGATCAGCAGTAATTTTATATATATATATATATATATATATAAGTTTGACTCATATCCAGGTAACCTCCATCTAAAATTTCAAGTGTAGACCCAAAATTAGTGGAGGATTTTAGTAGAGTCTACAAAGGTCAACTCTTTCAACTGACCTCTTGGCAGCCAAATTTTTGCCCCAAAACTGATTAAAAAAAGCTTGCAGCATGTTAAAGTTCAAATTTTTAGACTCAAAATTGGCTGAATAGTTTGCGAGAGACCGCAAAAGGTAAAATCTTTTGAACTTTAACCTCTTGGCAGCCAAATTTTCGTCCAAAAACAGATTAAAAAGCTTGCCCTATGTCTGAATACACTTTATGAAAAATTTAAAATGTTTAGACCAAAATTGTCTGAGTAATTTAGTAGAGACCGCAGGTCAATTTTTTAAAACTTTGACCCCTTAACATTGTTTTAAATCAAAAAGTTTGATCCATGTCCAAGTAACCTACATCTAAAATTTCAAGTGTTTAAACCCAAAATTAGTGAAGGAGTTTCGTAGAGTTTTCAAAGGTCAAATCGTTGAACCCCTTGACAGCCAAATTTCTGGCCGAAAACCCGGCAAAGATTTTTCAGAATCTCAATATCAGTTCTTTTATCACAGGCTGCCAAGAGGTCAATCTCGAGTCTCTAGACAGAAAATTGACAGAGTAATTTGGTAGGGAAATGTACAGACATTTTCACTTTTATAGATTCAGATAATTATGTTACAAGAACAGGAGACCTGTTCTTGTAAGAAAAACATTAAATAAAAATGAGATAGGATAGACTGAGAATTCGAACCTGGGAAGCTAGGTTTGGAATTAAGATTCAGGAACGAATTCCCATTGTTAGTTTTAATATAAAATAACAGATGTTTGTTTGTAAAGGAATTCGATTGTTTAGAGAGGTTATTGTAAAAAGGAATTTTGATTGAAAACTGAATTAAAATAAGGTTATCTAGAAGCGAACAATAGAAAATGAAAAACACTGAAAAAAATAGGTTAGAAGAATTCGGTCTGCAAAATGTGATAGACATGTGGGGAACAGTGCAGGTTTTAGCCAAGGGATCGATCAAGCACGTTTTTGGCCATGCGATGACGTCATGGCTGAGAGAGTTCTCAATATAGGGCTAGTTTTAGAGAACAGAACGGAGACAGTCAGACAGGAGAGTCGAGTCCGGATCGAATCCACCTTTGGAAGCGAAGGGTTAGAAGTTAAAATCATATAGTGACTGAATTTCTGGATGTTTTCGTTGACCAGTCGAAGAAATAAAGAAACATCATTTTGTAACTTCGTCTTGTGTTGTGTATAAACCGTATCTTTAAGTAATGCGTCTCTTAATCATCTTAAGTAATGTGTCTCTTAATCATCTTAAGTAATGCGCCTCTTAATCATCTTAAGTAATGCGCCTCTTAATCATCTTAAGTAATGCGCCTCTTAATCATCTTAAGTAATGCGCCTCTTAATCATCTTAAGTAATGCGCCTCTTAATCATCTTAAGTAATGCGCCTCTTAATCATCTTAAGTAATGCGCCTCTTAATCATCTTAAGTAATGCGCCTCTTAATCATCTTAAGTAATGCGCCTCTTAATCATCTTAAGTAATGCGCCTCTTAATCATCTTAAGTAATGCGCCTCTTAATCATCTTAAGTAATGCGCCTCTTAATCATCTTAAGTAATGCGCCTCTTAATCATCTTAAGTAATGCGCCTCTTAATCATCTTAAGTAATGCGCCTCTTAATCATCTTAAGTAATGCGCCTCTTAATCATCTTAAGTAATGCGCCTCTTAATCATCTTAAGTAATGCGCCTCTTAATCATCTTAAGTAATGCGCCTCTTAATCATCTTAAGTAATGCGCCTCTTAATCATCTTAAGTAATGCGCCTCTTAATCATCTTAAGTAATGCGCCTCTTAATCATCTTAAGTAATGCGCCTCTTAATCATCTTAAGTAATGCGCCTCTTAATCATCTTAAGTAATGCGCCTCTTAATCATCTTAAGTAATGCGCCTCTTAATCATCTTAAGTAATGCGCCTCTTAATCATCTTAAGTAATGCGCCTCTTAATCATCTTAAGTAATGCGCCTCTTAATCATCTTAAGTAATGCGTCTCTTAATCATCTTAAGTAATGCGTCTCTTAATCATCTTAAGCAATGCGTCTCTTAATCATCTTAAGCAATGCGTCTCTTAATCATCTTAAGTAATGCGTCACTTAATCATCTTAAGTAATGCGTCTCTTAATCATCTTAAGTAATGCGTCTCTTAATCATCTTAAGTAATGCGTCTCTTAATCAGCTTAAGTAATGCGTCTCTTAATCATCTTAAGTAATGCGTCTCTTAATCATCTTAAGTAATGCGTCTCTTAATCATCTTAAGTAATGCGTCTCTTAATCATCTTAAGTAATGCGTCTCTTAATCATCTTAAGTAATGCGTCTCTTAATCATCTTAAGTAATGCGTCTCTTAATCATCTTAAGTAATGCGTCTCTTAATCATCTTAAGTAATGCGTCTCTTAATCATCTTAAGTAATGCGTCTCTTAATCATCTTAAGTAATGCGTCTCTTAATCATCTTAAGTAATGCGTCTCTTAATCATCTTAAGTAATGCGTCTCTTAATCATCTTAAGTAATGCGTCTCCCTCTCAATCAAGTACTGACTGTTCCATCCTGTGATAAAAGAACTGATAACTCATCCCTCTCCCAATATGTTATAAGAACCGATCCCTCCTAATATATGCGTTAAGAAACATTCACGGAACAAGGTCGACCAGTGGGTGTTTCTGTCGGGTTGCTGTGATAGCACCGCTGCGCCTGGCTAATAGGTAAAAGGAGTATGATAGCTGGGCGATAGACAGCCTAACTACTACTCAAGGAGTTTAGGTTTGCAAACCGGTAATTTGTTTGAGTCACCATTTTTTTTTTTTTTTTTTTTTTTTTTTTTTTTTTACAAATGCATCACCACATTATCAAGGCCCAGAGGCCACTCAAGGATAAGGGTTAAAGAGTGTACAGTAGAAATTGGTCAATATAGTAATCATTAGTAATGAAAATTTGGTAAATTTAATAACTTATATGGAACGGCTCATCAAGAACTTATTTACTTTAGACTTGAACACAACCATATTGTAGTCAGCCGGAAAGCAGGAAAACAGAAGACAATTCCACAGGCGTGCAGTTCTAAGAAAGAAGCTTTGTTCATGGAATCTACGTTTAGGTTTAGGCACAGATAAAGAGTGGGGGAAATTATTGATAGTGTTTACAGCTAGACGAGTGTTTCTTGTGAAAGTTTGGCGAGGGGGGACCATAGATTGAAGCTCAGTTGAACACTTTCCATGAAAATAACGATACATCAGAGACAAACTCGCAACATCTCTTCTGTGAGATAAAGGTTGTAAGGAGGAGAAAAGGACATCTCCTACGAGGCTACGATCCTGTGATAAAAGAACTGATAACTCATCCCTCTCCCAGTATGTTATAAGAACCGATCCCTCCTAATATATGCGTTAAGAAACATTCACGGAACTATGTTTATCTTCGTGTATTACATGTCTCAGTCTCTTTAAAATGTACCCAATATATCTCTCCAATATGAACACTCAACTATATAATATTCGTCATCTTAAAAAGACCCCACCCATATACAATAATTAACTACTTGATGAATTTTCGTAATTTTTGAACATATTACTATTTTCAACATAAGTACTATTGTTTTTGCTTAAAACGACTTATAATAAAAAAATTTTTTAAAACTTGATCTGTTGACAAGCACCAAATAGTTATTTAATTGTATTTATTTCTCCTACAGAAATTTAAAGTGAATTGATTGTAGTCTATTTGCACAAATCTTTCTGTTTGAAATTCACAGCCAATATTTAAATATAAAAAAGTTTTTCTTCGTTTTTCATTATGTAGAAATAGTTTGCCCTGTGTGAAAAACATAAAAATCGACACAGATAATATTTAAATTAAATGTAATAAGCCAACTAAAAAAGAACTTTAATTTCTTGCAATTTTTGGACCATGGATAGCTCTGCTCTCGGAGAAATTGACTTTCAACAGGACCAAATGCATCGCTGGATTGACACAAATAATAAAGAACGTGCCCAGGGTGATGAAAATAAATTTTCCGGCCATGGTTATGGTCTTTGGTGTGATTTCAAGTAAGGGCCACATCATACCACCTCACATCTTTGAAGTCGGCTTGAAAGTCAACACTATGGATGTGCTGGAGGGTGTAATGATCCCCTGGTGTAATCATTGGCAAACCCTGGCTGTGGCAGCAGAACTCTGCGCTGGCCCACAAGATCAAAGAGACCCAGGCTTGGCTTCAAAAGAAGTGCTACAACTTTGTATCCTTCTCTCACTGGCACCCCCGACCTAAACCTGCTGGACTACTTTGTTCGGTCGTACGTTGAGAACATCAACATGAACTCCCACAACACCAAAACCAGATTACTGCCATCTGCCGAGCTCCTGCCAGCGCTTGTGGAAAAGGCATGCTCCCAGTTCTGAACCCATATTGAGGCGGTGATCGAGGCTACATAATTAAGTTTCCCAAATTGATTTTTTTCAATAAACGTTTAAAAATAAAGCTGTAGTCTTGTTTTCTGTAGAGCGACAAATTTATCGTTCCACCCAGTACATATTCAGAAACAATTGTGCACTAAACAGAAATATTCATTAGGGATGCACCTCTGTCATATCAAAGAACCTACTGACGATTTCATATGCCTGGTCACAATGGTTGCACAGTGATAATGGCTTCAATCTAAGTCTATATATCTATAAAAGTGAACGTGTCTGTGTGTGTACATTTCCCTACGCAATAACTGTCAATTTTTAGTCTATAGACTCGAAATTTGAAATACCGGGTACTGAGATTTGGGAAAATCGATGTGACGGGCGTCAGCCAGAAATTTGGCTGTTAAGGGGTCAAATTTCAACGATTTGACCTTTAAGAACTCTACCAAACTCCTCCGACAATTTTGGGTCTAGACACTTGAAATTTTAGATATAGGTTCCTTGAACCTGGATCTAACTTAATAAAGTGATTTGAGCCCGAAGCAATAAATTTTAAGGGGTCATAATAGGGGTCAAAGTGTTAAAAAATTAACCATTTTTTTTGTTTTTTTGCACAGCATACACCTCCAAACACCCGAGCAACGCCGGGCACCCCTGCTAGTTTAAAATAAAGTCAAGTATCATGGTGAAATTGTGCTTTAAACAGAAACATTCATTTTGAACGCACTTGTTATATCAAAAAAACTACTGTTGATTTTATGTTGGGCTATTCGACTTGTTTGGTAAAACTTCTCGAATGTGATGTTGGGCTGTGTAAAGTGTTAACTTTGGCCAAAATTGTTCCTTCTTTCATTGGATTACTTTGATTATCGAAGACATTCCGATATAAAACCTATCTAAGAACACTTCCAGGCACAAAGTAGCATCATATGAAATTTTATAAAAATCGTCCCAGCCGTTTTAGAGTCCATAGGGAACGAACTCACAAAGTTCCTTTTATATAATAGAAATTAACATTTTCCCCCCCAATACGCAAATAAAATAAACACACACAAAGAAAAAAAAAAAAAAAAAAAAAAAAAAAAAAAAAGTGTACAAACAAGGGTTTTGAAAGAATATTCGCCTCAAGCGATACAAGGTGCTTTCAATAAGTTTCCAGACTTTTTGTACAAGCATTTAAAATTGTCGTAGACTCCTGAAAACTTAGTATGTTATTACTATACGTTTTATCAGATGACTGACCAATTTTTATGTTTGCAGCTACAGCAGGAATTGGAATACACGCTACTAAAACATGATCGTCACAACTGGTGAATTTCAAAAATGCATCTGATATGAGAACGCTTTCGAAGAACGATATGCAATAAAATTCGGTTTTAAATTTGGAAAAAAAAATGCCATAAACGTATGGAAGACTTCAGATTGCTTTTGGGCCAACTTGCACGAATCGAGCATCAGTTTTTGAGTGGCATAAGGCAGAGAGTCTGAGGGGTGAGAGGAATAAGTCAGAACATCAGAGTTGATTGGCCAAATAAAGAATTTCAGGGATAAGGACAGTTGTGTGTCTATAAAAACAATAACTTCAGTTTGATGTTAGTGTAGGAACTGTACACACAATTAGTTGCAAGGAACTGAATATGCAGAAGATTTGCAAAGTTTGTCCCACGGGTGCTCAGGGAAGAGCAGAAAGACATTATCAGGACAGCAGGGAGATGGTCGAGCCGATTAATTCAGATTCTGCAGTCTGGTGACCTGCAATGAAAACTAGATTCACTGCTATGACTCAGAGACTGAGGTCTTAGCAAAAGCATGCTGGCTTTAGAAGACCAGACAGAGCAAATACACCCCGAAACTTTTTTTTTTTGACATGCACTGAATTCTTACTGGACAGACAATCAATAAGGAATGAGATGTTGAGACTTTAATAAGGAAGTTCAGCATGTTTCAAATCGGGTCAGTGACATACCAGAAATGTACCAGTCCACAAGTCAAAACTGTCAGACTATTTAACCAAGATGGGCATACAAATAGTTCCTCACCCACCCTATACTCCAGATCTCGCTCCCTGTGACTCTTGGTTTTTCTCTAAGCTCAAGGAAAACCTTAAAGGCTGTCGTTATGAAACAATTAAGGAGATGAAAGAGGCTGTGGCAAAGGTCATTGAAGAGGACCTTCCAGAAGTTGTTGGAACGGTGCAATAAGTACATTGCAGCCAGAGGAGATTACTTTGAAGGGGACGAGAGTTTTATATTTTATTGCTGTAAAAATTCTGAACTAGCAGATTTTATTAGGATTTTTTTTAACTTGTTGCATTTGTCGGGCTACATAACATTTGTTATATTTAATTTTTTTTTATCCGTACCCAAGATAAACCCGTGTACATTGAAGGATTAGAATACCCTTTTTACTTTGCGAGTCACATGAGAATTTAAAATTTATTGACCTGTTAGCTTAGCCCTAAACTAGATTTGAGACTTTTTTTTCTCCTCTACCATTTTTAGATTTGATAAACTTAATTCTCAATGGTTAATTTATTTTTCTATAGTTATCGTGGGTTTAGGATTTAAGGAAAGAGGTTGGAAAAGTTTTGTGGAAGATAATTTTCTTCTTGGAAACGAACTGAGTAAGTAGGACTGTAGAAAGTACGGACATTGAAAATATTTTTTTTAAAAAACTACAGTTGATCAAGGGAAGAGTCTATCAGACATATGTGATACATAGAAGTGAAACATAACCAGTCAGGTTTGAGGACATGTGGTGCATGGAGAGAAATGATACAGTGGGAGTACTAAAAGGCTTCTATCTCATAACCTCTGAGGAAGATTAAATCTGCAGAATATAGGGAGAGGTGTGCAGAAAAGGAGACTGTTGGTTTGGTAAAATTTTAAAAGATGGATTTCAGTAGTTTTGGGGTTAGATGTAGAACAATTGAGGTAGCAAGGCCAGGCGGGGAAACAAAGGAAACTTGTAAAGTGATAAGGATGGATCGGAGAGAAAGAGGAATAAAGGATTGGTTAGTAATGTTAACTTTGAAGTCAATTTCTAAAAGCCGTGCCGTGGATCTAAGCTGAATAGAAAAGTTTGTATACACATTTAACCAGTTTTTTTGCAAATAGATTTAGAAGTGGATCTTATAAACAAAAAAAAAAAAAAAAAAAAAAAAAAAAATTGTATTTTAACAAACATTAACTAGCGGGGCCTGTGGAAATTCCACAGCGGACTCTTTCATATGTAATATATTAATGTTGGCGTTCTGCGGATGTTCAAAAATAGAGATGCCTGATATTGTAGCTCTTGTTAAAACTACAAAAGTTTTTATCCAAGCTAGCAGGGATGCCCGGTCGTAAATACACTTAAATATGCTATTTTTAATTCATACAGATTTCATATATATTATTATTATAGAGCAGGCCTCTACATTGCGAGTGAAACAGTCGCATTTGCAAGTGATTTTTCAAAGTGGCGAACAGAAATAATGAAACGCTTATCTTTTGGCGATTGCATTTCTTTCACTGACAATCTTCCAAAACTCACTACTGAGTGAAAAATATTTTCAACTTTTTTTAATAAAACAAAGTTAAATTATTTAACAATAAAAGTTTAATAGAACAATGTACTTTTTTTCTTTTTTTAACGAAGGCTGTTTAAAAAAAACAAAAACATTGGAAGAAATTAGAATGTTTATATCTTCAAGTATCAACATAAAATTTGTTGTATATTTAGAATTACACTTTTTTTTAAAAAACACAGAAAAGTCTTTATGATGTACATACTCGTTACAGAACGAAGATGTCATATTCTAATAGAGGCCTGTAGAGTCAATTTTCTATCAACTCTTGTATATTATAAAGTTGTGATTTCAAAAATATATCCATATGACTTGGATGCATTAGCTTGAATCGAGATTAAAACCAAAATCTCTGAATTCTTGGTAAAAACTAAAGTAATGAAAGGTCATAACAATTAAACGAACAGTCACTCTGAAGAAAACAAAAAAAATGTAAGCATAACGTTATATTAATCTAATATATAAATGGCTATATGTATGTATGTATGTCTGTCTGTCTGTCTCCCTCCATAATTTTAAACTATCTCCCCCGAATCTAAAAGTTGCAGAGCAGCACTAGACGTCCTCAAATGATTGGATTTTTAAATGGGCTGTTCTTTTAAGGGCTTTTAGCTGGTTAAAATTGATTTTAAAGGGTCAAAACTCGTTAAATTTTGTACAGTCATCTTAAGTTTATTTTTAATTGGTTTATATGTGTGTCACGTTGGTAAAGTGGTCACGTCACCAGCTTTGAATGCTACAGTTTTGCTTTCGATTCTAGCTGATGGCAACCAAATACTTTTTTTTTTTTTACTTTTGAAATCACGACTATGAAATCTGGACAAATTAAAATATATTTAAGCATATTTTGACTTTGCATATTAAACTTTAATTCAAGCCATTATATATATATATATATATAAAAAAATAACTTTATAAAATCAGTAGGTTCTCTACAGTGCAACGCAAACTACGTCTTGTAGACTAAGTCAATGCAAAGAGGCATGTGAAACTTTCTTCCGGTGCACTGCAATGGGTCCTTAACTAGAACAAGCAAGCAATCAATTGATTTGATTGAAAAATCAATGATTTCATCGATTTCGATGACAAAAATATGAATTAAACATTTGATCATCATTCAATCCTGGGCAATGTCGATCTCCCTGCTAGTTTTAGCTAAAGATATTAAAAAATGAACGTGAACAACAATCATTGATTCATCCAAAATGAATAACGATCAGCAGTGACAATGGGATATAAATGGACAAGTTTAAATATGTTAGAAAAAAATGTTCAGAAAACCAAAATGAGAAACTCATCTTCACTAACTGAACAAGTGCCAATCAATATTTTTTTTTTTGCATCCATGATAAAAAGTACGGAGGGAAAAAACATTCAATGAAGGGCCTAGAGTCGGCCGACCAGTTTCGCCCTCACTTTTCAAAGCTGAATCGAGGTTATTTTTTTTGTTTTGTATGGGGAAAAAAATTTAAACTGGACTAAACGACTAAAATAAAATCAAATTGGAAAAAAAAACCCCCCCACCCAATTCGGCTTCGAAAAGGGGGGGGGCGTGAAATCTGGTTGGCCAACTACTTATTTAATTTTTCTCTGTCCCGTTTACCATGAATGACAAAAAAAAACAAAGAAACTCTTCCTTTTTAATAGCTATAGAGATATATATATATATATATATATTATACTGTTGGTATAAATCCTAACAACAACACAATATGTCATTCCAAAGAGTGCTCAATGCATGAAACAGAGCAATATATTGATTGTTGGAGAGCTATTGGCTACACATTAGCAAACGTGTTTCAATGACCCCTTGGCAGGGAAAATCACCTCATCAGGCCAAAAACCATCCACGAAACTTTCAATAAAGACCATCCCTTTATATTAAAGTCAACTTTACAGGGTTGAACCTTTCTAAATAAAGACCAGCAATGGACAAAAAACGCTGGTTGTAATTATCTCGGGGTATCAATGGGATCACTGGATTCAGCGGAACTCACGGACCTTGTAGGCTTGTACATTTTACACAGTCTAACCAATAATAATGATGAAGAAGGAACAATAAGACTCTATAGAGATGACGGTATAATATTCATAAAAAACGCCACCCGTATAAAATGCGATAAAATTAGAAAGATTATACACAAAAAAAATGAAAGAATTTGGCTTCAAAGTAGAAATAAATAGTAATTTAAAACAGGTAGATTTTTTGGATGTAAGTTTTGACTTGCAAAAAAATAATTATAAACCATATTTGAAAGAAAACACAAGTCCTATATATATTAATCCAAAGTCGAATCACCCACCTTCCATCATTAATCATATCCCAGCCTCGATAGAAAGGAGAATTAACAATAATTCATCTAGTGAAGAAGTTTTTAATAGCTATAAAGAAAGATACAATGTAGCATTAAGAAATAGTGGTTTCAAAAACGCAGACATTACATTTGAAAAGAATAGTAATGATGAATGCAATTATAGTAATAATAATCGTAAAACAAGAAACAGGAAAATAATTTGGTTTCTACCTCCCTTTAATAGTGCTCTTAAAACTGGACTGGGTAAGAAATTTTTGCAATTGCTAGATAGGCACTTCCCCCCAGGTAGTATATTAAATAGTATTTTCAATAGAAATACTATAAAATTGGGTTATAGTTGTTGTGAAAATCTTGAAAGAATTATTAAAAAGCATAATAATAGGATACTAAAAGGCAATAATAGTAAAAATACTGGGGAAATAAATGATAAAGATAATAATTATAAAAATACTGAAAAATGTAACTGCAAAATTCCTAGTACTTGTCCCATGAATAATAAATGTTTAACGAAATCAGTAGTTTACCAAGCTAAAGTATTTCCTGAAGAAAATCCTAGTGATATAAAATTTTATATAGGTAGTACGCAGGCAACTTTTAAAGAGATTCTATGGGCATAAAAGTTCTTTTACTAATCAAAAATACGAAAAAGACACATCATTATCACTTCAATATTGGAAATTAATAAAGGAGAATAAAACTCCAAAGTTAGAATGGCGGATCATAAGATCGAAAGTATGTAATTCATTACACGCACCGTGCTTTTTATGCCTTCATGAAAAATTAGAAATAACGAATTTTAAAGACCGGGAGAAACTATTGAACATTAAACAGGTAACAGCAATTTCCTGTAACCATTTCCAAATACATTCATTGAAAAAATTATAAGAACATTAACGAATTAATCATACCATCGATTTATATATTGTAATATGCTTTATTTATTTCAGTATTTTAAACGCTAAATCTTATTTACTTATTTATTTTAAACGCCAAATCTATTTTAAACGCTAAATTTATGTATAAAGTGAAATTAATTTTTAACGAAGAATCTATTAATTTTTATAAAAATAATTTTTAGTGAAATTTTTACTGTGAATAATATAATTAGACTTAGTTACTAATATTCTTCACCATATTATAAGAGTAATGTGTATATATATATATATATAAATTTTCCCGTTTGTATATGTCGGTGCTTTTGTATTATATAGAGAAATAGCGCTAAATTTATAGTTTAGTAATATAATATATGTATATATTTATATCTCAATTTTAAGTGGAAAAAAAAAACCTTAGTTAAATTCATTGATTGCTCTGATATTTGAGTAATAGTTCTAAAAATCCGTATTAACAAAATAAACGAAAAACAATTATAATTATAATGGTTGGAGCTAGAAAATTTAATGCAAACTTATAAATCTGCTTCAGAATTATACCTTGAAAAACCTAACATTATTTTGTGAATAGGTTATATTTGTTTTGATATAGGTTGTTAGTGCCCCTCTTTCTGTTTAGAATGGTTCAACCCTGTAAAGTTGACTTTAATATAAAGGAATGGTCTTTTATTGAAAGTTTCGTGGATGGTTTTTGGCCTGATAAGGTGATTTTCCCTGCTAAGAGGGTCATTGAAACACGTTTGCTAATGTGTAGCCAATAGCTCTCCAACAATCAATATATATAATATATATATATACACACACACACAATTCACAAGAAATCAACATCAGAGCTGTTATATAAATGTGTGTGCGAGCGAGAGAGTTCCTTCCTCATAGGTTCAAACCTGTCGAGTCATATTTTGCAAATTTCACACCAAAAAGGTAATTGATATTTCTGGCATCGTTCTTACAGAAAGTTATCTGATTAATATATTAAAAAAAAAAAAAAAAAAAAAATCAGATCTTAAAAATAGTTTTTAAAAAGGGAAATATTTTACGTTATACGAGTGTAACGTAAAATATTCACCTGTAAAGATACTTCAATAACATTTTTTTGCGAATTAGTTCACCAGGCAAATTATACGTCATAATATAATGAATCGAGGCTTGATTATAAAATAGATAGACAATCTAAATAAATTGAAATATGTTTAAGCATATTGTTTGACCGGGCATCCAGCAAGTTAATAGAATTATATTAAGTATTCTAAGTTGATTTATTGAATTTTTAATTATTAATACACCAAACTCGTAAATAAAAGCAGATATCACAACCAGAAATCGAAATCTTCAGCTCTGCTAACCAACATATTTAGACTTTATAAATAAAGCATAGAACATTACCATGAAAATTATATCCGACATGAAGCAGAAGCTATAAGATTGGAGTAAAATAAACCAATTTTACATAACAGAAGTTGCTTATTATCCTTTATCAAATTTGGAAAAATTTCAAGTTGGAGAGAGCCAAATAAAAGGTTAGTGCATTCTAAAACTAGTCCGTTTTTTGTCCAAAATCCTATATTTAAAAACAAAAAATCTGTATGCTATATGATGAAATTCCAAAAATCATAAATTAATCGAGTAGTTTAATTTTTATAAAAATTTTTTAAATGATTAATGGAAATTCAGTCATTACAACATGTCTCGTATGAATTATTGAGTTATCTCCCTTGGGATTTTTTCTCAAACATGAAAGAGAGGTAGTTACTCCTCGGTTACTAATACAATTAGATTTTATTTAAATAAAACTACTTGTATCAATTTAACAGAATTTTTGGAATATGGCATTGTTCTTTGTTACTGTAGCAAAATTCAAAAATTGAAATAAAACAATGGTATCTACCGATTGTCCATGTCACAGTAATGAAAATATCCAAAAATTACAAAAAAGAAAATCAAGTTTTGCTAAATTGACCAGTTTTCAGAAAATATTTACCTCCTTTTCTTACAATTAGAACTTTTTTTTGTTTTGCAAAAATTAATTTTTGTTAATTGTCTTTGAAAACCATGATATTAATTACTGGTCTACTTAATCATTTTCCATAATTTTTGGATATGTTCAATCTTGTGAACATGACAAGTACTATTGATTTCACTTCATCTTAAAAAAAAAAAAGCTGAGCATTTTTTTTTTTTGGGGGGGGGGGGGGGGGGTCCAAGTAAATTACATGGTCCAGTCCTTCCTTTGGAGGACTCATATTTCAATTTTCACTACAATAACAATGAACTGACAGTTACGTCACAAGTAATATACAGGGTGTCCGTAAAGTTACTATACAGTCTTATTGTCTTATGTTTGTATTAATAGTTAATTTTTTTTTTTTTTTTGTTTTTACACGTTTATTTAATCAAGCATGCTGTATAGTAACTTTACGGACACCCTGTGTGTGTGTATATATATATATATATATATATATACATACACACACACACACACAAGATCTAATTTTTTTAAATATAAGTTTTGGACAAAATCCAGAAAGCTTTATCTAATAAATTCTCCGAGGATTGTTATTCAAGAAGACAAATGAAGACGAGAAGGAAAGGATATTAATAATAAAAAAAAATAAATAAATAAAAAAAGTGTGGGCTGTATTTATGCTCTAATAATAGTTTGCTATTGCATTAATTCATACAAACTGCAGCTGAAATGAAAAATAAATTCCATAAAAATTGCAAAACATTTGCTTCAAAATTTACTGAATACAGAAAATTAGCTTTCAAACATAAATAGGTTGATTAAAATCCAACTCCTAATTTATTATTGAAATAAATGTGTTAGTGATGAGACAATTCCAATTTTTTTTTTCCCCAATTCAATTACTGATTTCAATTCTTTATAAATTGAAAAAGATTTAACTATAAAATGACTACCCCCCCCTACCATAAAAACGTTAAAATGTGCAGATATTTTCTTGAACGTAAAAACACTTGGGTGTTCTATAGATTTTAGTTTTACTGTTAAAAAAAAAAAAAATATTTAATATTAATACCAGCAGTGGAAGATCTTAAAAAAAAAAATCAAAAGGAATCGTTTTTGGCATCAGAAAATAGGCACATTTTTCTGATTCCGATCCAATATCCTAAAGTTTTCAGATTCCAATCAATTGTACAAACAATTTATGTCTTGCACAACGTGAGAAAGTGGATAGCATGGGTTTTATTTTGAATTCGATGCAGGTGGCAACAGATAAGCATGTTAAATGAATTTACTTAAAAAATTGCGAATGGAATGAATGTTATGAGGATTGAAAATCTCTTACACACCGACTGATCAAATTCCTTGTGAAATCTGCAAATGTTCCAAAGTGACTTGAAAAATTCTAAATAAAACTCCAGGCTATACACTTTTGTAATAAATGTATTTCACGAACACAAAATTCATAAATTTTGATCAGCAAAATCGGAAAATTTGCCAAAGATCAAGCACTGAAAACTTAAATAGTACCAAAAAGATTAAATTTATTAAAGTTTCCTGAACGCTAAGCAAAGAATTCATTCATGCCATCAAATAGGTTTAGTATAAAATATCCTTTCTAACTTGACAACTGCATCTTAAAAAAGGCACTAAAGAACATGCACCAGAGGCAGTAGTAAAAAATTATGAACGGATAAAGAGGTCCAAAAATTCTTTGCTTAGCATCATTAGTTTCAAAAGATTCAAGAAATCATAAGTTAGGATTTAAGCATATTCTACAATACCTTTTTATTTAATTTCTTTAAAAATTTCTCAAATTTATGCAATTATTAAAAGCTTATTCCAATTTGGAAAGTAAAAGAAATTTTATTTAGAATTTGTAAACATGTCAAAATAACGATAATCTAGATAAAAAAATTGTCTAATAAAAAATAAGAGGCAAAAAAAAGAAAAAAAAAAAAAAGTTAAACTGAAGAATGAAAAATACCCCTTTTTATTGAATGAATTACTCAAAACAGCGTTTTTTTTTGGTTTTTTTTAGATTGACAACGGACAAAAGCCAAGATTATTTGATGGAATCAAGAAATAATCTGAAGCATCAAATCGGATCCGGTTAATTTTTTTTTTTTTTTTTTTTTTTTTTTTTAAGAGAAATACGAATTGTAAGTAGAAGCCAAGTTCCTGAAAATATGTGCAGGTAGCAATGGCCATTTGGAGTTCAGAGAGCGATTTTGATTGATCTGTTTATTTTCAGAATAATTTTACAGAACAATAAATACACCCCAAGCAAATGTTTGTTTTTATAGTGTGTGTGTGTGTGTGTTTGTTTTGATTTAGAGTAGAACCAAGAGAGCCGAGTGAGAAATGGCACTAGCATGGCTGTTTGGGTGTGGGGGGGGGGAGGCTTTAGAAAACTGCCAAAATATTTTGAGAAAAACTGTCCAAGAAATGTATCTCATTAATCCTGCAAGAAAATTCCATCCGTCCATTAAAAAAAAAAAAAAAAAAAAAAAAACTAAGGCAGGTCATGAAACAGGATATCAGTCTCAGCAAGATGTAAATGCCGATAAATTTGAATACAACTAAAAACAGTTTGGTAAAATTTTAAGCCAATGGGAGAGTTGCATTATAGACAATCCATATACCCTGCAAATTTCATATGCTAAGAGAAAGAGGAGGGGAATTGGCTTGAAAGAAAATATTGCAGTTTTTTTTTTGTTTTTTTTACAATTAAACAATGGATGAAATGGAGAGGAGCGATTTTTGTTTTTTTTTGGTACGTTGCAAATAGAAGCTTTAAAAGAAAACAAAAACAAACGTTTACCGACTGGTCATTTAATAAGCTACATTATCGTCCTGTGCCGATTACGACATAAGACGAGAGCAACGTTCAGCTCATTTCACAGACGCGTCCTAACGCACATATTTACAGCAACACACAGCACAGCCAACTGAATTGCAAACACTAAATATATACAGTGCAAAAGAAAGTTTTTTTTTCTGCTATGTGGGGAGAAAAAAAAAAAAAAAAAAAAAAAAACGACATGCAATTAGGGCAGTTATTAGAGACAACTAATTAAAAAAATAAAATAAAAAGTACTAAATTCTTTAAACAATCTCCATACGTTGCACGAAAGATAATAGCTGAAATGAGCAAGAGACACTTACAGCCAAAATCCGGAGAAACGTCTTGCAGATAGAAATTAAGCCTTTCTTTCCAGAACATTTAAAACAGGAAGAAGGTGGGGGAGTGGAAAGGTCATTAAACTTGTTAAAGCAAAGAAATCACAGCCACACACACAAATGCTTACCATTTTTTTTTTAATGCCCAGAATGTGTCTTAATTAAATGACCAGTCAATATCAACATAAGCAGGAAGAAATTTTGGGAGGGAAATTCAACCGGTCTTGTGAGAAAGAGGGAAGTATTTACAATAAATATTGCCTCTTTGTGAATTCCTATAGAAAATTATATAATTTTTTGCTTTTTTCAGGTCCTACCATAAATTTACTCTTCAGCGAGAGAGAAATGGCTAGAGAAACGAACTAGGCTAACAAGAAACATGGAAGAAGTCAGTCAGACAACCAAGGGAGTTTTTTTCTTTTTCTTTTAATTTTTTGTTAATGTTTTTCCAGGAAATTTTTCTTTGGAAAAGTTTAAGGAAGTTCATGATCTGCAGACAGATAATGAGAAAATGTCTTCCAGATTATTTTAGAGATTTGCTTAGTGGCAGCAAATTTAGATAAGATCTGCAACATTCATTGGCATCTCATCAACTTGAGTGTTATAAAAGTGTTCGATGTCCTGAAGTGTACGAACATCTTCAGTAGTTACAAAATTGATAGCAACACCTTTACGGCCAAATCGGCCTCCTCTGCCAATACTGAAAAGAAAACAAAAATAAAAATAAACAAGTGACCAATGGAAATAGACATTTGCATTTATAATTTTTCGGAACATAAAATCACACTGCCTATCTATAATATCAATGGAAATAGACATTTGCATTTATAATTTTTCGGAACATAAAATCACACTGCCTATCTATAATATCCACCGAAAAGACGCACTTATAGATTTTCCCTTTCCGAACAAAAGGAAAATGGAATCCACTAAAACTAACCTTTTAGAGATTAAAAAAAATATAATCTGTCAACAGAAATCATTTTGAAATCCAATTCAAATACGTGTTCACTCAAAATGTTTTAAAGATGCAAAATTCTCTCTACTTATGTTGCCATGTTGAAATAACATTTAGAAAGCCATTCTTAACATAGGGAGGGTGTTTTGTAGTTATCTTGTACTTTCACCTAACAATTTAAAAGATATTTATTAATACTATTTTAACAAAAAAATAGCAGTAACATTACGTGCATAAACACTAAATATTCTAAAGAATGTGAGGGTAGAGTTTTTACTGTTGATTTGAACTGTGTTCTGGGGGGGGGGGGGGGGGGATCTTCAGTGTCAGATGACATCCTTTATTCTGAAAAGCGGTATAACCCGACAGTTTAATTCGAGAATGGCTTTCATTGATTGCCAATAAGGAGTTACACTGCAGAGTTTTGCGCTCTTGTCATGGAATGTAGCAAGACAAAATGTAGCGATTTAAAAAAAAAAAAAAAAAAAAAAAAAAAAAAAAAAAAAAAAAAAAGACCCGCATTCTAATGGATTTAAGCAATTTTTTTAATAGAATCCTTAAAAATCACTTTATGTTTGTATTTTCATCCATTTTTTCTATTGGGCATACAAACGTAACTGCTATGAATAACGTTTCTAAGATAATACTACTCTGCTGTTTTTCAACAAACTAGATTTTTAAAGGAAATGGTCATCACCTTTCTAAAGCTGCCCACCGCAAACATTTGTTACTAATATGATTTTCGAACTGGCAATCCAACTTTTTATCATAAAGTGGCTTTCAGCCTTATTATAACACAATAAAAATACAATAACATGATCGTTTCACATAATACAAAACTAAAAGGATATTTGAGGAACTGATGTAAAGAAAAACATAGTAAAAACTGAACAAAAGAATGTGTTATATTGAAGTAAGAAGCAGATACATGACAACATTACGAATATAAAAAAATAAAAACTCACCGATGAATGTAATTCTCTCGGTTTGTTGGTAAGTCATAATTGATGACTAGAGAGACTTGTTGCACATCAATTCCACGAGCAAGTAAATCTGTGGTGATGAGGACACGGCTGGAGCCGGTACGAAATTCTTTCATAATGACATCCCTTTCTTTTTGGTCCATGTCACCATGCTGGGGGGGAGGGCAAAAAAAGAAAATTTTCACATTTCAATTGAAGTTAGTTTAATAATGCAAGACAGGACATTAAAGTGCATCTACATAACATCTATGGAAATAAATAATGGTATTTGTAATTTTATGAACCATGCTGAAATAACAGCAAGTCATTCTTAACATAGGGAAGGGAAACATTAAAACCTATTCAAGCATGCAGCAGGAAACTTTAGCAGAAATATGAATCCACCATCCCTTATTAAAAGTGTTCATCATAAAATGTTACAGAAAAGACAAAAATGACAATAGCATATTGTACATTAACAATTTGTATTTGGAAATTAATACAAGTTCCATTTAGAAATACTTTTCAACAAAAAATTGAAATATTTTCAATTGAGAGAGAAAAAAAAAAAAAAAAAATTTACTTACCATAGCAGAGACTGTGAAATCTCTCTCCAACATTTTGTCAGTAAGCCAATCTACCTTTCTGCGGGTATTACAGAATATTACAGCCTGAGTGATGGTCAATGTCTCATACAAATCTGACAACGTATCCAATTTCCATTCCTGAAGCAAAAAAGGTTGAAAAGCTTTAGTTTACAACCTTGGGGGTGGCAGTGGATCACCTGGACAGGTCATCCATACGTGCAACATGTCAGTCTATAAGCTCTAGGCCCAACAACTAAAATAACGTATCAAGTCTTTTTCGGGTGATATGCACATTCCAATGCTTCAATAATTCCGTGTTTTCTTGTAGAAGGATTTATTTGAACTCTAAATATGCTTCAGTTTTCAATATCACTTAATTGGAGCCCAATCTGAAGTATTCTGTTGACATCTGCAAACAGACCAGAGTCACTTTGGCCAAATCCGGAGCATATGGTGGAAATAAAAGTGCAATTTATGTAGTACTAACCTGAGTGGCCGGCGTTTGGAGGTGTGTGTTTAGCAAAAATAATAGTAAGAAGGCAGGTTCGAATCCGTGCCACGAAGGTGGAAAAGAAAGTGAAAGAAAATCCGACGTCTTATGTCAGGATCTGTCGCAAGTTTTGGGAAACATACATTTAAACAGGTGAGATTTATATTACAGATTGCTATTGTTGCAATCAACTTGCAACCGTCTTGATGAAAGCATCCTTTTTCTTCAATAATAATGATTTTTCCTTTCATGGTAAACTCTGGACCTTGCTTGCTTTTTAAGTAATCTGGTTAAACCGTAATATTCTGACACTACATTATCTCCAATATCCTTATAGGAATCTGTGACATATTTCCATTATATGGATGCCCGGCACGAAGGGAAACCTCACAATACCGTTATACCATCTTTAGACAAAACAGATACTACCCTTGGATCCTAACCAGAAGACCAAGACGGTATCTCTTCGTTTCACATACGGTCCAAAAGCGACAATGTTTTGTTTAATTTTTTTTTTTTCATTGTCTTCAAGAGATTCTATACATTAAAAAAAAGAACTGCTGGAGAATGTGGTCCATAAATATACAAACATTAGAAAGCTAAAGCCAGTTATGTATTCTCCATCAAAAAAGAATATTTTTCTCTAATTATACATTTATTGCTACTATCTATATACAAGAGATATGTAACATTTTTTCTTTTAACAAAAACAAATTGTAATAGCAAATTAGCAGATTAATTCAGTTTATAAGGTGACTAGCCTTGGTGCCTGGAGGTGTGAATGGAGAGGGGGAAAAAAAAAAAAAAAAAAAAAAAAAAAAGGTAGTCGGCAGACAGGCTCAAACCCATACCGTGCAGGAGGAAAAGAACGGGATTAAAAAAAATAAAAAGTGACGTCTTTGCTGTTGCGCCCATCACCAAAACGGAAATGATGAAGGTTTAAATTAAGGCTAGTAAATCGAAAAAGAGGGGAGGAGTTTAAAATATCGCCCCCCCCCCTCCCTGTAGAAAATTGCCCAGTTGAGGGAAGGAATTGATGTTTTTTTAGCCAATTTTTCGATATTTGTTGTCCGAAAGGTTGAGCTTCAAAACAATACCGATCTTGTGAAAATCCGTTACCTCTGTCGAAAGTTTTAGGCAAACATACATACCGGGGAGACAGACAGGGGAGATTTATTATAGATTACAGGTAAATAAGTTGGAAAACTTTAAAAGAAATCGAATTTAAAGTGAGAAATCAATTTTGCATATAAATTTGAGGTAAAAACGATAATTTCCAAACAATTCTATTTGATAACCTCCTCTCATTTACACAAACCAAGCAAGGAATTTCAGTTTGTAAAAATTCCCTTTTCAATGTATTAAATAGGTTGACACCTGCTCCGTCAGACAGGAGATAGCCATTTTAGATCAACTCACAAGATCAGCCGCTACAGTAGCACTAGTTATTGCAGACATCTTAAACATTTAGTGATAAACCGTTACATTTCCCATAGAAATATAAGCAGACCTGCAATAGAGGCAACATCAAAATAATTCGTTTTTTTTTTTCCCTTTTACAAAGTCACCCAGGTTTAGCATCATCCCTTACACATTAGCTACCACATTGGCAATTATGTAAAAGTAAAATATCTTCGATTATATTACAAGCATGAACCGGGTACCAGTGTTGCCTGCTGGAAAGATGGCAAAAAAAAAAATAAATAAAAGAATCGCACCCCCTCAAAAAATTGAACTATAATTATCTAGCACATTATCATAGACCAAGCTCATTTTGGTAAAAATTGAGATTCCTATTGATAAAACAAAAAAATTATGTTAAATAATGTATTTAATGCGCTTCCACCCCTCCCGATAATGCAAAGTAAATAGAACATGCTTATGAAGAAATATTTAAAAAAAAAAAAATAAATAAATAAAAAGTATTAAGAGGGAGAAGAAAATGAGTAAATATTGTGTTACCACTTGTAAAGATGACAGGTTTTGGAAAGTGACTTTCTTAGGAATAATAAAGTTATGATAATGACTAAGTGACTGATAATATTTGAAAAACACTAAGATATTGGCTAGAAGTGTGATCATATTGAATATATATAGCTTCTGCATTTATAAAGCTAAATTTTTGTAGGGAAAGAAAAAAAAAAAAAAAGACTTAATAGATATACTAGCAAGCCGCCCGGCATTGCCCGATCATTTAATATTTCAATTCATGTAGATTTTGTATGATAGAGCCAATTTCCTATTCGTTATTCTATTGTACCCAATATATATACAAGTGATTTCAAAAGTGCAAATCACATTTAGATGTCATTAGCTAGAATTAAAACCAAAACATTTAGCTCACTATCTAAATTCATTACCATTTAAAGCCAAGGACAGATAGATATGAAAACTAAAAATGAAAACAGTTTAACAAATGTATATTTGTGCATGTGTAGAGAAACATTAAGTAGACATACCAAGCCCCTCCCCCCCATTTTAAACACTCTTAACAGCTATTTTATGGGCTATATATGAGAAAAAAAAAAAAAAAAAAAAAATTTGTTCCACAGGTCTGAATCACCTATATATCAAACTTGTAGACAAATTGACAATATTTTGGTAGAGACTGTTCCACACACTGATTGTATATTCATTTTCAGTATTGGCTCAAACAATGTTTATCCATATTTTAAAAGTATCAACAGAAATAGAATTAGCAAAAGTAGGAGGGGGGGGGGTACTCAGAGCAAATTTTCAATGTTATGTAGTAATGTACCCCTTCCAAACATTTCCAGAGACACTTTCTATGTCCCTAGATCAGCAAACTAATCATTTTTGGTATGTGCAAAAAACTCAGATATACATTTTGGCCAAAAAGGTACTTAACGCCATGTTTTATTGCAGCACCAATTAACTCACATTACAAACCCGTGTGCGTGTCACACACAGCTTGCCTTAAACAGCCTCAACAAGAATTTAGATCAGCAAAGACCCCCTCCCCATTTAGCTGCGTAAGCAAAATAAGCTTTTTTTTTTTTTTTTTACATAGGCATAACCACTTATCAAGGCCAGAGACCACTAGAGGATAAGGGTTAAGAGTGTACAGTAGTCAATCGGACAATATAGTAATTGTTAGCAAATGGAAATTCGGTAAATTTGTTAAGTGGAACAGCTTGTCAAAAACTTGTTTACGTTAGACTTGAAGACAACCATATTGTAGTCAGCTGGAAAGCAGGAAAATGGAAGAGTTCCATAGGCGTGCAGTTCTAAGAAAGAAGCTTTGTTCATGGAATTTACGTTTAGGTTAAATTGGGGAATTATTGATAGTGTTTTCAGCTAAACGAGTGTTTCTTGTGAAAGTTTGGTGAGGGGGTACCATAGATCCAAGCTCATTCGAGCACTTGCCGCGAAAATAACAATAAAGTAGAGAGACTCGCAACATCTGTGAGAGAGGTTGCAGGGAAGAGAAAAGGACATCTACGAGGCTATGAAGTCTATTTTAAACTATCAAGGCAGGACAAGTCCTTTCTAGCAGCTCCTGCCCAGATGTGGCAACAGTACTCCATCCTTGGACGTACCTGGCTCTTACATCAGCAGGGAGATATCTACTGGAATATGCACGTTTTAAGTCAAATTTGCACGAAGGAACACATTTAGAATCATCTTTTAGTTTACGGATTGAAAACTATCCGCAATTTCATACATCTATGCAAAAGTGAAAATTCCAGTCAGTGGCGATAATAATCTCGATAAAAGGATGAGCTTGTTCTACCCTTGAATATCGGTCATATTCCTGGATTTAAATTTGCTTTACAGAAAAAAGTGCAGACATTGTTAAAACACACACACAAAATTAACCACCATTAAAAAGCAACAAGATCAACAGTAAACAATTTTGACAGATCATTCTTAAGAGTAAAAAAACCATAAGGATAATCTTCAATTTCTACCACATTGATCGGCAAACTAAAAGTTAAAAATGAACAGACAGAAGATTGCACTAGCTTTTTTTTCTTGTGTCAAAATGAATGGACACAGTATTAAAAATCCAAAACATTTTGAGTCTCTTGATTTAAGCATTTTTAAAAATTTTTGATGACTAAAATATACTAAGCATTTAAAAAAATTCTTGACTTCAAAAAGTAATTCTTAAATTGTTTTTGAAAATTGTTCTTTCGGAGAAAATCATTTCTACGTGACAATTAGACAGATATTCAGTTGGTCCACTTTTAAATAACATTTCACGTCTCCAGATCAAAAGGTGACAAAAATGGTCAAATGTTGAATTAGTCAAATGGTCAGGTAAATTTTTTTTTTTTTTTTTTTTTTTTTTTTTTTACTGCACACTCATTTTTATAAATTTATTTCCAATTTAACTTAAAGTTTATTTAAAATGGAGACCACAATATAAAATAACGACTTACCTCTCTTTCTACTTGAATGTAGAACTGTTTGATACCTTCAAGGGTAAGTTCTTCCTTCTTTACTAGGATCTTAACAGGATCCCTCATAAATCGAGTTGTTACTTCAAAGACATCTTTAGGCATGGTAGCTGATAACAAGAGAACCTGGGGGGAAAAAAAAATAAAAAAAAATTTAAATATTGAAATTATATGGTTATAAATAAACATTTGTTTTGTATTAATCATTTTCCCCTGTATATTTCTAGATATAGCTTAAAAATACAAAAAGAAAAACCTTTGCAAAATCAGATTTAATTTTTTTTTTTTAAAATGATGATTTAGAAAAATCGCAGTTAATTTTGTATATTAAAAGTTTACATTGCATAAAATTATGTTTTAAACGGCAGAGATAAGCGACGTTAACTTTAATTCATGAAAGAAAATGCATGGTTAACTTACCTGAATATTCTCAGGCATACAACGAAACACATTGTAGATTTGCTCTTTGAAACCCCGAGAGAGCATTTCATCAGCCTCATCCAAAACAAACAACTTAATTTGGTTCGTTTCTAGAAGGGGGAGAAAAAAAAAGTCAGCTCAATTCTAAATATTAGTGAATTAAAAAAGAAAATACTAAAAAATCTTTATGGTGCAAGTACTCGTTATGGAATTTTTTTTTTTTTTTTTTTTTTTTTTTTTTTTTAAAACATAGGCATCACCATTTCAAGGCCACTCGAAGATAAGGGTTACAGAGTGTACAGCAGAAATTGGACAATATAGTAATTGTTAGTAATGGAAATTCGATAAATTTGTTAACTTATATGGAATGGCTCATTAAAAACTTGTTAACATTAGACTTGAAGATGACCATAAAAAATAAAAATCACAAATCAAGTGGTTATGTTTTTTTTGTTTTTTTTTTTAAATGAAGAAAATCAAATTTTACAATTTTAGCAATTAATAAAATAAAATGGTTCATAAATCTTAGTTGAATTCAGTTGTTGGCCTTTGAATTTAACATTCTACAAAACCTGGTGTCTTCTGGACCCCCCCTCCTCAACTTTCTTTAAAAGTACATTCCCATGAAACTTCTCTTTTCAAAGAAGCCGATTGGACCTGCCATAAGTGAATGCTGCTTCAATCAGTTCCACGACAATTACATGAAAATTTGTATTTTATTAAGTGTAATTTTAAATAAACATTTGTACGTCAATGTTACAGTTTAGCAACGATGACATCAAATTAAAAAGTTATTACGAAAACAAGTGTAAAAAAAATATGAATCATTTCATACAAATTTTTTTTATGACATCAGCACAATCAAGTTAACCAAAGAGAAATATTCACATTGATAAAAAAACTGAATTTTGAGGAACTAACCAGTTTGCCAAGACATTTTTAAAACTAAAATATCATGATAGCACTATTGATTAGTATTTTTTAATGTCTTTATTAAAATTAAACCAGTACAAAAAAATAAAAAGGAATCTTAGATTGAACAAGTTAAGTCACAAGGGTAAACAGTTTCCATTCCAAACATGACCAAGTGGAAAAGTTCATAAGGATTGAACCTGCAACCTCTACAAGGCACACACCAAGAATTTATTGTTCATCAGTGCTGGGAGGGAAGGTCAAATTCTAGCATGAATTTCAGGAAGCATAATTGTTTTTACATGTAATTCACAATCACTGAGAAAATTTTAAATAATGGATCAAATATTTTTGTCTCATTTCAACAAATTGGAATGTTAAATGTTGCCCCCTCCCATTTTTTTTTTTTTTTTTTTTTTTGAGATGATAATTTATATCAAGACTGGAGTGTTATTCTCACATTTCAGCCAAAGTAACCTTTAACCTTCAAGCGTTCTTTGTTGAACTATGCAATCCACACAAAATACAATTCTAAGTTAAGACTTCTACCCAATCATGGTTGATAGAACATGCTATCTCCATGGATTAAATAAAAGATTCATGGATTCAATAAGATCCACTTCAAGGTTACATTGGCTAAAATGAACAGTAGAAACAATTCATTTGGAGAAAGGGCAAGAGGAAAAGGGGGGGAAAAAAAAAAAAAAAAAAAAAAAGTGCTTTTAAAGCATGCTCTATACTTACTTAGGTATCCACGCTGGATCATATCATGAACTCTGCCAGGAGTACCTACAATTGTGTGTACTCCCTGTGATAACCTCACTTTGTCGTCACGAACATTTGTTCCACCTATGCAAGCATGGCATTGAGCCTCCATATAGTCACCGAGTGCGAGGACAACTTTCTGAATCTGGAAGAATAGAAAAAAGTTTTGTCAGACAAAACATTTTCATAAAGATATCTTCTGCTTTTGTCATATTTAACTTGATTGCAAATTACGAGTAAAATGACAATGGCATTTTGTGTAGAGAATAGCATTTGTGATGGGGAAGATTCAAATATAAAATTTGATTGTTCACTTATAAAATTCTTAACAGACAGAAAAGGTATACATTTTAAGAGTGAAGGAAATCATAATCAGAAAGTTAAAGTTCAATACATAAAAAGAGCAATTGTTGGTACAAAATTAGTATTCACGAATTAGATGAAAATCTGCCTTTTTAAACTTATTTTTTCTCTAAAATTAAAAAAAAAAAAAAAAAAGGGCTTCTATATTATAACTAGTGGGGGGAGGGGGGGGGGTAATCAGTACTGCCCCCAGGTGTGTGTAGTAAGGGATCCCCCATCCCGGATGTGGGGTAAAAAGTGGTAGTGGCTGGAGGACAATAGTCAGTTTGGGTCACTTTTTCCATAGCTACCAACATAATAGATGTACTGAGACTAAAGCTGTTTTCAGGACTGCCAGCAACCACTGTAAAAGAGTAATAAAAAATGCAAGAGAACTATATGCTAAGTCCGTTAAATCCAAAGTAGCTGAGCAGCGGCTTGGTTCCCACCAGTTTTGGCTAATAGCAAACAGGATCCTGAACAGAAGTGTGCATTCTATCCGAACCATCAATGGACCAGAGGTCATCGTCAGAATCAGACAAAGCCAAACTATTTGCTAAGAACTTTGCAACTAATTCTACCCTATACGACCAAGGCCATCAACTTCCCATATTTCCTACTATAACAGACAACACGCTATGCAACATACAAATATCTGTGCATAATGTCGCCAAGCTAATCAAGAACCTCGATGGCATTCCAATTATAGTGTTGAAAAAGCTTCAACCAGAACTTGCTCCTATACTTACGAAACTGCTTAAGCATTGCCTTAAGGAGAATTGCTTTTCCAACACTCTGGAAAACCTCATCAGTATGCCATGTATTTAAGAATTCAGGTGAACAGTCATCTCCCTCTCAGTACAGACTAATAAGTCTCCTGTGTGTCATGAATCTGGAATCCATATTAAATAGAGAAATAGCCAACACCTCAGCAGAAATAACCTTAGTGACACTCAATATGGTTTCCGTTCTGCAAGATCTACAGCAGATGTGCTAACAGTTATATCTCATAGGATTAGTGAATCTCTTGACAAAGGCTTTCTTTCTAGGGCAATTGCTCTTGACATATCAAAGGCTTCGACAAGGTATGGCATAAGGGCCTACTTCACAAGATTTCCACCTATGGTATAACTGGAAATGTTTTCTCAATCATTAAATCATTTCTCTCCAATAGGCTCATAAGAGTAGTGATCGATGGACAAAAATAAGAGGCCTGCAGTATTAATGCTGGAGTCCCTCAGGGGTCCATCCTGGGCCCAACTCTCTTCCTGATCTACATTAATGATCTTCCAAATCACATCCTTACATCATTTGTAGACATTTATGCTGATGACACTACCATCTATGGTAGCACATCTAAGTCAGTAAACGACCAAGTTCTGATTCTCTCTCCGCTGATCTCGAGCGCGTGGTACAGTGGGGGAAGAGGCAGCTGGTTACCTTTAATGCATCTAAGACCAAACTCCTTTCTTTACATCATCAACGCTCTGATCCCCATCTGGCATCAATTGAAATGGATGGCTCTCGTCTAGAAGCTCCATGTTTTAACAAGCTTCTGGGCTTGACCTTTACTCCTGACCCGAAATGGAACACATACATCAAGCCTGTTGCCAAGGTCACTGGAAAGATGGTGGGATCCTAGCACTCCAGGAGATATCTCACTACTGATGCAATTCTCTATATAAAAGCCAAATACGCCCAAGGATGGAATACTGCTGCCATATCTGGGCATTAAATAGAGAAAAAACAGCCTATCCTGCATTGATGAGTACAAAATAGACTTTGTGGTTTATTGGGGGGGGGGGGGGGGGGGGCTTTTCTCTTCCCTGCAACCTTTCTCCCACAGAAGAGACGTTGCGAGCCTATCTTTGTTTTATAGTTATTTCTATGGCAGGTGCTCATCTGAGCTCCAATCAAAAAAGCAAAGAAATGAATGTGACAAGTGTGAAGGGCCAATGTTGCCTTCACATTTTCGCCAAGTTTCAGAAAAATCTAATGGACAGGGCAAAAGTTATGGTGTAAAAAGTGCCATTTTTTGCAATTTCTGGCATTTGTGACCCCATTTTGAGTTCCTGGGAATGCCGAATCCCACTGAAAATGGACAAAGGGTGAAGTTTCACACATTACACATGTATATTTGAATTCAGCACCATGAAAAACTACTATATAGACATAAAGTTTGAGTAATATAAGGTTAAAAAAAAAAAAAGAAAAAAAGCTTGTTTTTTATCCCTGAAAGTCCTAGAGGCATGCAAACCAGAATTTTGCCAGTGTCACTCATACTGAATTTATATTACATTTGGACCAAGTTTCAGAAAAATATAATGGATGGATCAAACACTATGGGGAAAAAAGTGTAATTTTTGGCCATTTTGAATCCCAGTGTAAATGGATAATGGTGCAGTTTCAGGCCGTAACACACGTATTTGAGTTTATCACTGTGAAAAACCACTATAGGCAAGTGTGTGTGTGTGTGTGTGTGTGTGTGGTGGTGGTAGCACCGAAAGTCCCCGGGGACACGAACTAGAATTTCGCCAGGGTCACCCATACGGGCTTTATATTAAGTACAATGGACTCCACATTTTGGCCAAGTTTCAGAAAAATCTAATGGATGGATCAAAAGTTATGGGGTAAAACATGTCATTTTTTTTTACCTCTTTTGAACCCCTGGGTAATGCAACAGGAATTTTCGCAAAATTGTTTTCTTTTTACTGTGCACATCTATTTAATGAAATACAATTCGTGGCAAAATTTCAGGAAAAACTAATGGACATACAGAAGTAGACACCACTGAAAACATAGGTCCTTCTCCGATAAATCGGAGGACCAAAACAATAAGGTGGAAAATTTATTATGAAAAAAACAATTGTAAAATCTAGTAATTTGGTTTCAAAATCTGATTTTAATTGGAGTTAACAGGGGAGGTAACTAAGTTTTCAATTTCTCGGAAATCTTATCTAAATTACTTTTCCAAAATTAGCATAAGTTTTGAAGACTTAAGTTTTAAAAATTTAAATTGTTAAATTTTCTAAATAAATTCTGTTAGCTACAAATCGTTTCAACAGAGTTACTTCTAATTACGTCACGTGACCTATGTCACGAACAAACATGTAATCTTAGAGGAACTGTTTTTCATTAATTATATTTCTACCTGATCATTTTTCATAATTTTTAGATATGAAACTATTCAAGACCTGACAATTACATAGGTACCATTCGTTTTACTTGAAATTTAATATTTTTTCGTTATAATATAGAAGCACTTTGGAAAATTACCTAAACATATATTTTATATATTTAAGTAGTTTTTTTCTGCCTAGGATTTTCATATTTATCTAGTTCAACTCTTAAAACAATGTTTTTTAAACAATTTTCCATTAAATTATGAAATTTTCTTTAAAGCTAATAATTCGCTTATCTTAATGAGGATGTGCTAAGAACTTTTAACGAGAATTTGTCAAAGATGACAGCTTAAATCTTATTTATTTTATTTTATTTTTTTTAATTTTAGCAACTACATGGAGTCAATTCAATCGTAGAAAGAATTTTTAATCAGCGATTCAAAAATGCCATAAATTTGAAGCAAAAGTTTTTCACATAAAATATTCAAGTTTGACGTTATCGAATCATAAAATTCTGAAAAATGTTCATACTTGTATAACTTCAGAGTTTTTAATGAAAACTGAATAAAATTCAATTTGCAACCAAGATGTTAATATTTTACGATAGTAGCTGAAAGAATAGAGATTTAAAAAAAATAAAATAAAAGCTAAAACGATTTTCTATATACAAAAGCCATGCATACATGGTTTCCCCTCTTGTGCTGCATGTGAGATTACACCACAAAAAAAAAAGTGAAGAAATGATGAATATGAGAAGTGTGAAGGGCCAACGTTGCCATCACATTTTCGCCAAGTTTAAGAAAAATCCGATGGAACAAAAGTTATAGGGGTAAAAAAAAAAAAAATGTAATTTTTTTTTTTTGCAATTTTGAGGCATTTGTGACCCTGTTAGAGCTCCTGGGAACGCTAGATCCAAGTGAAAACAGGCAAGCGATGCAGCATAACGCCTTAAATGTATATTTGAATTCAGCACCATGGAAAACTATACAGGTATACGTATCAACTTCTTGAGTAATATGGAAAAAAAAAAATGTTTTTTTTTTTTTTTTTTAGCCCTAAAAGTCTTAGAGGGATGTGAACCAGAATTTTGCCAGTGTCACCCATACTGAATTTGTATTAAGAACAATGGCCTCCACATTTTGGCTAAGTTTCAGGAAAATCTAATGGACGGATCAAACGCTATGGGGCAAAAGTATCATTTTTTTTTTACCTCTTGAGACCCTGAGGATGCCAAATCCCAGTGTAAATGGATAACTGGTGCAGTTTCAGGTAATAACACATGTATATTTGAATTGATCGTGAAAAACCGCTACATAGTCAGACATATCGAGTTTTTCTTGAGAAATAGGGGAGGGAAGAAAAACCTAATTACTAAATATTGCCCATAAAAAGATGTAAATTATTTTAAGTTTTAGAGAAGAAAGATACTAGTCTAAGATAAAAATGGGGCTGTGAACATTCCAGACTCACAGAGTGAGCATCTCAGGCCTGCTCTCCATACAAAAAGGTGCCATCAAATCAGGTTGTATTCACTTACACTATGCAACAATTCCGTGCCTCGGTACAGTCTCACAGACAAAGGATAACCCTTGTAGAGGCAGTTGAGTATGTAATTGTGAGGCAAGGGTCGCACAATCCCTAACCACACCTCTCCTGAATTGACGTTGTTTGGGTCCAGTGGCAAGGAGAAGACCGGGACTGGAAACAATGCCGAGATAAGCAGAGAGCACATACAGCACCTGGAAGTCCCAAATGGTCACCCATTTAGTACTGACCAGGTTCAATGTTGCTTAACTTCGGTGAACCAGCGGAAACTGGTGTGTCAACGTGATTATACCGTATTTATCTAACAATTACTGGTTTAATCTAACAAACCATTTTGTTCTCAAGTCGTTGGCATATCAAAATCAATTATCGAATTCATACAAGGAAAAAAAAAAAAAAAGTTGCTTTAAATGCTCATGCATATCAAATTTCTGGTGGAGCACAATTGAAGGATCTTTTATTATGGTCTGCAGGCACGTGATCATGTCAGATTAGGGGCTAATGCTCCATTGCTGTGAAGCGTGGCAGAGCAAACACATTGAAAAGATTTCGTAGCCAATTTTAAAATAAAGTGCCTAGAAGTAGGGACTGGCAGCAGTTTATCAAACAGTGATGGCATGTTCACAACTACCATCTAAGTAACACTTGGCTTCGATATCAAGGAGGATGGCACCTCCATTCACGCAAGACTCAGCTCAACCAGCTGAGTTTAGAAAATACAGTGCTTATCCAGTTTTACCAATTTAAAAAAAAAAAAAAAAAAAAAAAAAAAAAGAAAAAAGTTTTATATATATTTATTTGTAGTCATTGATACACAGTACTGTTTCATTGTATAAACTCAGTGCCACTAGACTAGCATATACAAGCACAAAATTATGTACTTGGGGGAAAGGGCTACAAAAAAAAAAAAAAAAAAAAAAAATTTTTTTAACAGGTCTCTTGCACCATTTTTTGTTAACACAAATGATTTTCTGATCTAATTTGCTTTTATAACCTTTTATGACCTTAATTATGTAAATTCACTAGAATGATCTTTCATTATGAAGTTTAATTATTAAACTACTAGTGAAAAATTTTGCATTTCATAAACTTTTCACCCATAGTGCTTGAAAGTGAAACGGAATCATCCACTCAGAGACAGAGGGCATCATATGGAACATAAGCAATGGACAGTTGCAATCAGGCACCCAGATACTGAACTAATAATACGCACAAGGTGTGTTTGAATCAATTTCCACTTTATGCCGTTATAGTCATTTATTTACAACTGAACGAATTAGTTCAACCAGGTCATAAAAGGTTAAAAAAGGTGTCAATTTTCAAAATATGTACATAAAGTTTTTGTGCAATTAATATGGATAAGTGTCGAAAATACTTTTCAGTTGTAAAGTTAAATTTGTTCCTTAGCAAAAGGCAATTTTAAATTCAATTTAAGCATACTGCTTAACATAAGTTTTTGATTATAATTATTTTCAATCAAATTTATATTTTTATATTTCCTTTTAAAAATAGCCCCATGCCAATTTATAGGGAGATGGAAAACATGAAAAACTGAAAGATTCAACTTACTTGTTGTGCCAATTCCCTGGTGGGAGCCAGAACCAAAGCCTGACATTCTTTTAGTGTAACCTCAAGTTTTTGAAGAATGGCAATAGAAAATGTGGCTGTTTTCCCAGTTCCAGATTGAGCCTGAGCAATTACATCAAGTCCTTAAGGGGAAAAAAAAAAAAAAAAATTTACAAACAAGGAAAATGACAAGTGTTAGATGGCAAAGATTCAAATAAGGGGGGGAAAAAATGCCAACCTTTTATGCAAGGGACAATGGCTCTCTGCTGGATGAGCGAAGGTTTTTCGAAACCATAAGCATAAATACCACGCAACAAAGCTTCGCGCAGGTTCATATCATCAAATGTTTCAACAACTTCATCCCAGTTGCTCTGGAAAAAAAAAAAAAAAGAGACAGTAAAATTTTTAACAAAGCTTAAATTTATCAGCTCTTTCATACAATGTCATTATCGACCATTTAGTAAAATTTCCATTTGTTTTAGGAGCACAATTGAACCATAATACTCGACTGTCTACATTTTTTAAAAAAGTTCTTAAACTATGAGCAGAACCTATGGAAATTGCACAGTAGTAAAAAAATTTTTAAACAATAAAATTAAAATGAATTTAAAACGATTTTAAAATTTTTTCTCAACGAAAAAGTTCTGAATTTTAAATATAAATTATAAGAACAGATGTTAATTTTTTTAATTTTAAAAAGAATCTAAAAAACTTTGTATCCTCTCAATGACTTAAATTATAAAATAAAAACCAATTTAAAACAGTAAACAGACAGTCATGTTTTTGTTTAAAATTTTTGGAGAGGAAATGGATTTGATTTTTAACTCCTAAAGAGCGATTATAAAGGGAGGTAATTCGTTTCTCATTAATGTTTACGATAGATTTTGTTACATTGAACGTCAGATATTTAGATAATTTATAACATCGTTAGGAAATAACATTAATGTATAAAATTATTGAATGTAAAAATGTTTTGCAATGTTAAAACTTACGTTTTTTTTTTTTTTTTTACACAACTACAAACGAATTCTAGATGATTTTATTTAATTTTGGAGTAGGATTTTCTAAACTTATTTTTTCAATAAGATATTTTAAATTATTCATTTCGTTATAAGTTTTGGTAAATTTTCAGATTAGGCCCACCTCCACAATTTTCTTTTAAATGAAAACTTTTATAAGTTTTCAACTATGTTGAATACGAAAATCGCAATGCAATTTTGCAGAAATAAGTAGTTATCGAGATATATATGCATTGTATTCTTCGGCCATCATAGATAAGTAGATTTGTTTATGGCGCGCGTACGCGCATAAAAAAGATGGCCGCCAAAGAACACAATGCATAATACAACTTTTTATATCTCGATAACTAATTATTTCTGCAAAATTTCAATGCGATTTTCGTATTCAGCATAGTCGAAAACCTATAAAAGTTGTCATTTAAAAGAAAATTGTGGAGGTGGACTTAATCTAAAAAAAAAAAAAAAAAAAAAAAAAAGTTTTTATTAAGCATTAAAAGTTTGCATAAAAAATCTTTTTTTACAATAACGTAAACAAAGATGGCTGCTTTACCGAGAAGCAGTATGTGAACTTTTCATGTTTAAAACTTTCTCAACACAGATAGGTCCCAAGATGAGATGATGAAAAAACTTACTTCAATAACATCACATCCTGCACTATAACTGTCAGGTGCTTGATTTTCTTCCATCGACCTGGAAAGAATTAAAAATAAGTTTAAAATATGAAAACCCAGAATTTGTTAATATTTATGTAACATCATTCAAAAATTTAAATGAAACCAACCTAGGCAAATGTAATAAGATTTGCATAAAACTATTAAAAAATGTGGCACATGAGGCTAAAAGGCCAAATCGCGAAAGAGTTTTGGCGGTACTTCTGCAGTTTATCGACCATTTTTTTTTTAGATTGAATTTTGAGAGTTAAATTATAGTATCGTTTGTTCATCGTTAGGTGAAAGTACAGAATGAACCATTCTAAACTTGAGGGAGGGGTTATCTAAGTATTTAGTACCTGATGTTAGTACCGATCAAAAATGTCGCATTCATTAACGGATATCAATCATCGTCGACAAACTTTAATATTCAAAGCATTTGTTTATATTTACTTTAAAATCGGTGACGTCACGATAACAAAAAATCTCGTGACACCATGTAAATAAAAGTTTCAGATTTTTTTTTTTAAAACAATCCTTTCTTGTAATTATCTTGACATCTGCGTGAAAATGACGCCATAAAGAATTTAGCTTTACGACGTCATCAAGTGTGAACGGTGACAAAATGTTTGAACGAATTTTAAAATATGACAATCGTACGAAAGCGGGTAATTTAAGAAAAAAAAATTGCAATTTATAAAAATGCTTGAAAGAAAGAAAAAAGGGTGGGAATTAATTTTAAAATAGTAAAAAGGAAAACTTAATATAATTTTTTCCCCGATTAATCCGACTTATCGTACTTGTTAGTCAACGTTTTCGGCCGATGTAACCTTCGACCCCAAGTTTTATTTTTTTTATACTTTCAATAGCCGAACTCTGGAACCTATATGAAATTTCAAACTTTATCATCACGTATTTAATTAAATCCGGTATTTTTTTTTTTTTTTAAAGGAGTCACCACTTATTAAGGCCCGGAGACCACTCAAGGATAGGGGTTAATGAGTGTACAGTAGTCAATGGGAAAATATCGTAGTAATCGTTAGTAGTGGAAATTAGGTAAATTGGATTACTTAAGGGACGGCTTATTACGAATTTGTTTACATTGGACTTGAAGACGACCAAATTGTAGTCAGTTGGGAAGCAGGCAAACGGCATGCAGTTCTAAGCTTTTTTCATTGAATCTACGTTTAGGTTTAGGCACAGATACAGAGTGGAGGAAATTATCGATAGTGGTTTCAGAGATGAGTATTTTTCGTGAAAATTCGGCGGAGGGGAAGTCGTTTCTTTCCACCATAATCATCTTTAAACTGACAACTTTTCTCGGTTTTCAGGTATGCTAAAAACGAATATTGCATTAATTTTCCGCAAACAAGTAGTTTTCCGGATATTAAACAATTTCATTTCTTATGGGTGCTCCTACTATTTCCATGAAGTTACTTGGGTATACCTGGCAAATGACGGAAATGGTCAAGCAGTTTACTGAAATTCATTATAAGTAATATATTGAAAAATGTTTTGCTATTCAGAAGTCGTCGCCATTCTTAACATGGGAAGGGTTGTAGCAATATTTGGTATTATTATACAAACACCGTGACAGCGTTAGGGTTAGGGGTTAGGGTTAATTCGCTGTCACGGTGTTTGTATAGTTTTACCCAATATTTTTTGTAATAACGTTCGCCCGGGCATTTCCGGTTATTCCCGCCATCTGCCGGACACAGCCGAGTAAACTGGAAATTACGGACCCATAAATGCAGAAGCACCTTATGTTATTACGGGTGGCCATTGTATGCGCAAGCGCGCACAACAATGGCCACCGCTTATAACATAAGAAATGGCACTGCTTAATATCCGGAAACTACTTATTTGCGGAAAATTTAAATGCAATATTAGTTTTCAGCATACCAAGACACAAGTCATTTTTAAAGGTAATTGTTAAGTTGCAAAATAAAACAGGTACGACACAACCACGTTGACACACCGGTTCTCGCCAGATAACTGAAGTTAAGCAACGTTTGCGCCTGGCCAATACCAGATTGGTGACCATTTGGGGAAGGCTGTCGGCTGTATGTACCTTCTGGGAAGGCTGGGCGTGGGGGCCAACACGCACCCCGGAAAAAGAAAAAAGTCCTCGCTACAAAAGTATCTAAAGTTGTGGATGGCCAAGACCCCTCTATGGGCTCAAGGCTATGGATGGAAAATAAAACCTTTAATACACGACAATCTTATTCCGTTACAGCTGAAAGGACCTGTAATTCTCCTACAATAAGGACCGACACAGTGTATCGGCGACACACACTCGAAGATTCACTTAAAACTGATGGTTAACCAACGCTGGTCATCGTTAGGCCAGGTGTTCATGCCGGTTCTAGAGTTCAGAAGATTCATTTGAAAAGGTTAAAGAAAATCGGATGTTACATCGGCCGAGACGTTGAGGATATAATCCAAATCAACATCTTAAAGTTTCGAACGTAATTTGGCAAACATAGATCGACGTTAGACAATGCGATCATTTTTATAATAGAGAACCATTTCTAGTTAAAATCTATTTAGTATGACGCATGTAATCGGAAGAAAAACGCGGTTAAAATGCTTCAAGAATAGAGTGTAACTGACCGGAAGTACTGCACTATGTAAAAACGGATCAATGTTAAACCGAATCGAAATGAAATTTTGTAAATAAATCATTTTTATAATTCAGTACAATACTTCGTTTCAGTAATCATGGTTTCCGATCCAAGTTTTTGTATGTCTGATGTCGCCATTTTCTTTTCTGACGAAAGCAAATTAAAACGCCCATATCATTAGTTCATAAATGGTAATTCTAACCCAAGAACATTGTTTTAAAGAATTTAACCACTTTTTATTGTCCATACAATTTTTTTTTTTATTATTGTATTTGTTGTCTGACGTTAGTCAGATTGCCGGCAGTTTTATATCAAGTTATTTTCTCATTTAATTCATAAAATTAAAGCACGTGTAAAATGAAATTGGTACTAGTGCACTTATTGATCCGTGCTGAAATAACGTTATTTAAAAAGCCATTCTTAACATGGAGGGTGTTTTGTAACTATTCTATATTTTTAACCTTACAGTTGAATAATAAAAAATAAAAATAAAACTTTAAACTTGGAATAACGACCATGAAATTTGAATAGTTTATTTCTTGGACACAATATAAATCGGTGGACTTAAACAACGAACAGAAAAAGTCTATAATTGATCAATTAGTTCGACGTATACTTATCAGGAAATGGGAATAAATCTTAAGTCGGTAAAAAAAAAAAAAAAAAAAAAGCAATAAAAACAGGTACGGATCATAGTTAAAAAAAAAAAAAAAAAAAAAAAAAAATTTACGAGCGTACCCTATAAACACTCCCAATCTGAGATTGGGCTAATCTCCTTTGTTAAGAACGGTTTCCCAAATAAACACCCTCCACCTCGAAATCCGTTCTTAACATGGGATGGTTTGGGGGGGGGGGGGAGGGTATACTACGCTGGCTCAGGTCGTAAAAAAAATACACCCCCCCCCAAAGCTCGGATGAATTTCCTTCCTCAAAATTGCGTGAGAAATTAAAACAGGTTGCATATTGAGCATCAATTTAGATGATTTTAGCGTAATTTTTTTTTTTAAAGAAATTAAAATTCATTTAAGGAATTTTTTAATTGTTAAGTGAAGGTACAGAATAGTTAACAATTCCGCCCCCTCCATGTTAAACATGACTTTCTAAATTGAACAAGTTTAAGATTTGCATAACGATCCAGTATTATTAATAAAAAAAAGGAAAAAAAAAAAAAGCTAACATTTAAAATATACAAACAATGGAAACAAGAAAAATAAAAGTTGTTCCATCCAAAAAATTCTAAGAATTCTTGAACTTTTGCGCTTTAACATGGCTACCACACTGAAACAATCAAACTGCTTTATTATATTGTTCAATCCATTAAGTTATTAATTTAACCAGATTTGCTAAATTAACTTTAGGTTGAAGGTTTTAATGACAGCTTATTAAAGCTGTAAAGCTCAAGATGATAAAATTAAAGTAAAAAAATTGCACACCACATGGAAATTGATACCAGATGTCAAGAAATAGCATGATTAAAAAAAAAAATAAAATAAAAGTTTAAGGGTTTAAATTTTTAAAATATATTTAAAATAAAATGTTTTGGTCAAACGTAAATACTTTTGTATGAAGAAATAAAGACAAAGGGAAACAAATGAAATTAAAATTTAAAAAGCCAATCCTTTTAAGGACGAAAGAACCTCATGGTCAATTTGAGACCACTTTTTTTTCTTTTAATCTTTATTTTCACTCGAAAAATATTAAAAAATTTTTGTTTTGCATTTTATAAAGATTAAATACGAAAAGATAAAATGTTCGAAATTCATTATTATTTTCCGAGATTTTAGAAAGATATCATTTTTCGTTACCGGACACCATTTTAATCCGGACAACAACGATTACAATTTTCGACAGATTCAACAGTTGGAGATTTTTTTTTTTTTTAAATATAATTTACCGAATTAAGGATTAATATTTTTATTCCTAAAATAGATTTTTTAAATGAGAAAATTAAAAACAAGTTGTGTTGAAAGGGGAGAGACCGGTTGACAAGAGGAAAAGGAATTCATTTTTATTTTAGCTAAAATAAAATAAAGATCGTAGTTTAGAAATTAAGATTATATTTAAATTATAAAAGATATGGACATTTTTTTTTTTTTTTTTTTTTACGGTAAAGATTGAAATGGCCAAGTATTTAATAGATCCAAAAAGACTAATTCGGGTAGTTTAAAGTCAGTCATAGTTACATTTTTTTTTTTTACGGCGATAAATATTAAAATTCTTAAAACATTAATTTGTAAGCGCTGGAAGAGGTGATTCTTTCAGTGTGTGTGTAATACATATATATATATATATATATATATATATATATATATATGTATTAGTGTGTGTGTGTAATATATATATATATATATATATATATATATATATATATATATGTATTACACACACACTGAAAGAATGTTTAATAAAAGGAACATTTTATTAATAGACATGTACAATTAGGATTATATATAAATTTAAAATTAAAGAATATTATTTAATCCGAATAAAAAATACTCGTTTAATCGGTTAGAAGGTAATTCCGAATAGAATAAAAAGAGACAGACACGAAAGAAGTCTGGAAAAATGTCGGTTTTATGAAGAATAAAGGAAGGCAAAAAAAAAAAAAAATCTGTCCGCCAACATAAATTGATTGATCGTAAGAAAAACGAAAAATATTAAAGAATTTAAAATTTACAGCGACTTATTAAGTTACCAAGGAAAATTATATAAACCATTTCACGGTTTTTAGTTGATTAAAAGGCTTTAAATACCTGATTAGAGTTGGAGCTGCTATAAGGAAGAAAAAAATATTGTGCGAGACGTTCGCTTAAAAATTGTCGACTATTGTCAGTAAGTAGCAGCGGCCATAACGGAGTAGGAGCATTCACTCACCCTCATTGAGTGGCAGTGTCGACACACTCCATCCGAGCCGAATTAATGCCGGCACGCATAAAAAAAAATAACACGATATTAATTTTCACTTCAAAATTAATAAAACAGAACCAGAAATTTCGCAAAAAACCATCGTACATACCCCATTTTATCAGGTTCAGGTATAAAAGACTCCTTCAATGAGCTTTCTTGTAGCCACACGTGGATTCAAACAGAGTCCGGTTCATGTATGTAGCCGCTCACTTCGGCAACTTGAAATGAGTTTTCAGAAATTTTTATTACTTAAAATAAATTAATAAGATTTCACAATTCAAATATTGTATTATTTATATTTGTTTATTCTGAAAGGTTTTATTATAGTTTTTTTTCCTATTGAAAAAGAATATTTATAAATATAATAGAGAGTGAATACGTAAAACAAATAAATACTAGCTCTGCTTGATGCTGTAACGCTAATGCGCAGGCGGCGGTTGTTCTTAATCTTCGATGCGCAATGGACTTCTGCGCATCTCTCTAATTATAGTAAGTCAGTGACGTCACCGCCCCTTCCTCTTTTTTGTATTGACGCCATTTTTTTTTTTCCTTTTCTTTTTTTCTTCGCCGCGTTCACTTCAGAGTTTCCCCAATTTTGAAGGCATTTATTTTTTCCTAACAACATCTCCAAAATGTTATTTTCTCCTTCGGACAACCTTTACATTTATTCTTATGTATTAATATTTATTTTTAATTTTATGCCCCCCCCTCCCATCGATGTAAAATAATTTTAATATATTTTTTGTTTTTATTTTCACCGCGTTTGTACTCAGTTTTTCCCAATTTTACACACACGCACACACATAAAATATAATTTAAAAAAAATACATTTATCCACTGACACGTGTTTCGTCGTCTACAACTCATCAGAGTGGCTTAATCTAGCGAGATTCGAAATCAGAACCCCATATATGAAACAATAAGTTTTTAGTGTTTTTATTTAAAGTAAAATATTTATTCGGTTTGGAGAACAAGGAAAAATGGCCGCAATGTCTCCACATTTTTGAAGTCTCGACAATCACTTAAAATAAGAAATAAAACAAAATGGTGCTAGAATCCACCCTGCCTGCATATGTTACCGTGACATTTATTTGTTATATATTTGTTTTTTGTTTTTTTGACAAATTTTAGTACCTCTGTGGGTTGTAAAACAAACCCTTTTTAATTAAACAAAACAAAAACAAACTCTTGCGTGTTTATTTGTATTAGTGGTAATTTCCGCAGCAAAATTAGATATAAGGATAGTTTTTCGTCATGGAAATGGGTCAGCCAGCAATAAACCGAGTCTCTCTATCGGGGGAGGAATGTTTGGGAGGAGATGCCGAACCATACGCGACTGTGTTACTGTGCCGGGTCGTAGCTCATCTGGTAAAGATGTTGTTAGATGAAAGCCAGTTAGTTCTTTTCGTTGAGCGGACTTCCTGACCTTGGGAGGAAAATCCCTTTGCGACATGTGTTTTTTTTTTTCTTTCTTTCTTTTCTTTTTAACAAAGCAATCGCTTGTAAAATTATTCTCCCAACATTTTTTTTTTTTTGTCTAGACATTTTTTTGTTTGTTTTTTGTTATCATTTTCCCCATTTTTCTTTCTTTCTCCCTCATTAACGGTTTGACTACAGTCGGTGGTTGGCGTTGGTTCTACCGCTAAATAATAATAATAATACCACCACCTTGGCGCACGTATAGAAGCGGTACCCAGTGGCGTAGCAGTTTTTGCCGCCCGGGGCGGTCGTAAAATTTGCCCCCCCCCCCCGCTGGGAACCTGTTTTGACTCTCCACGCTGGCATAAGATTGCCTGTTCTGCCCCACCCCTCACTGGCATATGATTACCTGTTTTGTCGCCCCCCCCCCTCACTGCTGGCATATGACAACCTGTTAAAACCTTAAAAATTCCAAAATGTCCTCAAAATATTTATTTTCATTGAACTAATGTCTACACAATTCCGTTCAGATTAATGTCTATGCAATTCCCCTTTTCTTAAATTTTTATTTAATTTAACAATTTCTTTTCAATAATTTGAATAATAAGAATGTAAACATTAATGTCAAGGGTGTGAGTTACATATAGAAACGTTGATTTAATTTGAATAAAATAAAATATGCATCAAATGCGCTTGAAAGCCAAATCACAACGTAATATGAGGAAAATAAACAAATATTTTACTTGTTTGAAATTTATAACAAATATATTTCAGAGTTATACTCCATCCTCAGTATGTTGTTTTGTTTCTTTTTTTCTTCTTCCTTGCCGTTTTGTAAAGTTGGAGAAAGAAATGTCTGTTTGTAAAGAGCCGCGCGTTGTATCTGAGCGGTTGTATTTTGAAATGTTGGAACAGTGCGTAGGTAAAAAATAGCAATTGAAGTACATGTTCCTACACGAAAGTTCTACAGTAAACCCCATTCTCCCCAATGGTTTACTTCTACATGCACAGCTGCCATTGCTCAGAGGCAGCATGCATGCCATAGATTTATCCGGCATAAGTCCTGTGCAAACAGACAAAAGTATATAGAAGCTAGAAGTAATTGCAAGAAACAAGTAGCAACAGCTAAGAGTAAATATACTGAAACCACTAGGATAGGATATGCATTGAAGCGCAAAAATTAGGAACTCGTGATTTCTGGAAAATCTACAATAGTGTAGTAAATAATTGGCAATCGACAATACCCCCACTATCAAACAATCATGAGGTTGTTTGCACAGCAACTGAGAAAGCTAACATGCTTGCTCGTCAGCTTGCCTCAAACTCTACTTTGGACCTAGCAAACCATTTCCTCCTTAGGCTAGATGATCTGAAAATCACGCCTTCCCAAGTACATGATATTATTAAAAATCTAGACACCTCAAAAGCATGTGGACCTGACTTCATCCAGGCTGTGCTATTAAAAAAATGCTCCGCTGAGGTCGCTCCAGTTCTCTCTAAACTCTTTACCAAATACCTTAACGAATATTGCTTTCCAGACTGTTGGAAAACTGCTTCTGTGGTACCAGTTTACAAAAACTCTGGCGAAAGAACTGACCCATTAAATTATTTCCCAATTAGCCTCCTCCCTCTTTTCGCCAAAATATTTGAGTCCTTAATTAATCAAGCTCTAGTCCACCACCTTACACTGCTAAACTTCTGTCAGACCATCATTATGGATTTAGGCAAGCCCGTTCTACTGCAGATATTTTAACTGTAATCTCTGAACATTTATACCAAGTACTGGATAAGGCAGATGAGTGGAGGGCAGTAGCCCTAGATATATCTAAGGCTTTTGACAGGGTATGGCACGATAGTCTTCTGATGAAAATAAAATCCTATGGTATTAATGGACGGATGCTTAGCATAATTAGATCCTTCTTAAATGAGAGAAGAATTCAGGTGGTCCTTGATGGGCGTACGTCCAAAAAATTTGATATAAATGCAGGTGTACCTCAGGATCGATTCTTGGACCTTTTTTATTTCTGATATTCATAAATGATTTACCTGATAAAATTGTCTCTGAGATGGGTATATTTGCCGACGACACCACGCTCTATAGCAGGCACGTGGGGAAAACTAATGAACACATATCTAAGGTAATGGCCGAAACCCTAGAGGAAGACCTTCAGTCTGTAGTGGAATGGGGTCATAAATGGATGGTCACATTCAACGCTACCAAGACAAAGCTTGTTTCCTTTAATAATTACATGAAACCTTACCAACCAACAATAGCTATGACTAGCGATACTTTACCTGAGAGCACTTCGTTCAAGCTCCTTGGCTTAATGTTCACAGGAAACATGAGTTGGGATAGATACATCAAGATTATTGCTAAGGCTGCTGCAAAGAAGGGGGGCTTTCTCTATCGTGCTAGAAAGTTACTTACGCTTGAAAGTATCCTGTACCTCTACAAAGCCACCATTCACCCATGTATGGAGTACGGCTGTCACATTTGGGCTGGTGCATCTGCTACTAGTCTCTCGCTCCTGGACAGGGTCCAAAAGGGAGTAGCCAACCTAATAGGTCCCAAATTGTCATGTAAACTTCAGCCCCTGTCCCACCGATATAATGTTGCATCCCTCTGCCTGTTTTACAAGTATTTTAATGGTGGATGCTCTAACGAACTACAAGCCATTGTACCCCCTCGACGAAAATACTCCTGACAAACCCGACAACCAGCGAAGTCCCACCCCTACACAGTTGAGATCCCTAGATGTAAGAAAGCCTTTTACTCTAATAGCTTCTTCTCCAGAACTGCAGGACTTTGGAATTCTCTTCCAGTTTCCTGTTTTCTCAACTGTACTGACATGCAGAAGTGTCATGTAAATAGATATCTTGGTACTAAACTCCCTGCAATTTAGGTTCCTGATAGTAGCCCCCTACATCAAAGTGGCAACGTGCCTTGTTTAATAAAAAAAAAATCACTTTTGTGTAATAAAAAGAAAAACGCGAGAATAACGTCAAGGGTGTGAATTCCATATAGAAACGTTAATTTGAATAAAATATGCATCAAGTGTGCTTGAAAGCCAAACCACAATGTAATATTAGGAAAATAAACAAATATTTTACTTGTTTGAAATTTATAACATTTCAAAATACAACCGGTGTAGTAGCCTCATCAGACTTCTGTAAAGTCTGATGAGGCTACTACACCGCGAAAAACGGTCGAGTAGCTGAAACAATAATGTAACTAAACAGAAAAAAAACGGTAATAAAAAAATAAAACACATATATATATATATATATATATATATATATATATATATATATATATATGCTGTGTAGTACATTAACGGGAACATATAATAACATAATAATGATTGTGATGACAATTCTCAATTCTGATGGGAGGACATTTATATCTGACTGGAATGATTCTTGGAGACTTCATATTAATACAGACTGGGAGATAATGATGCAACAAAAGTTCTTCTACACATATAGAGGGGAGGAGGAGATACTTCAGTTAGGATGATGGCGGGAAGGACACATAATACTTGGAAGGGTTAGGTTTTACACAAAGTTCTTTACAAGATGACGATAAAACACATTTACCTTTTTGTTGTCAGGAATGACGAGACAAACAGTTACAAACATAAAGAATGAGAGTTCACATAGAAACGTTGATTTAATTTGAATAAAATAAAATACGCATCGAGTGCACTTGAAAGCCAAATCACAACGTAATATTAGGAAAATAAGCAAATATTTTACTTGTTTGAAATTTATCACAAATATATTTCAGAGGTATACTCCATCTTCAGTATATTGTTTTGTTTCTTTTATTTTTTCCTTTCCTTTTTTCATGTTGTAACGTTTATGTTATAAATTTCAAACAAGTAAAATATTTGTTTATTTCCTAATATTACGTTGTAATTTGGTTTCAAGCGCATTTGATGCATATTTTATTTCATGAAAACATTAATCTGAAGGGAATTATGCAAACGTTAATATGAAACAAAAGAAACCAAATATTATTTTTCAAAACAAAAACGTATAATTCAAATCATAAAAAAGTTAAATTAAATTAATTGGCTACACAAACAAATAAAACAATAAATTTAAATGAGAACATTTGGACACCTAAAAATGTTATGAAATGATAAAATCATTTTACTTACTTTTTTGGTGTTGTTAGAGTCTGAATTTTCACCAAATAACATGGTTGTATCAAAGATAGGATAGTCCGATGTAGTTTTCTTTTCTTTTTCTTGATAATATTATTATGAAGCGGTTGCGCTTCTCGAAGAGAAAAAAACGTCTTGCATCAGCGCTTTTTTTTTTTTTTTTTTTTTTTTTTTACACAGTGATCACCACTTATCAAGGCCCGGAAGCCACTCAGGGATAAGGGTTATTGCAAGTACATTACGTTAGTGTGGAGATTTGATGAAGTGTTTACTTAAGGGGGCGGTTCATTAGAAATTTGTTAACATTGGACTTGAACACATCCAAGTTGTAGTCCGGTGGAAAGCAGGCAGACGGAACAGAGTTCCACAGGCGTACAGTTCTAAGAAAGAAGCTTTGTTCATGGAATCTACGTTTTGATTTAGGCACAGATAAAGAGTTGGGAAAATTTTTCACAGTGGATTCGGCTAGACGGGTGTTTTTCATGAAAGATTGGCGAGGGGGGACCAGAGATTGGAGTTCAGACAAGCACCTGCCATGGAAATAACGATAAAACAAGGATAGGCTCGCAACGTCTCTTCTGTGGGAGAGAGGTTGTAGGGTAGAGAAACGAGCATCCCCCACTAAGCCACGAAGTCTATTTTGTATTCTGTCAAGGCAGGATAGGCTGTTTTTAGCAGCTCCTGCCCAGATATGGCAGCAGTATTCCATCCTTGGACGTACTTGGCTTTTATATAGATAGAGAATTGCATCAGTAGTGAGATATCTTCTGGAGCGGTAGAAGGATCCCACCATCTTTCCAGCGACCTTGGCAACAGACTTGATGTACGTGTTCCATTTCAGATCAGGAGTAAAGGTCAAACCCAGAAGCTTGTCAAAACACGAGGCCTCACCCAGACGAGAGCCATCCATCACAATTGATGCCAGATGGGGATCAGAGCGTTGATGATGTAAGGATAGGAGTTTGGTTTTGGATGCATTAAAGGTAACCAGCCACATCTTCCCCCACTGAACCATGCACTCGAGATCAGAGGAGAGAGAATCAGAGAGAACTTTGTCATTTACAGCCTTTGATGTGTTGCAGTAGATGGTCGTGTCATCAGTATAGATGTCAACGAATGATTTAATTATGTGTTTAGGGAGGTCATTTATGTAGATCAGGAAGAGAGTTGGGCCTAGGATTGACCCCTGAGGGACTCCAACATTTATATTGGAGGCCTCCGATTTTTGTCCATCTACCACTACTCTTATGAGCCTATTGGAGAGAAATGATTTAATGATTGAGAAAACATTTCCAGTTATACCGTAGCTGGAAATCTTGTGAAGTAGACCCTTATGCCATACCTTGTCGAAGGCCTTTGATATGTCAAGAGCAATTGCCCTAGAAAGGAAACCTTTGTCAAGAGATTCACTAATCCTGTAGGATATAACCGTCAGCACATCTGCGGTAGATCTTGCAGAGCAGAAACCGTATTGCGTGTCACTAAGAAGGTTATTCCTGCTGAGGTGGTTGACTTTTTCTCTATTTAATATGGTTTCCAGCAACTTACTCATAACACACAGGAGACTTATTGGTCTGTACTGAGAGGGAGATGACTTATCACCTGAATTTTTAAATACAGGGCAAACTGATGAAGTCTTCCTTGAAATCCTTGTGTGTAAATTTAAATGAGAACATTTGAAAACATGAAAAGGTTAAGAAATGATAAAATCGTTTTTATTTACTTTTTATTGTTGTTATTTCCAAATTTTCACACAAAAACAAACATGGCTGTGTCACGGATAGGATAGTCCGATGTAGTTTTCTTTTCTTCATAATGTTATTATTAAGAGGTTGAGCTTCCTGGAGAGAAAAAAAACGTCTTGTATCCATGCTTTTTGAAATCTGTGTGTGTAATCGCTCGGTTTAAGTGTGAAATTTAAGAAATTTGTTGTTGTTAATAATGTTTCAATCCTTTTAAAAATAGTTTTATTTTTTTTTAATAAATGTATTTATGAATTGAAAATAAAGCTATAAATTTTATTTTTGTGAGAGAACTATCGCAAGGCAGCAAGTCGATGGAAAATTTACAAATATACTTTTAGCTTTTTTTTTTGCAAATTATCAATAACTCTATCAAAATTCACTCTATCGACAAGTTCGCTCTCTATGGAGGATTGCTAAGTTTGTAAGCCTTGACTGGCTCATTTTTGATCAAAGGTAGTTTTTTATGAGCTTCAGTTTCGAGAAAGAGCACTCACAGCTGACAACGCTAATAGCTTGGGTAAGGAAAATGCACAGCAAGATCACAATATTAGAGACGAAATCTTTGTATAAAGTTCAAAAGTTCAAGAGGTCCATTGATTTTGTCTTTCCTGAAGCTTTCACAAAATACTGTAATCTCTTCTTTTCGGCAAAGAATTTATCTTTTTCTATATCTTCGTCAACTTCACCAAGCTGACAATCATAATTATCATCAAGCAGATTTGACGGTGTAAGAAAAGCATATTTACTTGCAAGATTGTGAACTTGTTGAAATCTGCAAGATATTTCTTCAGTCAACCTGTCTATGACAGACAGCATTTCCTGTCTCAACTCAGTATTAAACCCTAGTGCTGCATCAGTCAATCGTTCACCACCCATTCGTTTCTTTTTGCGGATACGATGCTTCATGCTTATCCCCATTTCAGAGCAGAGTTTTTGACTTGTCTATTGCAGTGTCCGCCATCTTTTCTCTATTCTGAAGGAGGCAATCTCTCAACGCTATCAGCCTGACAGAACTTGTTGCAGATCCAGCCCTTTTTCTTGAAGATATTTCTGGGCATCATTGATTTCTGGGAGAATAGTTTTCCAAAGGCTCAGAAATAAAAGAAACGGAAATGACAATACCAAGTTGAGAATTAAAGATGCATTTGATCTTATGGTTGCAGTTTCTCCTTCTTCTGTGAGCTGTTCCAGGGCAATAACGACTTCCAATAATTTTTTTACCACATCATTTACAACATCTGCTCGACTAATCCATCTAGTTTCCCCAGTCTGCCTGATACTTAGACCGGTCAACTGAATCAAGACGTCCCAGCAATGTGTAGATGCAGAAAGGAACGAGAATAACCGGTCCAGTATGCCAAAATATTAGCAGAGTGAACTGCTACAGAAGCGGCATGTACACAAGCCAGATTTAATGAATGGTTAGTGTATGACACAAATAGAGCTTTGGGTTGATTTTGGAGATTCATTTCTGCACACCCGATTGGTGGCCTGCCATAATAGCAGCATTGTCAAATGCTTGGTCAATACAGTCAACAATCTGAATCACATTGTTCTCCAGTTCTCTCAAAATAAGTTGAGAAATGTTCTCTGCGTTTTTACCTTTTGTCTTGATGAAGTGGAGAAACGACTCCTCCATTGTTACTTTATTCTCGTCAATTTTTACGTAGCGCAACACTTCACTCATCTGGTCTTTGTGAGATACATCAGAAGTGCTATAAAAAATTATGCAAAAATATTTGTTTTCTTTAATCTGATCAATGATTTTATTTCTCACCTGCTTTGCCAAAATACTCACAAATTCATTTTGAATTTCTGGTGACAGATAAGAAGTAGCGATTTTCTTTCCCAGGTTAACTTTCACCAAATGTTCACGGAGTACAGGGTCATACTTGGCCAATAAATTTACCAATTCTAAAAAATTCCCTTTGTTTTCTTGATCTCTTTCATCATTATGGATGTCTTACCGGTGACATCGTAGTGTAGATTCTGCTTGGCGAGAAACCTGATAATGTCTAACAATCTAGCTAGAATTTCCCGCCACTTCTTAGTTTCCTTCTCAATAAAATGTTGCTTTACTTTATCAACTACCTTTCCTTCAGCAAGTCGGATCTCTAGATCCTTCCGCTTGAGCATGAGATGTGTTAGCTTCATGTTCATATACTTTTGGGTTTAATTTTCACCAATTCGTAAAACCCACATCAGCAGAAAAACTCGACAGTCCAGTTGAAAACAGTCTGCAGCAGAAACAAAATAAGGAAGGAGAATAGACCATCCATGTTCTTAAAATTTTCTCACCATTGCACAATTCCCAATAGAACTATTTTTTAGTTAGCTTTCTAACGTCACCTTTTGTTTTTGCTTTTGGTCGGACTACTTCCTTGAATTCATGATCAAGGTGCTGCACAGCGGCAGATCCCTGCTGAACAAGCATAGCACAAATTTTACGATTAATCTCAACTGGCCATAAACCAATATCTGTATAATTGGTTGCAGTGTATGTTTTTGCACCATGGTTGCCTTTCCAATTTTTCAACTTCAGGCACATCATCACTATTGACAGTTTTTGATGTATCAACACTGTTAATGTCGACTTCCGAAGTAACAGTATCAACATTAGTAATATCAACTTCATCTTCGGTTTCAGCATGATTTTCGACTTTTGTATTAGCCATTTCGGTCACAGAGGTCTTTTCCATGAATTTCAACAGCGTGCCTTTATTCTTTTTTGCTTCCCCTTCTTTTGTTTTTCGCTTTTTGCGAATGCCACACCATTCTCCTTCATTCTCTTCATTACGGTACCTTCTTTGAAAATTCACACAAATATTCTGAAAAAAAAAATGAAAAATGCTATTTTTAAAAATAGTACGGCATTTCTCTGCATAAGCACCTTCTTGTGTTGTTCCGAACTAGTACCACGAAAGGTGAGATATCCCCCCCCCATAAAATCATTTTTCTGAGATATCTAACCCTATATATATATATATATATATATATATATATATGGAGAGAGAGAGAAAGAGAGAGAGAGAGAGAGAGAGAGAGAGACCGTCACTACTCCCTTCCCCCCTAAAACAAGAAACTTACGAGGAAAGAGGCTTTCATTTTATTTTCTATTTTAAATGTTATATATGTTTTTGACCACTTTTCCATTCTGTTGAGTATTTTATTTTTTATTTTTGAGCGGTTGAGTTTTCAAACGTATGTGAAAATGAAGCTCTTCGCTACTACCTCACGAAGACAAAGAGGGGGGCATGTTTCACCTTTTGGAATTCTTACGACTCTTAAACATTTAATATTTAAAGTGAAATAAAGAGTGTTTAAAACTACGTTACAATACCAATAAATGATTCAGGTAGGTTGCAAAGTAACTTTTATAGCCAATGGGAACATTTATTTGTTGTATATTTGATTTTTTTACTACGTTTTTGAATCTCTCTGTACTGTAAAGCAAACCCCCCAAAATAATTAAAATCCAGAATTAATTCATCATAATAAATTTCAGTTTAATCATAAATACGCCAGTGATTATAAAATTTCATTAATAGTTTGAAAAAAATCAATTACTCCGTGATTGTTTGAAACTTGACAGAAATTCGGCAGTATTTAAACTATCAAATAGAAAGCCACTTAAATAGTATTTGAGGTGTAGTGTTTAGTTCCAATTTAAAATTATATCCCCTGATATGACGATCATAAAATCTGTTTACAGTCAATTTTTATTCCGAACTTGCTTAATGTTTCTACAATTCAAAAATTACGTAATTTCCTGTTGCTAATTTTCCGTTGTATCATTTAATTATCAGTGATGTTTGAAAGTATTTTTCTTGGCAAAAACGTTTTGTTTAATTTTTCAACATTTTTTGGAATATGTAAATCAACTGCTTTCTTTGAAAGATTACCTAGAGAATTTATGCAACTTTTTTTTGTTTTACAAATAAAATAAATTTACATCGTATTTTGATGTTATTATCATTTTAGTTTTAGCGATAATTTAAAAACAATAAATATTTATCATTAGTACCAATAATGAAAATTTCAATTAAAAATTTTAAACAATCGGTTTTGGAATCGTAAATTATGGACACATTTTTCCGATTCTGATACCTCCAAAAGTTCCGATTTTTTTACAAGCTTTTCAGTACAAAATTTCAAATTTTTTGTTAGCTTTCATTTATTTTTATTTATTTTTTCTATTTTCTATTTTTACCCTCTCAAAATGCCGCCCCCTGATATGGACCGCTCTTAAAATAGGGACACATTTTTCTGATCCCAATATCTCCAAAAGTTCCAATTTTCTTACAAGCTTTTCGGTAAAAAATTTCAAATTTTTTGTTAGCTTTTATTTATTTTCATTTATTTTTTCTATTTTCTATTTTTAACCTATCAAAATGCCGCCCCTGACGTGTGCCGCTAATAAAATGGGGACACATTTTTCCGATATCTGTAAAAGTCCCAATGTTTTACAACCTTTTCGGCATGAAATTTCAGATTTTTTGTTAGCTTTCATTCTTTCATTTACTTTTATTTATTTTTTATAACCTCTCAAAATGCCCCCCCCCCATTGCTACGCCATTGGCGGTACCCTCCCCCCTCTATATTTTTGTTATTTTCATCTTTTTATTTAAATTATTTCAGAGGATTATTATCGAATGGACACTAGGCTACCAAATCATCAAAAATTTTCCTTTTTAAAAGTCAACGTTCTAGTAAATCGGTCACCCATTTTAGAACCACTCGACATTTTCCGACCAAATTTTGTAAGTTTCAACTATTTGGGAGATTATTTTAAAAGCGAAATTCAAAAAAAGGCTAAACTGCTATAAAAAGGCTAAATTCGCGATGTTTGGCTTAAAAAAAAAAATCGAGTAGTTCTAAAATTGGGGATCGATTTACTAGAACGTTGTATTAAAAACTGAGCACCCGCTACAAATATTTAAATATTGACTTAAAATTTTTTTTTTTTATATAATCTGGTAGACTACTGTCCATTCGATAATAATCCGTTGAAAAAAAAGACAAAAATAAAATAGGGGGGGGGTACTGCTTCCATACGTGGTGTGCCTCCTTGTTATTTACATCGTTTGATTTTCATTTTATAATAATAATATAATTTTGTTATTTAAAAAAAAATTTTTTGCATGGAAGTCACCAGTTATCAAGGCCTAGAAGCCACTCGGGGATAAGGGTTATTGCTTGTACAGTAATCAATGGGACAATATCGTAGTAATCGTCAGTAATGGAGATTTGATAAAGTGTCTTACTTAATGGGGCGGTTTATCAGGAATTTGTTTCTGTTGGACTTGAAGACATCCAAGTTGTAGTCAGGTGGGAAACCGGCAAACGGGAGAGAGTTCCACAGGCGTACACCCGATGAAATCACTGTTTCGCTTAGTCGAAAAATTTGATTTTCTTTAAAATAAAAAGATCATAAAATAAAATAAAATAAAAACCTAATTGATCAAATTACGTGATCTTTGGAATATGACATTTTCGTTCTCTATAACGAATACGTACAAACTAGGAGGGGGGGGGGCAGGTGCTTATGCATTTATGCTACCGAGCTATTTTTTTAGTAAGTTGTTAGATGAAAGTACAGAATAATCACATAACACCCTCCCTGTGCTAAGAATGGCTTTCTCAATAATGTTATTTCAACACAGTAACAAAAGTCCCCCGGGGACTTTTGGGGCTAAATGGTGGTGGGGGGGGGGTAGGGTGAGCGAATGCTGAACTTATTTTTTTATGCCTCGTTCACTGTGCCCTTACGGGGAACCACGTCCTCACTTGTTTTTTACTTAAGTCTTTCAAATAAAAAAAGAGGAAACTTATTTCTTTTCGGTTTTCGTCTCTCCTTCTCTCAGACCAATATACTAGAAACTAGTATTACTAATAATAAACGAACTCAACATGCTACTTTCTTGTAATTTTTTATTAACAGGAACTATTTTTGAATTGAGTGGATCTGAACGAGCCCCCCCCCCCCGTAAAATTAATTCTTTTTCCCGTTTTCTTATTTTTTCTGCGGATTATCGTTGGTAAGACTTAACTTTCATATTAGCAGTAAAAAATAAATAAAAAATTAAGGTTATTTAATGATTTTTACCGTGGGGGATCACTTTTAAATTATAACGTTCTATTAAATTGATACCCCACTTTTCAGTCAGTCCGCAAAACTCTCCTTGTTTTGATCGATCAGCAAAACTGGCGCTTCTACACTATTGAGACGAAATTTTTTAGTCGATAAACGGAGTTTTCAAAAATCAAAACAAAAAAACAAAAAACAAAAAAAAAACAATGGTTTCAACTGATTTTTTTGTCAATTTTAATAAGTTACAAAGTTAGGTAGCTTCCAAATTATGCTGTCGGAATTACCTGAATATTACTGCATTATTTAAAGAAACAAAACAAAACAAACAAAAAAAAAAAAACAATTCTAATCGTGGTAGCAGGTGAAAAATTGCCGCCATCTTGTTTAAATCAAAACGGAAAATTACCTCCCTTTTGAACTCTCCTGTGTCTTACAATCATTTTCGTCAAATTCTATACTTTATTTTCTTTAATAAATAATTTTCTACCTTATCGATTTTTTAAAAAATACGAGGAATACGTAGATACCATTGTTTCCATGTGAAATTCAGTATTACGATTTCCTAAATTTCGTTGCAATAGTATAGAAGCGCCGAACAGGTTTATATTACTGTACACATAGATTCGAAAAAGTTTTCAAAAAACAAATATATAACAAATAAATGTTATCAAAGGCAAGATAAGTTACTTTTCTACCTAACTGGATATATTTTTCGTGTTTTTATTCAATGTAACATGTTTATTCAGCTCGAAAACCATACAGTGTTTACCGATGTATTGGAACAGTCAAGATGGAGTCTGATTCTCTCTTTAACACGGTAAGTTTGGGAAAAGATGTTATAAATAAAAAAACTGGATAAAATACTGTTAAAAACTCGCTCAATACATGTTACTGTGACATAGGTTGACATATATTTGGCGGGTTTTTAATAGTATTTTGTATAGTTTTTTTATTTATAACACCTTTTTCCAAACTTACGGTGTTAAAGAGGGTGTGAGACGCCATCTTGAATTTTCGAATACATCGGTAAACATTATGTTTTTCGAGCTGAATAAACATGTTACATTGAATAAAAACACAAAAAATATATCCAATTAGGTAGAAAAGTAACTTATCTTGCCTTTGATAACATTTATTTGTTATATATTTGTTTTTTGACAACTTTTTCGAATCTATGTGTACAGTAATACAAACCCTAATACTGATTATGATTTTGGTTTAGAAGCTTTCTTAGTTACTCGGACACTGTAATCCCATCTAAACTTTCCGTCAACTATTGTACAAGAAAAGAAATGGTTTCATTAGCAGCGGCAGCAACTTAGGCAAAGGAGGATCACATATTCTATTGTTCAATCCGTTTCCGGGTTACTTGCCGACCCACGGAATAGGGTATTTAGTAGGTACGTGCATTAATGGCGAAAAACTGATAGGAGGACAGTTTTGAAAGCCGGCTTATCATAATCTTTTTTTAGGTTTCCGATTACTTTTTGATTGTTATTTGAAAGATTAAAGTTTAAAGTTAATTTTCAAAATGAAAAAAATATTTGTAAAACTATACAAACACCGTGACAGCGAATTAACCCTACCCCTAACCCTAACCCTAACCCCTAACCCTAACCCTAACCCTAAACCTAACCCTAACCCTAACCCTAAACCTAACCCTAAACCCTAACCCTAACCCTAACCCTAACCCTAATCCTAACCCTAACCCTAACGCTGTCACGGTGTTTGTATAATAATACCAAAATATTTTTTGCATGTGAAAAAAAAAAAAAAGTTTGTTTGAACATGTTTTTCCTCACCTATACACACCCACATGTACACATGCACATACGCACACACACACACACGCATATACACATCCTCATACATAAACTCACATTCACGTGCATACACACACACATGTACACACACATACGCACACATGGGAAACGTCCCTTTCTAGACATGCGCAGTCGAATTTAGGAAAACTCGTCCCGGGGAAAACTCGTCTCCGGAAAACTCGTCTCCGGAAAACTCGACCCCGGAAAACTCGACCCCGGAAAACTCGTCCCCTTTCGCTAGGTAGGAAAACTGGTCCCTTATTGAATAAATATCGATAGAAAACGCATTTTATGATCGTGCATGAAGGAGATATTGTTTTTTAAAATAGACTATAGCCCCCCCCCCATAATATTTAAACAAAAATATTTTTTCTTGTTTAATGTTTTTTTTTTTTTTTTTTTTTAAATAAAATCGATTTTCTAAGTGTCCGTTTTCTACCTAACTGGCTAAGTTCTTAGTGGTTTCACTTATTTTAAAGCGTTTATTATGTTCATAAACGAGACCGCACATTTTTTTTTTTTAATATTAATATAAAAAAAGAATTTACTTATTTACTGTTGTTTAATTTATTTGGAATCGTTTATTCGGTAAAGAAAAAAAAAAAACACAGAAAACAAACAAAAGTGTTACGTGAGAAATAATGTCCGGTATATCACATCTTAGGGGTCTTGATAATCGCTAAAAAATAAAAAATTAAAGAAATTACTAAGGGAGATTTGGTTTTAAAAAGAAAATAATAAATTTTAATATTTTTTAAAATATAATTTTGAGAGAGGGGGGGGGTAAGACCTATATCTCCCTCCGAAAAACAACCAACAAAAAATGAAATTAAAAAGATTCTTGATAAACGATAGCGGAGTTTTCAATAAAATTGATAAATAAATTTATTTAGTGATTACTTTTTCTCTTAATGATTGATTTTAGAATTTTGAAGTAAAAATTAAAGATGAGTTAACGAGAGATTGTTAGCACATGGCATCTCTCGCGCCCAAAAATATTTCGCTTTTAATTTATTAGTTAATTTTTGCAAAATTTGACAGGACGACAATAAATGTTGATAATTGTTAAAATTATAATTTTAAATAACGCATGAGTGCATTTGGTATGAGAGAAAACAAAAACATAACAAAAAAAAAAAAACTATCATAATTAAAAAAACAAAACAAAAAAGTAACGAAGAATCGAATCGCTCCGTTTTTTTAAATTTTTTGGTTTTGTTTTTCATTATTGTTTTTATGACTCCAAAAAACATCGTTAAAATAAGAACACACAAAATTTGTAATTAACATTGTATGAACATAATAAACGCTTTAAAATAAGTGAAACCACTAAGAACTTAGCCAGTTAGGTAGAAAACGGACACTTAGAAAATCGATTTTATTTAAAAAAAAAAAAAAAAAAACATTAAACAAGTAAAAATATTTTTAGAAAATATTATGGGGGCGGGGGCTATATTCTATTTTAAAAAACAATATCTCCTTCAAGAACGATCATAAAATGTGTTTTCAATCGATATTTATTCAATAAGGGACCAGTTTTCCTACCTAGCGAAATGGGACGAGTTTTCCGGAGGCGAGTTTTCCGGAGACGAGTTTTCCTGGGACGAGTTTTCCGGGCACCGCGCAGTCAGAACACTCACCCCGACATAAAAGTCAACACAACCATTCAACTTCCTCTTTCTTCCCTCTTTGCCTGGGTCCGCCAACCAGGCAAGTACGGCGTCCACAGCTCTTTGCTTGAAGACTTTTCCACGTGAACGATTGCTACCATGAACGCACGGTTTTGCTGAGGACAACACTCCCTTTCTCTTTCCCTTTCTTTTTTTCTACGCGCGTAGTTGTCTACGACTGAATGAACACGTGTTTCACCTAAACCCTTTATTTTCGACAGAAAATAAACGACATGTTTATTTTATCCAGCAATTGAGTTTTCGTTTCCTTCATTCCATTCGTTTCATTATTTTCTTTTGTAGCAAGTTAGGATATTTATATCCTGGTCCACAACAAGTTATAATGAAAAATGTTTTCTCGGCGACATTTTCGAAACTGACAAGTTCGGCTAAATTTTGAAGTTAAATAAATTCATCGTAAAACTCCCTTGAAAGGTAAATATTAGTTTTCTGAGATTATTTCAAATATAATTAGTAAAGTCCTAAGATATTAAATCAAAAAAAAAAAATGTGTATACAAAAATAGCTTTCTTAGCCCCCAAAACAAAGAGATTCTGGCTTCGCACAATCAAAACAAACGAAAAGTAGTTTCTTCATTTTCCCTCCCCCTAGCCGTGCATCCATACATTCCTATCGTGAACGTTTGTATAATTTTTACCATTTTATAAATTTAACTATTTTCTGTGTTCCTGCTTTTAAAGTTTATTTTTAATATTTCAAGATTATATAAAAAGTGTTACGCTGAAGATTACACATTCATTTATGCAAGGAAAATATTATATAAAAATTACCCTAAAAATGTAACCTTAAAAAAAAAAGGAAATATTTTTTTGTAATTATAATTTTTGTGTGTGTGTGAAAATATTAAATAAACAATGCTTAATTCAATGATATTATCGTTAGTACAAGATATTAATTTTTCTTAGAGTTATTTCGATTTCGTCCATACGGACTGTAGGTTTTTTTTTCGTAATATTCCTGAAAAAAAATAAAGCATCGCAAATTGTAAAATTTACGATGCTTTATTTTCATAAAAATAGCAAAAATAAATTCATCCATTTTTTAATTTGTTTTTATTTACTACTGAAAACATTAACTTTAGTAAAGGTGTTTTTTGTTCAAACAAAGTAATACATTTTCACTAAAATTTAATTAAAAATAATTAGTTCATTATATTCCGCTATCATTATTTGATAAATACTGAAAATTTCATTAAATTGGTTAATTTTCTGATTTTTTGATTTTCTAATTTTCTGATTTTTTGATTTTCTGATTTTTTGATTTTCTGATTTTCTGATTTTTTGATTTTCTGATTTTCTGATTTTTTGATTTTCTGATTTTCTGATTTTCTGATTTTCTGATTTTTTGATTTTCTGATTTTTTGATTTTCTGATTTTTTGATTTTCTGATTTTTTGATTTTTTGATTTTCTGATTTTCTGATTTTCTGATTTTTTGATTTTCTGATTTTCTGATTTGTTGATTTTCTGATTTTTTGATTTTCTGATTTTTTGATTTTCTGATTTTTGGTGAATTTTTAAAGTAAAGGAAGGGGTCAAAATGTTTATACATTTTGAGCGTCGGCATTCATTTTGCACGTGCCTGATATTTAGTTCACCCCTACTGCAAGAACTGCGACACAATGGTCAGAAAGTGGGATTGCGAAGTCAGCAACCCCAGAAAGTGCCTGAGCAGCCCTGTCGGCATTCTTCACTAAGGGTGCTTCAAGCGATCAGCGATAAACTACCCCCTCCCCTTCTCACAGAGAGAACACGAAGCTTGGAAAGGTGACCTCTTAGAACTGCATAGAATCAGCATTACACCAGAATCAACAGGAACCAGATCATTACAGGAATGGTCTAATCTGTTTTTGTTTTTTTTTTGAAGAGTGGAGCGGCTGAGGATACTGTTTAGTTCTCTTCCACTGCATGATAAGTTCTTGCACGAGGGTCGGAAAATGGGATTGAGAAGTCAGGGCTTAGGGGCACTCTCATCTGCAAAAAGTGCCTGGGCAGCCCCGTCAGCATTTCCTGGTGAGGGCGCTTCAGGCGATTAGCAATAAACTAACCCCTTCTCCAAAAAGAGAAAGCAAAACCTGTGAGGGTGGAGACCTCCTAGAATTGCATAGAACTAGCATTACATCGCAATCAACAAGGACCAGGTAATTACAAGAATGGTTTAATCTCTGCTGATTTTGGGCGCCCAAAAATCCCTGATCGGATAATTTAAAAAAAAAAAAAAAAAGAAGCGATTTTTTTTCCAAAATTAAATTGCATTTTACAGTTGAAGGAACTGACCGTTTCTTTCATACTGACAAGTTGCCAATTCTTGCTTACAATTCGAGTCACTCAAAAAATCTGCTTCCGGACATAACCTCAGCAGGTGTCTTTGACATTTTGATGTTTGCATTCAAAGTGGCTCTGTAGACTTGTAAAAACTGTTGGATTGACTTATCCATCGGCGACCCACTAGCTTTTTTCAGAGCTCTCTTGAATGTGTCAATGAATTTCTCTGCTTGTCCATTACTTCTTGGATGGTATGGCAGATGATCCTTGCAAAAATGTTTAAATTCAGTAGACGTAAATTGCGTTCCATTGTCTGTAACAATGCAGTCTACTACTCCAAACTTAGCAAATAGTTCATACAGGAAGTTGATAGTTACCTCAGATGTGGGATTCTTACATTTTAATACTTCCGGCCATTTAGATAGGCTGTCTACAACAAGGAGATAGTAGAACTCATCTAGCAGTCCTGCAAAATTTAAATTAATCCTAGACCAAGGTTGATTCAGTTTTGCCCATGATCCAAATTGAGTTGGAGGAGCTTTCATAGCTAGTGAGCATCCTCAACACTCCCTGATTTTTCCTTCTATATCCTTATCCATGTTTGACCAATAAACGAAAGAGCGCATAATGCTTTTCACTTTTGATATACCTGGATGTCTTACATGGAATTCGTTGAGTATTCTTTTCTGTAATATCGCAGGAATTATGACTCTGTCGCTATATGATAGGACGTTATCGCAAATTGAATAAATTTCTTCACCCAGTTCGTTATTGTTGATCCTTTCTTTCATGCATATAATAAATTCGTCCATCTCTGCCTTACTCTTAATCTCATCAAGCATTACTGGAAGTTCTCTTATTGTGTCGCATAACATATTTTTTACTTCAACTTCCGCTTGAATGGCTGCTATTACCATATCCTCAAATGGTTCTGTCTGCTTAGGTATTAACCTCGATAACCCGTCTGCATGACCAAGTTTTTTAGATAGTACATACTCCATTTGAAAATTGTAATTCAGTAGTATGGTGCCCCATCTTTTGAATCTATTCGCTGTATGTTGTGGTAGTCCCTTTTTCGATCCGAAAATCGTTAATAATGGTTTGTGGTCTGTTTGTAACAGAAATTGCCTACCGTGCAGGAAACAATGAAATTTCTTTACCACGAATATAATGCTTAGCGCCTCTTTTTCAATTTGTGAGTAGGTCTTTTCGGCTGGCAAAATTTATCGGGATGAATGTGCTATGGGTTTCACTTTTCCATCATCCATTTTGTGTAAAATGCATGATCCTATGCCATTGCTTGCAACTATAATTTCACGCTTGGGATTGTAATGTGCCAGAAACAAGTCAGACGTTAAAGTCTCTTTAATTTCCCCGAAATGTTTCTTCGCACTCTTGCGTCCAGACCCATTTTTGGTCTTTCCTTAACAGTTCATTTAAAGGCGACCTTAGTTTATACATAGTTGGCACAAATACATTGTAGTAATTTGCCAAACCTAAGAAACTTTGTAAAGACGCAATATTTTCTGGAGCAGGTATATTCTTTATTGCACTCGATCTATCTGGATGCGGCCTTCTTCCATGTTTATCCATGATTGTCCCAAGTATTTTATTTTCTCCATGAAAAATGTACATTTTTCCTGTTTTACTTTAAATCCATAATCCTGGATCCTTTTGAATACTTGGTTTACATGAGCTTTGTGTTGTTCTTTGCTAACGCTTTTCATTAACACATCGTCCAGGTACCCTACTGCGAAATCCAACCCATTTAACATAATGTCCATAATTTGCTGAAAAATCGCAGGGACGACTTTGACCCCAAAAGGAAGTCTGTTAAACTTGTACAATCCCTTATGAGTATTAATACATAGCAGCTTTGAACACTCCTCATCGACTGGAACATGTAAGTATGCGTCACTGAGGTCGATTTTAGAAAAATATTTCACTCCACTCAGTTTCGCAACAGGGCTCGGAAGAGGATAATGGTAATCTTGTAATGCCCTGTTTAAGCTTGTCGCGAAGTCGGCGCAAACCCGAATCTCCTAACTCTTCTTTTTGATGTAAACCCTAAACTCACTCACTGTGATCAAATTTTTCCGATGACACCCACATTTTCGAGTTTTTCTAATTCACCATCGTTCTGTTCTATAGCGGCATATGGAGCATTTCTTCTCTTTCAGAACGCTCGCTGTTCATTTACTTTTACGTCAAATTTTTATACCACTTTTGTACACCTTCCCAAATCGCCTGAAAATATGTCTGCGAAATTCTCTTTTAACTCCCTCTTAAGTTTTTCTATCTCCACATTCGAAACCTCAACCTTTTGGCAAAATGAGCTTAAAGGCAGATCCCATAGTCTAAACTTTTTGAACAGATCAGTTCCAAAGAGGTTGTTTGATTTTCGCATGACAAAAATTCTTGCTTTTCCGGCCCTGTTCTGGAAAAAAAATATTCGTCAATAATTCTCCTTCGATGATAATTTTTTCGCCACTGACGCTTCTCACCGTTTTATGTGATTTAATCATAGTGGGTCTCCCAAGCCTCTTCCATGTCTGTACATTAATAATGGAAATGTCAGACCCACTATCCAGCTGTAGCCTTACTTTCTTTTTAAACATAATTATAGTTATGTCTCGGAAGTAGAGTGAAAAGCACATTTTATTTTTCTTTTATTAATATTATTTTTTCCTTGTACACATTTTTGTGAATTATTCCATGGATTTCTGCCTTTGGATTATTATGGACCATCTTTTTCCAATTACGGGATTTCCTTGGATTTTACTTGTACAAATGGAAATTCTTTTAACTTTCTTGAAGTTTTACATTTGGATTTTACCGTCACTGGATATTTTATCTTCCACCAGACTATCCATTAATGTGTAATCACCTTTTTCTTTACCATATTCCCTCTGCTTAACTAATTTTGTTTTCAAGTAAGATCTTTGACTTATTTGTTGTTTCATCAAATACTTCTGCATGCAAAATCCGATCCCGCATTTTGCTAATTCCTACCCTCTGATGAGAAGGAGAGTATTTCTTCGAAACTCCGCGGATTAAGGACTATCCATTTATCTAGTGTTTCCTTTTCAGATTAAATATGTTTTTAACTCATTTCAAAGTGTTTTTTTTAACATATTTCATTAACTGTTTGCTCATATTATAAGCTCTATTTCCTATTTGGTATTATCGAGCTTTTATATCTGGCTGAGATAATTTTATAAATATTAATTCTTTAATATTTATAATTTACTTTAATTTTATCATCTTGGATCATTTTGGTAAATTCAATTGTAATTTTCATTTTATATATATATATATATATATATATATCATTATTTTTTTTATTATATATATATATATATATATATATATTTCCAGATACATCTGCCTTACTTTTAATGTTAGGTTTATTTATGGTGTCTTTTATATTTAATAAAAACCCTTCACAATATTTGCTGACGAGGAAACCTTGTTTATTAAAAAACTATATGTAATAATTATTGTCCGTAACTTGATGTCTACCACAATAAAAACACTGTTTTCCGAAACGATCGTACAAATAATTGATTTTGTTGTTGTTCCTTCTTATGAAACAGATTTTTAATTTAATTATAATTTGATTTTTAAATTATCAATCACATTACTAAATATTAAATTAGCTCTAGGATATTTACCTATCGAGCTTATTATATATCTAAATTACAACGAGCACTTTTTCTTTCCTGCATTTTAATTAAACTAGTAATTTCACTATTACATTAAAATACACTCTGCTCTTTAGACTATTGTTCTAATCTCCTTTAAATTATATATATATATATATATATATACTAGTGCGGGACTTTGCTGTACTCTTTGCAGGCATCCTTACAGTAAATGGATGTTTTAAGAACAACTATTGCTTAAGGTGTTTAAATTTTTTAACTACTTCCTGAAGTGACTAAAATCCAACTATGAACTTTAAAGCAAACAGGTTATATCGAAGTCAACACATATATTGTTATGCATAAAAATTGAAACAATTGCAAAGAATCACAATCGTTAACATTGGTTTTGTATCACAAACACATTTTTATCAATGAGATAGCAAACATACCCGCACTTCACGTGAGACTTTGCTGTCCACTTGAGTGCCCACAATTGGTGTGCACCATCCCTAGGTTGGAGTCCGTCATCATGTCAGGGTTGGTCATGATCGGCCCAGTGGTGTGGGCTGTAGGAGTATATGTGCATAGGCTATGACTTTAACCTTTGACCATAACCTTGAGAAAAATATATATATGATGGATACACCTGTCGATTTCGATATATGTGGGGCATGACAACAACTAAGTTGTTCTAAAATCCACACGGATGATTTGTTTGCAATGGTGAAGTCTTTGTGTAGAACCAATCGCATAATTAGAAAAATATCAGGGAAATCAATGCTAACAATAAAACCATCTGATCCATTCAAGGAAGTTATGACCTTAGTATGGCATCATAGCATTGGGCCACGTATCACTCGGAGTTTAATATAATCGTAACTATTGCGTTATATTTGTCATCTGAATAAGCAATAACCAACAATTTGAAAAGATAGCAATGTGTTCGCCATAGTCATTTTAGGACAACAACCTGTAATTTTCCATTGGTTTGTTTTTGTGACATATTGGCCTCACACTTTGATGGCGTTCACTTATCAATTAAAGTATTTTTAATGGCCATTAACTTTAACCTCTGGAATAGCTTTTGAAATGTATTTAAGGAGAGACACAGGCTTTACTGTATTGGTTATTAGGTTGGCTCAAATCACTGAATGGGAAAAGAAACTGTAAAAACTTTGAACAGTGTCCCTTTTACTTTTATTTTTTATCTTCGACGAATTGCTCCTGCTGAGTTTTCTGTCTTTTTCTTTCTTTTTTTCTTCTTTATTTTGCTAAAAAATCTTTGTAAGAAATAAACAAGTTTTTTTTTTGTTTTTTTTTTTTCAAATTTAAAAGAAATTTTGTTTTGGTCCCCTGACAAAATGCGGGTAGACCTGTAAATTCACCCTTGTCCATCCATCTGTCTGCACTTTTCTCAATAACTACACCTTGGAATTTTTTAAAATTTTGCACAAACGTTAAACATGATATGAGTAAAAAAAGTAACAGAACGGATTTTCTGGGAAAACTCTGGTGCCCCCCCCCCCCGAAGGGCGCCTTTTCGGGTTAAAATGGGTAAAATTGACACGTTTGTGCTTATAAAAAAAAACTTGATGCCTTGGATTTTTATAAAACGTTCTGAAAAGTTGTAACTAACTGATTTCTATATAATTTTGTTTGTCTATACTTCGCGATAACTCTTGGGTGTGCCCTAAGGATTCTTTTAAGGCTAATAAAAACACTCCATTTTTGGGACTACTTTTCTATATTTGTCCAAAATTTTCTGTGTGTGTCTATTTAACAGTTTTGCATGGTGCTGAACTCAAATTTAAATATGTTAAGACCTTGGGGACTTTTGGGGCTAAATGGGGGTGAGGCAAATGATGGACTTAGTCATGTCTTTTTTGCATAGTGCAGAACTCAAATTCACATATGTTAAGTGTTACGTTCAAATTGTGTAACAATTAAAAATATGAAAAATGATATTTTTTCCTTTATTTTCAACAATAACAAAATAAACAAATAAGGTTATTCACAAATATTTAAAACAATGACAAAACGAAAAAAAAATACAGTTATTACAGATTACTACTATCAAACACAAATTAAAATACGGTTCGTTGAAACTCGAGGTCGAAAACTAGAACGACGAAGTGGAGCGTTACGAGGATAAGGAAGAAGAGGACTCAAATAAGAACTGCTAACCAGCCAGTCTTAGCGTGGCTATTCACTCTATTAACAACGAAATTCTATGACTATAACAATTTCTTTTGGTTTTTCTTTTAAAAGTTTGGTCAATTTACCACTAGTCCAGAGGGCTTTTTCTGCAACTTTCTGTGGATTAGAGGGGTGTATTTTTTTTTTTTTTTTGTGTGTTTTTTGGATTCTTTCGGCTGGACATATCACCGAATCATAGACCGGAGTTATCTTGACGGGTCCAAGTTGATAACTGATTTGTTTCCTTCTCCACTTTTATTTATATGACATCTTAACGCATTCTAGATTATTGCAGAACCCTCTGGAACTTTCCAGATACTTCTAAAACCTTCTACTCTTTCTATTACTATACTCTGGCCTTTAAACTATCTTGTGAATTTAAACTTTTGAGGTTTGATCATTAGGGGTGCCTAGAATACGATAGCACACATTTTAAATGGTTTTATTGATTTTTTTTTTATTATTATTTTATAGAAATGCTCCCTCGTAACATAAGGCCTAAAATTGCACCGATGGGTAGCTATTCTGTACAAGACCTGGAGATGAAGAATGTTCAGTGGGTCGCTGTTCTGTAGAGGTTTTGGAGTTTATAATTTTGCAAGCAGGGCAAAAGATCCTTTTCATGTTGACACAAAAAAATTATGTGCTGAAATGCTAAAATAAATTTAATTTTTATGAATGCTAAAATAAATTTAATTTTTATGAATGCTAAAATAAATTTAATTTTTATGAATGCTAAAATCAATTTAATTTTTATGAATGTTAAAATAAATTTAATTTTTATGAATGCTAAAATAAATTTAATTTTTATAAATGCTAAAATAAATTTAATTTTTATGAATGCTAAAATAAATTTAATTTTTATGAATGCTAAAATAAATTTAATTTTTATGAATGCTAAAATAAATTTAATTTTTATGAATGCTAAAATAAATTTAATTTTTATGAATGCTAAAATAAATTTAATTTTTGTGAAATGCTAAAATAAATTTAATTTTTATGAATGCTAAAATAAATTTAATTTTTCTGAATGCTAAAATAAATTTAATTTTTCTAAATGCTAAAATAAATTTAATTTTTATGAATGCTAAAATAAATTTAATTTTTATGAATGTTAAAATAAATTTAATTTTTATGAATGCTAAAATAAATTTAATTTTTATGAATGCTAAAATAAATTTAATTTTTATGAATGCTAAAATAAATTTAATTTTTATGAATGTTAAAATAAATTTAATTTTTATGAATGCTAAAATAAATTAAATTTTTATGAATGCTAAAATAAATTAAATTTTTATGAATACTTAAATAAATTTAATTTTTATGAATGATAAAATAAATTTAATTTCTATGAATGCTAAAATAAATTTAATTTTTATGAATGCTAAAATAAATTTAATTTTTATGAATGCTAAAATAAATTTAATTTTATGAATGCTAAAATAAATTTAATTTTTATGAATGCTAAAATAAATTTAATTTTTATGAATGCTAAAATAAATTTAATTTTTATAAATGCTGAAATAAATTTAATTTTTATGAATGCTAAAATAAATTTAATTTGTATGAATGCTAAAATAAATTTAATTTTTATGAATGCTAAAATAAATTTAATTTTTATGAATGCTAAAATAAATTTAATTTTTATGAATGCTAAAATAAATTTAATTTTTATGAATGCTAAAATAAATTTAATTTTTATGAATGCTAAAATAAATTTAATTTTTATGAATGCTAAAATAAATTTAATTTTTATGAATGCTAAAATAAATTTAATTTTTATGAATGCTAAAATAAATTTAATTTTTATGAATGCTAAAATAAATTTAATTTTTATGAATGTTAAAATAAATTTAATTTGTATGAATGTTAAAATAAATTTAATTTTTATGAATGTTAAAATAAATTTAATTTTTATGAATGTTAAAATAAATTTAATTTTTATGAATGCTAAAATAAATTTAATTGTTATGAATGCTGAAATAAATTTAATTTTTATGAATGCTAAAATAAATTAAATTTTTATGAATACTTAAATAAATTTAATTTTTATGAATGATAAAATAAATTTAATTTTTATGAATGATAAAATAAATTTAATTTTTATGAATGCTAAAATAAATTTAATTTTTATGAATGCTAAAATAAATATATATTTTATGAATGCTAAAATAAATTTAATTTTTATGAATGCTAAAATAAATTTAATTTTTATTAATTCTGAAATAAATTTAATTTTTATGAATGCTAAAATAAATTTAATTTTTATGAATGCTAAAATAAATTTAATTTTTATGAATGCTAAAATAAATTTAATTTTTATGAATGCTAAAATAAATTTAATTTTTATGAATGCTAAAATAAATCTAATTGTTATGAATGCTAAAATAAATTTAATTTTTATGAATGCTAAAATAAATTTAATTTTTATGAATGCTAAAATAAATTTAATTTTTATGAATGCTAAAATAAATTTAATTTTTATGAATGCTAAAATAAATTTAATTTTTATGAATGCTAAAATAAATTTAATTTTTATGAATGTTAAAATAAATTTAATTTGTATGAATGTTAAAATAAATTTAATTTTTATGAATGTTAAAATAAATTTAATTTTTATGAATGTTAAAATAAATTTAATTTTTATGAATGCTAAAATAAATCTAATTGTTATGAATGCTAAAATAAATTTAATTTTTATGAATGCTAAAATAAATTTTATTTCTATGAATGCTAAAATAAATATAATTTTTATGAATGCTAAAATAAATTTAATTTTTATGAATGTTAAAATAAATTTAATTTTTATGAATGCTAAAATAAATTTAATTTTTATAAATGCTAAAATAAATTTAATTTTTATGAATGCTAAAATAAATTTAATTTTTATGAATGCTAAAATAAATTTAATTTTTATGAATGTTAAAATAAATTTAATTTTTATGAATGCTAAAATAAATTTAATTTTTATGAATGCTAAAATAAATTTAATTTTTATGAATGCTAAAATAAATTTAATTTTTATGAATGCTAAAATAAATTTAATTTTTATAAATGCTAAAATAAATTTAATTTTTATGAAGCAATTCTCGTTTCTGATTGGTTGATATCAGAACGTAAATTAATTTGATTCGTCAGTTCCTATCAGCAATGTTTATAATTAGAATCTCCCAACTTTCAGTGAGCATACTCCATTAGATACCAAAAATACTCTTACAGAACTAGGAATGTGCTAGGAATGGTTTACTTGATTCTGATAAGGAATTTTTCAGTGAGACATGTTCTTGATCAGCCCAAAATGATCAATAACGACCTGGTGAAAGCCGTAGTTGAATGAGATTGCCATTTGATAACCAGACAAATCGCAGACATTTTCTTTGGTCAATTCAGTATATTGTTTAATGACAACCTGTTCAATATTTTATATGTGTATGATGTCGACATCAATGTCTAATAAGCCTTTGAGTAGATGGGGTTCTTACATTTTTGCTTGTGTTTCAGGACTTGAAATGAAAGATCCAGCAAAGCGCTACCAACATATAATGTTTTTTTTTTTACTACAGTAAAAGAAGAAAAAAAAAGGCTACAGAAATTTGCATAAAGTTTTACAAGTGCTTCAATGGAATATGCTCTGATGAGCTCATAGCACTTGTGCCCCTTTGACCAATATTAAATTCTTTGATAACTTCTGCAATTTCAATGAAATTTTTTTTCTAAATATATTTCATGGGCGAATTATTTCGGATTTCGTATATGTGAATGGCGTCCTCAAGGGGCTTCACAACCTGACATGCGGACACTTTCCCCTGACAAATAAATCCAAACCAAATGTTCAAAAAAACAATTTGAAGCTCAGACTATACCCGTTTTATACACTGCCTCATAAAAGCAATGGTGTGCCTTCTCCTGCTGATGTTACCTCAAGTTGCAAAACTTAGTTGGATACTCCACCGGACTAGATGAATTCTTGTCTGGGAATCCAATAAAACCAAGAAACCAAAGGAAAAATATACTATAACATCATTAACTGCTCAATTGGCAAGAAGAAAATTAGTGTTCATCACTTTTTTTTATAAATTAAATGTTTGAGAATGTAGTTGGACACTTGAATACCTACAATAGAATCCTAAATTAAGGGACAAAATTTTAAAACCTAATATTTGGTAGAAATAACATCTGTGAAGCTAAAATTTTGACAACTGATAGTCGTTATCATCCATAATAACATACTAAAATTTTAATCATTTGCTAAGGATAGAAACAGAATTATAACAATTATTTATTTATCTCCCACAGAAGAGACGTTGCGAGCCTATCCTTGTTTTATCGTTATTTTCATGGCAGATGCTCGTCTGAACTCCAATCCCTGGTCCCCCCTCGCCAAACTTTCACGAAAAACACCCGTCTAGCTGAATCCACTGTGAAAAATTTCCCCCACTCTATATCTGTGCCTAAATCAAAACGCGGATTTCATGAGCAAAGCTTCTTTCTTAGAACTGCACGCCTGTGGAACTCTATTCCGTCTGCCTGCTTCCCTCCAGACTACAACTTGGATGTCTTCAAGTCTAATGTTAACAAATTCCTAATGAACCACCCCCCTAATTAAACACTTCATAAAATCTCCTCACTAACGTGATGTACTTGCAATAACCCTTATCCCTGAGTGGCTTCCGGGCCTTGATAAGTGGTGATCACTGTGTAAAAAAAAAAAAAAAAAAAAAAAAAAAAATAGGAACGTCCAAAAGTAAGGGACAATAGGTACAGATTTTGCTCAGTGATGGTTGACTGAACAGGAGCCTGCTATCCCTGTAGATTAAATAAAGGGTTCTGTTCGAAATTCCATGCAGATTCTCAGAGTTCGACAAAAAGATCCCTGAGTTCAATAAGATACACCTGAAGAAAGTCGGAGGTTGCATTGACCAAAAAGTTGTAAAAGTAGTCCAAGTTATGACAAAAAACCCTCAAAATGCAAATCCAGACTGTTCAACGCTTGACGGCACAATTTAATGAAGTTAATGGTTATGGCCACATCATGCCACCTCACATCTTCGAAGTTGGCTTGAAAGTCAGTCAATGCCAAAGTGTATCTGGATGTGTTGAAGAATGTGGTGATCTCCTGGTGCAATCAGGTGGCCTTGAGTGTGGCAGCAGGACTTGGTGCCGGCCCACAAGTTCAAAGCGACCCAGGCTTGCAGAAGAAGTGCTACGACTTTGTACCCTTTTCTCACTGGCCCTCCTTCTCCCCTGACCTGAACCCGCTGAACTACTTCATTTGGTCATACGTTGAGAACATCACCACAGCACCAACATGACCTCCCACCAAAACCAGCCTAATCACTGTCATCTGCTGAGTATTTGCAAGCTCCCACCGGTGCTTGTGGAAAATGTATTATCCCTGTACTGGACCTGTATCAAGGCGATAATTGAGGCTGAAGGCGGTTACATTGAACAGATGTCAGCTCTACTAGAAAATCAATTTACGTAAATTGATTTTTTTCAATAAAAGTGTTTAAAAAAAGTTGTAGTGTTGTTTTCGTTAGAGTGACGAATTTATTGTTCCACCTGTAATATGAGAATTTTAGCCGAAATAATATGATGTAAGTTTTAATTGCGTGTTCATTTGTACTTTTTATCGTAAGCAACATAAATGGGTCACCGATTATTTACGTGAAAGATAACGTCGATGGATAAGCATAGATATTCAGAACGCTATGATAAAATATTCTGATTTTATCGTTTAGCGACGGACGCACACACACACACACACACACACACACACGCACACACACACACACACACACACATGCACACACACACACGCGCGCACGCACGCACACACACACACACACACACATGCGCACGTGCACACACACACACACACACACACACAGAGGTTACGACTTCTTCTTCAACAAAGGTACCGCCATATTGTATCTTGCTTCCTTGACTGCACTAATGTAACGTTGTTGTAAGGAAAAAACGCGACTCGCTTTCGTTTTGAACAGAACCCTTTATATTTGGTATTTTCAACAACGTATTTTGAACGCTACAATAAAATTAGAATATTCAATATCCTAATTTTATCGTTTAATGACACACAAAGATTGAGGCCTCTTCTTCAAGACGCATATCACCATATTGAATATTTTGAATTGACAAAATGATGTTGGAATATAAAAGATAAAAAAAAAACAATGATGAAGATTTCATTCTCTTGTTGGCCTGTATAATTCAAGGGAGTTAACTTGAATACTGTTCAAAGGAAATAATGAACATTAATAGATCAGCATTACTTATTTTATTATTTTTTTTTTACTGCATTTTCACCCCAAACAATGCACAGCGCCACTTTGATGTAGGGGTTACTATCTGAGCCATAAATTGCAGCAATACTATGTAGGGAGTTGAGCATTAAGATGTTTGTTTACATTACACTTGAACTTCTGCAGTACACTTGGGGAAGGAGGAACCCAGAAAGGAATTCCAAAGTCTAACAGTCCGAGGGAAGAAACTATTAGAGTAGACTGCTTTCTTATATCTAGGGATCTCTACTGTGTAGAGGTGGGATTTTGCTGCTTTTCAGGTTAGTCGGGAGGTATTTACATCGAAGAGCTAAAAGGGCTTGTAGTTCGTCAGAGCATTCACCATTAAAATACTTGTAAAACAGGCAGAGGGATGCAACATTTCGTCGATGGGACAGAGGTTGAAGCTTAGCTGACAGTGTGAGACCTATTAGGCTGGCGACTCTCTTTTGAATCCTGTCCAGGAGTGAGAGACTAGTAGCAGATGCACCAGCCCAAATATGACAACAATACTCCATGCATGGGTGAATGGTGACCTTGTGGAGGTACTGGATACTTTCAGGCATAAGTAACTTTCTAGTACGGTAGAGAGAGCCCACCTTTTCAGCAGCTTTAGCAATACCCCCAATGTGTTGGTTCCAACTCGTGTCCCGCATGGACTTTAAACCGAGGAGTTTGAACGAAATACTTTCAGATAATGTATCATTAGCCATGGCTGATAGTGATTGAGAAGGTTTCTTGTAGTTAGTTTTACTCCAATAGTTTCTTCCCCAGAACTGCAAGACTTTGGAACTCCCTTCCGGGATTCTGCTTTCCCAACTGTACTGATATGCAGAAGTTCAAGTGTAATATGAACAAACATCTTGCTACTCATCTTCCTTCATAATGCCCCTGCAAATTATGTCCCCGATAGTATCCCCCTACTTCAAAGTGGCACTATGCTTTGTTTGGGGTGAAAATTGATTTAAAAAATAGTTATTAAAGGAAAAAGGCGTAGTCTTGGCAGCATTGAATGTAACCATCCATTTTGCCAACATTATCTTTTTATATTTACTTTAATACCCCCAATGAACCCGACTAGTAGCAAAATCCAACCCCTTCACTGTAAATATCCCTTGTAATTTTATTTTAATAATCTCATCTCCTAACATAATAAAAAAATGTGTGAAATTATGACAGGATCGGCTTTTAAAAAAAAAAAAAAAATTTTAATTCCATTTTCACCCCAAACAAGGTACAGTTTGATGTAGGGGGAGTACTATCGGGAACATAAGTTGCAGGAATCCTATGTAGGGAGTTGAACTTCTGCATGTCAGTACAGTTGGGGAAACAGGAACCCAGAAGGGAATTCCGAAGTCTAGCAGTTCTGGGGAAGAAACTATTAGAGTAGAAGATTTTCTTACATCTAGGGATCTCAACTGTGTAGGGGTGGGATTTTGCTGCTTGTCGGGGGGTATTTACGTCGAGAGAGTACAGAGGTTGAAGCGACTCTTTTGAACCCTGTCCAAGGGTGATAGATTAGTAGCAGATGCACCAGCCCAAATATTACAACAATTTGCCAGGGAAAGTATCTTGGTTTGTCATGGGGATGTTTTCTGAACCTGTTATGTTCTAGCACGGCACTAGCTCCCTGGATATTAACCACAGTGAAAACGATAGACACATCCCTTACATCAAGGGGTCAATACGACGTTGCTGGCTATAATCGGCTGGCAGATGTAGTTCTTCATTCCTCCTTGCATTGTTACAGGCAGCGTTCTATCGTTGTTGATGACAGGAACCTGTTCTTTGTTGCTGAAAATTAATGCTTGTATAATATATTGAACAAAGGCATTTTTTTTATAAAACTATAGATTCTTTTATTTAAACGCTAGTGGAACATATTTAAACTGACCCGACGCATGTCGCCAACGGCCAGTGCAAAACTGCTGTGTCCGTCGTGTACGGAATTCAAGCCTCGACTTACAATACAATTCAATTCTCTCTTTCTTCATTGAAAGGGAACAAAAGAAAGAAATGTAACGTGGCTGTTATGCACAAACTGTATTCATTATAGTTCAACCCCCCACGCCGTCTGGTGCCATCGAAAAGGAACAAACAAATAAAAATAAATAAATCCAACTCAGCTTTTTTCTGTTTTAGTAAAAGGCATTTACTGCTATTACTTTCCAAACAATGATTGCTTCTTGTTTTTTTTCTAACTGTTCATTTCATCTGCAATAAGATTAACAAAATCCTGCCATCTCGACACAAGCTTAAAAGTTTCTCACCACTACTATGCGGCCACACGTCCATCTCACCCGTACATTTTTCTTTCTGCTCCTCACCACATGGTGCAATTCTTTTTCTCCTTTTTTTTTGTTCTGACGCAAACCCACGCACACTTGCTAATTTGCATATGTGCTCAAGATGGCTGCTAATACATTCGCTAGCCATTAATCCTTAGGATGCTGCTGATATCTTCATGTGCGCTCACTCATGCTCTGTTACAGAAAGAGAGAGATGTATAACATTTGAACATTGTTTCAAATTCGATTGTTAGCAGGCGTGATATCTTATCGCTTCTCTGTACTTGTTTGCACAAGACATTTGTCAACCCCCCCCGCTCATAGACTCAATCTTTAAAATTGAGTTTGTTTGCCTCCCTCCCCACGAGGTAAAAGAAACCCTGAATATGGGGAGCCAAGGCTCTCCCAAAAGGGCTCACACCCATTGTGTCACATAGTATTAAAATATTTCCACAAAATTACTTATTATATATTATTGTTTTTTTTTTTATTTTTCATGTACTTTAATCTAGTTAGTCCAGTCTCGAAAGACAATGGATACCCCGATATGACTGAAGTCTTGTATGGAGCTTTGTTATGTTAGTGTTGGGGGCGATTAATTAGAAACAGAAAAATGTGCACCTATTTTCCGATACCAAAAACGGCCATTTTTTTTTTTTTTTACTTAATTTTCTATTGTGAATGATAAAATGATGCGAGGTGCTTTAAAGCAGTTTCCCGACTTTTTTTATGTACATGCATTTAAAATTGTTGTAGACTCTTAAAAATTCAGTATGTTATTGCTATACATCTTATGAGATGACTGCCCAGTTTTTATGATTTCAGATTCAAGTGAACGGCTACAGCAGCAACTGGAATACTGATTTCTGCCAAACTGATATGGCCTTACCTCCTTATTTTTTGCTGTTTGCGTATGCGTCAAAATTGACAGCAATAATATTTTAATTAAAATGCTTTTTTTTTATTAAATAGTTTGGAAATTTATTTAATTATATTATATTTCTCTTATCCTGTTTGTTTGTCTGTCCGTTCTACTTTTACTCCAGTTTCTGAAATTTTGTATGAACCTTTGTTATGGTTAGGTGCAGCAAACCAAGTATTTTGGTATCCATTCGATGTATCTGTTAGGGATTAATACAGATCAGTTAACACAATACCGCATTTACTCTACAAGTTTTCTTGAAAATAATTGTGCCAACCAGGCTGAAATGTTAAATGAACCGTTGTTATGATGCACTGAACGGCTATGTGCAAAAATTTCAGTATGCAAAGTTAAGAGGCCGGAAGTGCATGCTGTTTACCAAAATATGGAATGGAAGTCATTAAACATGAAACGAAATACGAAACCATATGGAAAAAAATTTATTAAAAAAAATTATTCTGTTGTATATTTTTCTAATAAGGAGGAAAGTCGTGTGATCGTCTAATGGTCCAGTCTATTTGTTCATATGCCGCTGTGTGTGTGTGTGTGTGTGTGTGTGTGTGTGTGTGTGTGTGTGTGTGTGTGTGTGGTACATGTATTTTTAAGACATACGAGGGGCGTGCAATAAGTAATGCCCCTGACCCACTTCCAGTTGTCTGATCTAGCTGAAATTGTGCATGTGCAATGATTTATATCTCTACAGGTTATGTGGCAAATTACAGCTCTGAACTAATCGTGGTTTCTGTTTTACAGGTGTTTGAACTGAGTCAGGTGTGAAATGGAGCCTGTTGAATGTTGAGCAGTGATCCGGTTTTTGTATTTGAAAGGAAGCACACCACAGGAGACTTTTGATGAAATGAAAGAAACTTATGATGATAATACCCCATCATATGACCTTGTAAAACGCTGGCATCATGAATTCAAACATGGCCAGAAGTTTGTGGAAACAGCTCCCAGACCTAGTCGCCCCCCCCCCTTCTGCTATTGATGAGGCATCTGTCCGTCAAGTTGAGGCTGCCATTTTGGAAGATCGGTGCATTACTATTCACCAAATAGCCCAAGATGTCAAGATTAGTACAGGGTCTGTGGAAACTATCATTCATGACCATTTGCATATGCATAAAGTGTCTGGCAGATGGATTGCCAGGTTGTTCACACCATTCCAGAAGCGAGAATGCGTTGAGTGCTCGAGGATGAATTTGGAGATGTGCCAAGAAGATGAGTCAAAGTTTTTCAAAAGACTGATTACGCAGGATGAAACCTGGGTCCATCACTATGATCCAGAGACCAAAGCCCAGTCAATGCAGTGGAAGCACTTGGACTCATCACCTCCAAAGAAGACAAGGATGCAGCCCTCTGCTGGCAAGGTCATGCTCACAGTCTCCTGGGACTAGGACGGCGTAGTAATGACAGATTTCCTGACAAAGGGTACCACAATTACAGGAGCTTATTATGCTTCACTTTTGAGGAAATTAAGGGAAGCTATCAAAATCAAGAGGCGAGGCAAGATCAGTAAAGGTACCCTCCTCCTGCAGGACAACGCTCCGGTCCACAACTCGCATGTCGCCAGATCAGAAGCACGGGCGTGTGGTTATTAAATCCTTCCCCATCCGCCCTACTCTCCTGACCTTGCACCCTCTGACTTTCACCTCTTCCCAGCCATGACGTTGTTTTTGAAAGGAAAGTGTTTCCCAAATGATGCAGCCTTGATTTCTGAAGTCACATCGTGGTTGGAGGACCAACCTGGGGTGTTCTACAAAAACGTCTCCAGAGCTGTATCAAATGATGGGAGAAATGCATAACTCTGGGTGGTTCCCATGTAGAGAAAGACTAATAACTGTGCCAAGTTTCGTTGCTCTACTGCTATGGGAAGTGGGTCAGGGGCATTACTTATTGCAAGTCCCTCGTACCTTCATGCGTTGTCGATGTTGGTCCACCTGAATTCACCTCGTGTCTTGGAGGGAGACTGGTACCTGTTTTGGGATGAAGATTTATTCACTCCAAACGATGAATTGGCTTTATAGTTTTTTATTCACCTTCCAGATGTCGACCGCAGAAGGATGGAAGTGAATCTCTGGCTTGCATGGTACACATCAGCGCCCCACCCCCTCAGTGAAGGGGAGGGAACGACTGTTAAGCCGTCTGTCGCCTTCTATGTTTAAAACCAATTTCCTCGATTCAGCTAACCTGATCACATGACTCACACGCATCCAATCAGCTGACCCTCACTTCCTGTAAACGTGTCTACAATATAATTTACACCCCCTCCCTCTCTCTCTCTCGACCCATTCTCTAACTATTTTAATTTTAACATTTTTTGGGTTATCATGAAACAATAAAAAATAATAAACTTTCATTTTTTTACATTTTTTTTAAATACTTTTTTTTTTGTTTTAACACTTGTGTAATCATGAAAAAAAAAACTGATGAGAATTTTATTATTTACATTTTAAATGGTGTCTTTTTGAAATAATATATTTATGTTTGTCACAAGTTTTGTCGCAGAGTTTTTTGTCATAAATAATGTATGAAAGTTTCTTTTAACAATTTTTTCGTTATCAAAAAAAAAAAAAAACTTATTTTAAACATTTGCATGAAAAGAAATTTCTTAAAATGAATAACTGGAAGCGATGCAAATATTTTAAATATTTAGAAAATTATTTATAGAAGTGTTTACTATGAAAGTTTAAATTACTTTTTTTTTTCAAATAAAATATTTCAATATGAATGTATTTTTAAATATTAAAAATAAATTTATAGAAATGTAAAAAGTAAGTTTGGGTTTGTATTACTGTACACATAGATTCGAAAAAGTTGTCAAAAAACAAATATATAACAAATAAATGTTATCAAAGGCAAGATAAGTTACTTTTTTACCTAACTGGATATATTTTTCGTGTTTTTATTCAATGTAACATGTTTATTCAGCTCGAAAAGCATACAGTGTTTACCGATGTATTGGAAAATTCAAAATGGTGCCCGACACTCTCTTAAACACGGTAAGTTCAGGAAAAGATGTTATAAATAATAAACTAGACAAAATACTGTTAGAAATTCGCTCATTATATGTTACCATGACATAAGTTGACATATATTCGGTGTTTTTTTAATAGTATTTTGTATAGTTTTTTTATTTATAACACCTTTTCCCAAACTTATCATGTTAAAGAGAGTGTCGGATGCCATTTTGAATTTTCCAATACATCGGTAAACACTGCATGTTTTTCGAGCTGAATAAATATGTTACATTGAATAAAAACAAAAAAAATATATTCAGTTTGGTAGAAAAGTAACTTATCTTGCCTTTGATAACATTTATTTGTTATATATTTCTTGTTTCCGCATATTTTGCCACACCATAAGAGTTTCATCAGCCCTGATTATATGACCGAAAAATTTGAGCTGTCTTTATCTGATGATATTGAGAAGGGATCTCTTGTATCCAGCCATGTCCATTACTTTTGCTTTGGAAACTTTCATGATTTTCCCGATGAACCACATCTCCGCTATTTCAAGTCACTGTTCTGTATCCTTGATTAGAGTCTAGTATTTGTATTTTTGTCTTGAGGCTTATCTTACTGTTGGCAAAAATTTATTTCATGCTGTTAAAAGTTGTTTTAGATTGTCCAATTCATATCATTGCGATTATTGTTATTATTATGAGTTATTATGATTTACTGTGAGTCTTCACACAGACCATCATCAAAGGATTCTTTACCTGTGGTGTTCCCTGGAGTCTGAGTGACAATAAGTTTCCCCAAATTTCCAGTATTCACCACTTCCTTTGATATCTTTTTGAATCAGTATGTTCTATTTGCAGTTTTCGCTGTTCCTTTCTTCCTATCCTCGATGCGCGTAACTGAGACGAACAGCACAAAATCTTTTTCACCAAGCAAATAAAAGAACGCCACCCACACACAAAAATCTGACGTCTTTTATGTCCACGGGGGTGCCAACTCATGCAAATCAGTACGAACTCTATTTCCCATCCCATCACGTAGGCGCAGTGTCATTTGTGCGTTGGACACGACAGCGACCAGTTCGTCATACATTATCTACACTTTTATAAATTAGTTTGCATTATCGCAATAGCCATTTACCATTGATTTTTTCGTTGGTCTTCACTGGAATTTGGGTGTCAATAAGCGTGCTCAAGATCCCAGACCTCTTCGCATTCATCCACTGGAGGTCTGATTAGTGCTTTCTATTTTCGGTCTTTCCATCCTTCTTGACTCTCCTCGATTATTTGGTGTGGTGCCAGTTTATGGTGACACTACAATTTTATCATTATTATTTATTGTCTCCCTTTTTGAACTTCTTTGACATTATTGCTGGTGCACCTTGATCTAGGACTGTTGCCCTGACTGACTTTTTCGTCTTTCCTGGCCGTCTGTCGCCTTCTATGTTTAATTGATGTCATTTCACACGCCCAGATATCCAATTGTCCTCTGCCATTTGCAACACTCCCCTCTGTAACATAACATCCAGTTTTCTTGCGTGAATAGGTTTATCTGTTTATATATTCATGTCCCATAAGATTTTGTGACTTTCATTTTCAAATACTGCTGCCAGTTTGTGTTTATACCATTTGTCTGAATGTTCAGGATGCAGTTGTATTCCTAGTGTACTGATTTCACCACTTGATTGTGTCTATTTTTATATTCTTTTTGGGCTAGTTTACTGCATTCCCTTTTTATGTGGTTCATTGTGTTATCTCTTTGTCCACAGAGTCTGCATTAACTGTTTTCTTGTGTCTTGTTGATCCTTGTTTTGATGTGGTTGGTTCTAATCGCATTATCTTGTGCGGTTATTATTACAGATCCAGTTTTTCTATTTAGGTTTTCTTTTTGTAGCCATGTCCAAGTGTTTTTGTTAGTCTCATCTTTTGTCATTCTTATGAATTGTCCATGTAGCTGTTTCTCTTCCCATTTTTTTTTTCTTTTCTTGTCCTTCAGCTCTTCTTTGTCTGTCTTGTTCGTTTCTTCGATGTCTCTTGATGCGGTAATTATTCTTTTGCTGTACTGCATTATGTATTTTTCTAATTCTATACAAACCATCCCTCTTCCTCTGTCTTTCTTTTTCACATAGTCGGTCGGCATCATCCTTTGGGTGTAGTGCATTGTTCATAGGCATGAGTTTTTTGGTTTTCCAGTTGAGATACCTCAGTTCTTTTTTGGTTTAACTTATAAACGGTCCAGAGTATCTTACTAATGATACTGCCCATATGTTTATACCTTTAATTAGATTTCTAGTTTAAAGTTTCGTTTAAAGGAGTTTTCTTATTCTTCTGAGGTATTTGTAGCAGACATGATTGCAAGGAACACCAGCAGGAGCAAATTCTCGCGGCTCGAGATTTTGATTATACTTCCTTTCTGGCTTGTCCAATCAGAAGTCAGCTCTCAGTCACATGACCGAGTTTATAAAAGGTTAACTGTCTCTTTCTCTCTATATATCTCTCTTTATCTTTCTTCCTGGCACTGGGACTGAAGACCTCTCCACATGGGATGTCACATAACCCATTCTGGCCTTAGAACCCCGGGGTCCTGGATATGACCTTAAATTATATCCAGTGGTGAGGCTCCAGCTTGCAGGCTTTGGGGAGTGTGGAGCCACCCTTTAATTACCATTGCTCCCAGATCCACTCTGACCCGGAGTGGTAGTACCCGTTAGGATCCTAACTATAGGTTAAATAGAAACCGACTTGAAAACAAATTATTAAAATATTTTTCTTCCGAATCTTTGGATTCGGCATTAAATAACTCGAAAAGGGTTGATATGCCGTAAAATAAAAACAATCAATCAATTAGAACCCCCGGGTTCGACATAGATGAAATACAAATAATCCAGCATGGCAACCTAACTTCAATATTGTACATAAATGAATTCTCATCTTCCTTCCCTGTGTATGCGGTATTATGGAATCACAGGTATAGTGACAAGGATGACCATTTGAATTAAAAAACCGAGAAAAACTGAAACATGTGTATGTGAATATAGTTTTTTCGAAACATGTGTATGCGAATATAGTTTTTTCGAAACATGTGTATGCGAATATAGTTTTTTCGAAACATGTGTATGCGAATATAGTTTTTTCGAAACATGTGTATGTGAATATAGTTTTTTCGAAACAGTTCACTTCTTGTAAGTAAAAGAAAAATATACTCAAGCTGAGATCAAAACCAAAACCTGAAGACAATGAGTCAGTACGATAACGATTAGACCAGCTTGACACGATCTTTAAAAAGTGTTTTCAAACCTACTTATTCTTCACATGCACAGTCATGAAACAGTTGACAAACAGATAAAAATCCAATGACCCCCCCCCCATCCCCATGAATACCGATTAAAAAGTTTTTCAAGATGTCTGAATGCCCTATATACCAAATTTCTGGTCTCTATGTCAAAAATTCGTTGAGTATATAGGTTGAGAAGTGTCCTCACACACATTCTCACATTTATGGATATACTAGCAGATCGCTCGGCGTTGCCTGGTCGTAAAATATGCATAAATATCATATTTTAATTGGTGCAAAATTCTTATTGATTAAAAGCGGAAATACTGCAGGTATTAAACGCAATGTTAAATTTCTTTAAAAAGTATTGTGTTTTTTAATAGTTCACATCTTGTAGGAAAAAAAAAAGATTGAAACCAAAATCTAAAGCATAATAACCATTACACAGGCATGATTTAACTTTTAAGGAGTGATTTCAAACCAACTTATACTTAACATAAGTAAGCTATCATAGTTTTCAACCGCGCATGTGCAGTCATGAAAGTTGAAAACAGATAAAAATCTGGTAGCCTTTCACGTAACAATTTCTCAATTTTGGCCCCTTAGCAGCCGTTTTTTCCGGATGAAAACTGATTAAAAAGTTTTCCACATGTTTGAATATCCTCTATACCAATTTTCAAGTATCTAGATTAAAGATTCGTTGAGTGTATTGGTTGAGAAGTGTCCTCACACACACATTCTCACTTTTATCTCTATATAAATAAAATGAACTCATTTTATCCCATTTGATTTTGACATTAATAGGATTAAAAATCAAGATATTTCATGCAAATATAATATGCACAAACGGCAGAACAATATCTGAGGTGTGTTATAGGCTTATTATTTCTCAAATTCCTCGATAATCTTAGATTTCTATACTTTTTCTGCTGAGAAGTCACGGCCAAAATCGGTTAAGATCAATGGAAGTGGTAAAATATTTTCTCTCTGATAAATTCCTCCTCCCCTGCCACCAGTTAACACCGTTTGGAGATCGTTCACAAGGAACAGTTGAGAAGAGAACACCGGTTTGGCTTCGTAGTTCTTTCATGTGAAGTTATTTAAAATCACTAAACTAAGCTGCAGTGCTCTGTGGCGTAGTGGTTAGTGTGCTGGACAATTCACATTATATTTTCACGTTCGCGCCGACCTACCGTAGTCGGTTTTTTTTTTTTTTTTTTTTTTTCCTAAACAACTGGAATGGACTTTTCTTGGTGGCCGAACTGTTAACGTTGCAGATGTTTTTTTTTTCTTTTTTTTTCACACTTTATTTTCCTACTTTTACTCATGACTCCGGGTTTGATCCTTCCTACTTACCTACCATAACATTTTTTAAAACTCCCCCCCCCCGTCCCGGAAACAAACACTTGGGCAACGCCGGGTACCCCCGCTAATAGATATATAAATCTTCATTAGTATGACTTGTAAGGAGGAAAAGTTAATCATGAAACTGGCTCCTGTGTCAAAACGTAGATTAAAGATTAGAAAGGCTTGTTGAAAGAGTTCATGTATGCGTGTGTTTGTCTAAATAGTAGAAACGTGCGTCCATGTGTATGGACAGGCACAAAAGATTAGAGACAGCACTGTACGAAGATAAGAAAGGTAATTTATATTTCTCTCAGTGTTCTTAGATATATTTTGTATCGAAAAATCGAAAAAATCCGGTCTTAAAAATAGTCTTTCTTCTCTTATAGATAAAAAAATAATTTTTGCAGGAGAATGTTTTGTTATAACATAAACCGTTTAAAAAACATAATACTCACATGCACGTCTTAGTTTCTTTCCGTTTTTTTTTTTTACTTCATTTTTTTTGTTTTTAAGGAATTTATCGTTACATTTAATACCGGGCAATGCCAGGTATATCTTCTAGCATATTATGATTCCCAAATCAAGCTTTTTTTTTTTTTTATATATAAGTAGGACGACCATCGGTGTGAATGTGGTATTATGGTGACTGAGAACTAGAAAGGGTTGGGATGTAACTAACACTTGTTGTTTGACTTTTTTCTCCCACCCTTTCTATGTAATTTATTTTTGCACATAGATCATGGATTACAATAGAAAAATGCGAGCAATAGAAGTAATATGGAATTTTTTTTTTTAATTCAATCTACAACATTATATAATCAATTCTTAACGCTGCAATATTTTAAGTTATAAATTAAGATTTTTTTTTTTTACTAAAATATCTTGTCCTTTTCTTTTCCAGTTTTAACAATGGCATTCAAGTTATATATATTACAATAGAAAAACGCGAGCATGAAAAGTAATATGGTTAAGCTTAAATATGGAAAAGTAAAGGACTAGTTGTTAAAACTGGAAAAGAAAAGATATTCTAGTAAAAAAAATTTATAACTTAAAATATTGCAGCATTAAGAATTGATTATATAATTTTATAAATTGAATTAAAAAAAATTCTTAATGCTGCAATATTTTATAACTAGAATATCTTGTTTTCTTTTCCAGTTTTAACAACTAATCCTTTACTTTTCCATGTTTAATCTTAACCATATTACTTGCTCGCATTTTTCTATTATAATATATATATAATAATTTTTCTAGACTTCCAGTAAATTCACTTGTTCTTTGTTTAATTTCGGTTTTATTTTTTTGCCCCCATAAACATAACATACACATATGTAATAACAATGGCACTCATCTGCTTTTAATAAAATCGCCCCCAGTTATCTCCCTTTCATTCTTTCATTCTCTCTGTTTCATTTGTTACTTTTCTTTTTTGCTATGGAAACCAGTCATAAAAAACATCGCTCACCTCTTAAGTTTTTTTTACGATTTTGAACACCAGTAAATTCATCATAACTTTTGTTTTACTGAACGAAAATTGAAATTTCCCCACCCCCCACAATATAGCTGAAAAGGTGATCTATAAGCTGTAATAATTGTTTGAAATTTGGTCGAAAAATGTGTGAGCGAAGCTTTAAAACAGTTCTAAATGACTAAAATAAAAAATTGATTTAGAAATTTTAAGGAGGACGACCCCTGGTGTGTATGTGGTATTATGGTGACTGAAAACTCTAACTAGGAATCAGGGTATAGTGACAAGGATGACCATTTGAAGTAAACCAAAAAAAAAAAAAAAACGAAAAAACTGGAACACGTGCATGCGAATATTATGTTTTCTCTAAACAGTTCACTTCTTGTAAATAAAAAAAATACTTGAGTTGAGATAGAAACCAAAACCTAAAAACAGTGTCAATTATGATAACCATTAGACCAGATTGCTACGATCTTTAAAAAGTATTTTCAAATCTACTTATTCTTAACATGCGCAGTCGTGAAACTGTTGACAAACAGGGAAAAATCCAACGACACCTCTCCCAATGACCCGTGGCGCGGTGGTTAGAGAACTTGGAGAAATCAATTGTAAAAAAGTGATATTCTCCTGAAGTTTGAAAGTTCAATCCTCAGTATGGGCGACTGAAAAATACAATTGCGAATTACTTAGGACCTCTATCCAGTCATGGCTGACGAAACAAGAGCACATTACCCCCCCGTGAAGTAAATAAAGTGTTCCGCTCGAAATTCTGTCCAAATTCCCGAGTTTGACAGAAATATTCCCAAGTTCAACAAGATACACCTGAAGAAGGTCAGAGGTTGCATCGATTGAAACGTTGGGGAAATCACACTTAAGATGAGACAACAGTAGTCCGATGAATCCAAATAATATTCCCCCCCCCCCTCCCAAATATAAATTTTTCAATTTTGACCCTTTAGCAACCCTTTCTTCTGGATGAAAATGGATTAAAAAGTTTTCCACGTGTCTGAATACTCTATATACCAAATTTCAAATCTGTAGATCAAAAATTTGTGGAGTATATAGGTTGAGAAGTGTTCACACACACAAACACACACACACACGCACACATTTTCCAGAATTACCCAATCATACAATACATTTAAACATGATATTTTTATTTATGCAGATTGCATATGTATTATTATAGAATCAATCCTCTATTGATTATTATATTTTACGCGGAATAATTTGTCCGGTGAACTACTTTGCAAGAAAATAAATAAATAATAATGTTGTTCATCAAATTCTGTCTGTGTTTGTTTACATTATCATGTCAGCTGATATTTGGGCTTGACGATCTTAAAAATAAAAATTCTTTTTTATAGATAAAAAAGATTTTTACAGGGGAATATTTTAAGTTACACTGGTGTAACGGAAAATATTCCGCTGTAAAAATTCTTTTTTATCTATAAGAGAAGAAAAACTATTTTTACGATCTGAGTTTTTTTTTTTTTTTACTTATTGAATGAATTTCTGTACAAAACATATCTTGGGTCCTGGATATGACCTTAAACTATATCCAGTGGTGAGGCCCCAACTTACGGGCTTTGGGGAGTGTGGAGCCACTCTTTAATTGCCGTTGCTCCCAGGTCCACTCTGACCCGGAGCGGTAGTACCTGTTAAGGTCCCAACTATGGGTTAAATAGAAACCGACTTGAAAACAACAAATATATTCTATTAAAAAATTTTTCTTCCGAGTCTTTGGGTTCGGCATTAAATAACCTGAAAAGGGTTGATATGCCGTAAAACAAAGACAACCAACCAACCAACAAAACATATCTAAGGACACTGCCAGACATATAAATTACCTTTGTGTGAAATTTGCAAAAGAATGGCTCAGCCATTTCGGAACCTATGAGAAAGGAACTCACACACAAACACACACACAAACAAAGTGATTTTTATATATCAGAAGAGATAGAGACTAAGGAGTTTTGTGCGATCATAACCTTCCTCAAGATTTGCTGAATCAGTCTCTTTACAGAACTTGACTTGTCATCGTGAATGTCCAAACTGTTTGATGACGAAGTCATTATAACCCAGATCTTCTTAATTGATATCACAACATAGCAACGAATGATATAGCAATTTGAAATTTTTGTATAGCCAAGTCTTATTAGAACCTTTTTTTTATTTATTAATATTTTTAATAGCAACACACAGATAAGTTTATTATTCAATCCTGTTTCCATGCTGACACACTGGTGGATTTAACGAGCGCTATTAATTCTGGTGCAAGTTAAATACTGATTTTCTCATTCGCTAAAATTAAACCAAATAAAAAACTAATAAGCAAAGAAAATAATAATAATAATAATAATAATAATAATAATAATAATAATAATAATAATAATAATAATTTCAGCAAGGAAACCCTTCTTTTTTTTTTTTTTTTTTTTTACACAGTGGTCACGACTTATCAAGGCCCGGAAGCCACTCAGGGATAAGGGTTATTGCAAGTACATTACGTTAGTGTGGAGATTTGATGAAGTGTTTACTTAAGGGGGCGGTTCATTAGGAATTTGTTAACGTTGGACTTGAAGATATCCAAGTTGTAGTCAGGTGGGAAGCAGGTAGACGGAACAGAGTTCCACAGGTGTGCAGTTCTAAGAAAGAAGCTTTGTTCATGGAATCCATGTTTTGATTTAGGCACAGATAAAGAGTGGGGGAAATTTTTCACAGTGGATTCGGCTAGACGGGTGTTTTTCGTGAAAGATTGGCGAGGGGGGACCAGAGATTGGAGTTCAGATGAGCACCTGCCATGGAAATAACGATAAAACAAAGACAGGCTCGCAACGTCTCTTCTGTGGGAGAAATGTTGCAGGTTAGAGAAAAGGGCATCCCCACAAAGCCATGAAGTCTATTTTGTACTTTGTCAAGGCAGGATAGGCTGTTTTTAGCAGCTCCTGCCCAGATATCGCAGCAGTATTCCATCCTTGGACGTACTTGGCTTTTATATAGATAGAGAATTGCAGCAGTAGTGAGATATCTTCTGGAGCGGTAGGAGGATCCCACCATCTTTCCAGCGACCTTGGCAACAGACTTGATGTACGTGTTCCACTTCAGATCAGGAGTAAAGGTTAAACCCAGAAGCTTGTCAAAACACAGGGCCTCTCCCAGACGAGAGCAATCCATCCCAATTGATGCCAGATGGGGATCAGAGCGTTGATGATGTAAGGATAAGAGTTTGGTTTTAGATGCATTAAAGGTAACCAGCTACGTCTTCCCCCACTGAACCACGCGCTCGAGATCAGAGGAGAGAGAATCAGAGAGAACTGATGAGGTCTTCCAGGGAGTCGGAAAGCACTTCTCCTTAAGGCAGCGCTTAAACAGTTTCGTAAGTATGGGAGCAAGTTCTGGTTGAAGCTTTTTTAACACTATAATTGGGATGCCGTCAGGGCCAGTTGCTTTACTGGAATCAAGGTTCTTGATTAGCTTGGCGACCTCATGCACAGATATTTGTATGTTACCTGTGCGTGAGGTCGCCAAGCTAATCAAGAACCTTGATTCCAGTAAAGCAACTGCCCCTAACGGCATTCCAATTATAGTGTTGAAAAAGCTTCAACCAGAACTTGCTCCCATACTTATAAAACTGTCTTAAAGAGAATTGTTTCCCAACACCCTGGAAGACCTCATCAGTATGCCCTGTATTTAAGAACTCAGGTGATAGGTCATCTCCCTCTCAGTAAAGACCAATAAGTCTCCTGTGTGTCATGAGTAAGTTGCTGGAATCCATATTAAATAAAGAAGTAGTCAACCACCTCAGCAGAAATAACCTTCTTAGTGACATGCAATATGGTTTCCGTCCTGCTAGATCTACAGCAAATGTGCAAACGGTTATATCTCATAGGATTAGTGAATCTCTCAACAAAGGTCTCCTTTCTAGGGAAATTGCTCTTGTCATATCAAAGGCCTTTGATAATGTATGGCATAAAGGCCTACTTCACAAGATTTCCAGCTATGGTATAACTGGAAATGTTTTCTCAATTATAAAATCATTCCTCTCTGATAGGCTCATAAGAGTTTTTATGCATAATCTACTCTCATTGAAATAGATTAATTTAAATATGAAGTCGACCGCTTGACATATAAACACCCGAATTATTAACTGTGCCTAAAAATGAGTCGTTAGCGATAAAACAGACGCACGGACTTTCTTTACTGGTAAATATCTCAGACAAGAAATCGTCTTGATTTTCAGATTGCGTATTTGCTGCTATATTATTTTCAGCCTAATTGCCCAGTTTTTAATTTAATTCATGCCTGGCCAAGTTACTGTTGTAAAATCTAAATGTGACGAAGTTCAGGATCTATTCAAAATATATAAGCAGAATATTGGTTTTCTTTCCTTCTCCTTAAAGAAGGGAAAGCTCTCACTAAACGACCACAAATGTAAGGTGTGCCCCCCCTACTCCAATGACCTGGCATAGTAAGGTTAGAATTTCCTTAGCGTCACTTGCATGGTGGTCGAAGAGAGCCAGTAGCCACACACCGAAGATATAATTTTTAGCTAAGTACATTTTTTGTATTTTCTTTGCACACTTTATTTTATTTTATATTTTATTCTATCCTCTTTTTAAACCAAACAAATCTAACCCTTTTTTTTAATTTTATTTTATTTTATTTATTTATTTATTTATTTTTTTTTTTTTCGTTTGTGTTCATATCTATGTAATTTTATCTTATTTCTCAGACATCTTGACCATTCTTGATTCACTTATTTTAAAACAATTTCCTGACTAATTTCTTTTTTACCATGTCACATCGACGTGGTAATGGGGAGGGGAATCCCTATTTAGCTTATTTAGATGACAGAAGAACTTTATTTAAGTACAATACTTAATAGTAACAGCCATGGTAAGGTGCAAAAAAAAAAAAAGAAAGTGCCACCTAATTTAACTTTCACTATTCGTTACCTAAATATGCAGTATCTTAGCTGTGATACTAGAGCTATTCTTCCTGAGTGGATGCTATGCTCCGTGCGGTATAACTGGAAATGTTTTCTCAATCATTAAATCATTTCTCTCCGATAGGCTCATAAGAGTAGTGGTAGATGGACAAAAATCGGAGGCCTGCAATATAAATGCTGGAGTCCCTCAGGGGTCAATCCTGGGCCCAACTCTCTTCCTGATCTACATCAATGACCTCCCTAAACACATACTTAAATCATTCGTTAACATCTATGCTGATGACACGACCATCTACGGCAACACATCAAAGGCTGTAAATGACGAAGTTCTCTCGGATTCTCTCTCCTCTGATCTCGAGCGCGTGGTTCAGTGGGGGAAGATGTGGCTAGTTACCTTTAATGCATCCAAAACCAAACTCCTATCCTTACATCATCAACGCTCTGATCCCCAGCTGGCATCAATTGTGATGGATGGCTCTCGTCTGGGTGAGGCCCCATGTTTTGACAAGCTTCTGGGTTTGACCTTTACTCCTGATCTGAAATGGAACACGTACATCAAGTCTGTTGCCAAGGTCGCAGGAAAGATGGTGGGATCCTTCTACCGCTCCAGAAGATATCTCACTACTGCTGCAATTCTCTATCTATATAAAAGCCAAGTACGGCCAAGGATGGAATACTGTTGCCATATCTGGGCAGGAGCTGCCAAAAACAGCCTATCATGCCTTGACAGAGTACAAAATAGACTTCGTGGTTTAGTGGGGGAAGCCCTTTTCTCTACCCTGCAACCCCTCTCCCACAGAAGAGACGTTGTGAGCCTATCCTTGTTTTATCGTTATTTTCATGGCAGGTGCTCGTCTGAACTCCAATCCCTGGTCCCCCCTCGCCAATCTTTCACGAAAAACACCCGTCTAGCTGAATCCACTGTGAAAAATTTTCCCCACTCTATATCTGTGCCTAAATCAAAACGCGGATTTCATGAGCAAAGCTTCTTTCTTAGAACTGCACGCCTGTGGAACTCTGTTCCGTCTGCCTGCTTCCCTCCGGACTACAACTTGGATGTCTTCAAGTCTAATGTTAACAAATTCCTAATGAACCGCCCCCCTAATTAAACACTTCATAAAATCTCCTTACTAACGTGATGTACTTGCAATAACCCTTATCCCTGAGTGGCTTCCGGGCCTTGATAAGTGGTGATCACTGTGTAAAAAAAAAAAAAAAAAAAAAACTCACACTTTAATATTATACTAGACCCAAGCTCACATGAATAAAAAAAAAATAAATAAAAATAAAAAAGGAAAAAAAATAAAAAATATATATATACAAAAGTGAAAGCCTCAAACCACATTATCTCCTCCTAACAAGCCTCCTTACAATCATAGTTGCTTACACTGCATGAGCTCTACTCAACCCCTTTATCCAGTAACAATGAAATAACAATGTCCCTAATCCACTTTGAGGAGTGTAACTATTTAGCAGATATAACCTCTACAAACTAACCCAATAACATTAACTAACCACACGGGGTCGCAGAAATACCTGGATTAGAACCCAGGCGCGGAGCAAACCCTCTCAGTGGTGACGGACACAGTAGATCTTTCCAGATCATCCGTCTAGGAGAAGGAAAACTCTGAAACTAAACCAAAGAGGAGGGAGGCCTCTCCAGTCTTGGATGACAACCTTCCTAGAGCTGGTGACTCAAACAAATTACCGGTTTGCAATACCTAAATTGTTTAAGGAGTAGATAGGTCCTGCCTATCGCCCAGCTTCCATACTCCTTCTTTGCATATTAGTCAGGCGCAGAGATACTATCACAGTGATTCGACAGAAACACCCATTGGTAGATCTTGTTTCTTGTCTAGGGCAATGAACGCCGTTTCCCCACTCCCGACACACACCACCCCTAAAGCTGGGCACTTGAGAATGCTTGAGTACCACATATGCCTGAGCAATTAGATTGGGTTGACCTTCCTCTGATGAGGTGAGGGTACCGGATTGACAGTTACTGGCTGCTGTTTCCGACTGGTAGTACAGGAGCCCTAACTCTTTGGTAGCGCTTAGAGCGGCTGCTCCATCAACAGTTGAATAATACCGGGATGTTTGCAGTGCCATGGCGCGCATGGAAAGGGACCCTGCACTCATCCCCGGTGGGCTTTCCTGAGGCCACAGTCCTAGTTGATGGAGGGTCAGCTGATGGTCTACTTGTGATGCATGTGTGATACTCTGCATAACCTCCTGTTCGGCTTCCCCTAACCCAACTGAAACTCGTTAAAAAACATGCTGACAGTACAATCTAAAAATAAGCTTAAACCAGGCTTAGGGTCAAACAAATCCAACTTGCCTCCTCCCTTGAGGCTTGCATTCACAAATATCCGTGGGCTTAGAACTAGTTTAGCTGATGTTGAAGCATTTCTCCTAACAAATACCCCAGATATCTTAGCACTAAGTGAGACTAACCTACACTCCTCCATCCCCTCTAACTACTTTAACATGCCTTGATATCTCCCACTCTGCCGTAAGGACTCTGACACACATATGCACGGACTTGGAGTTTACATTCGTAATACCCTTCCCTTGACTAGAGAAACAAACCTAGAAACGGATGATCAAGCCTTTATGTGCTTTAGACTAATCATGCAACACAACATTAGCTACTTTTACTTTCTCTACCGCTCTCCCTCGACTCAAGACTGCACCATAATAAACAAAGTATCTGACAGCATAGACACAGCACTCTCCTTCGACACTAGCGCCCAAGTACATGTATTTGGCGACTTTAAAAAAGAAAAACTGGCTTGGATTCTCTACTTACACAGATGCAGCAGGCAGCGCAACTCATAGCTTCTCTGTATCTCACTTCCTATCGCAAATTGTTACTTTTCCAACCCGCTTCCCTGATCAGGAAGAACAACACGCATCACTATTAGATCTGTCTTTGACCACAGTTCCTGATGATTGTGTAACGAAAGCCGACAGCCCACTTGGGAACGCTGATCATGCGGTGATAATGGTTGAAATCGCCCTTAACCCTAGACCCAAAACTGAAGAGCCAGTGCTCAAAACAACGAAATATTATAAAAAGGCTGACTGGGAAGCTATCAGAGATCTTATCAGAGACGCCCCATGGGGAAATATTTTTTCTCTTCCTGCTGAACAGTGCCCAACCGAGACCACTGAATTGTTCAAAACTGCAATCGAAGCGCATGTTCCCATGCGGAAATTCTATAGCAAGCCCCACTCTCCCCAATGGTTTACTTTGACTTGCGCAACTGCCATTGCTCAAAGGCAGCATGCATACCGCAGGTTTAACCGACATAAGTCCAGTTCAAACAGACAAAAGTACATAGAAGCTAGAAGTAACGTTAAGAAAGAAATAGCGACAGCTAAGAGGGAATTTACGGAAACCACTAAAAAACGCATCAAAGCACAAAAACTAGGAACTCGTGACTTCTGGAAAATCTACAACAGTGTAGTAAATAATGGGCAATCAACAATTCCCCCACTAACCAACAATCACGAGGTTCTTTGCTCAGCAACCGAGAAGGCTAACATGCTTGCCAGTCGATTTGCCTCAAACTCCACACTGGACCCTCTAAACCAACCCCTACCTCAATTTCCTATACGGACAGACGCCACGCTAGACGATCTGGAAATCACCCCTGCTCAGGTGCATGCTATCATAAAAAACCTTGACACTTCTAAAGCATGTGGACCCGACCTCATCCCAGCTGTGCTATTAAAAAAGTGCTCAGCGAAGTAGCTCCAGTTCTCTCCAAACTCTACAACAAATGCCTTAATGAATCTTGCTTTCCAGGCTGTTGGAAAACTGCTTCTGTGGTACCAGTATTCAAGAATTCTGGCGAAAGAACTGACCCATTAAATTATCGCCCTATTAGCCTCCTCCCACTTTTTGCCAAAATATTTGAGACCTTAATTAACCATGCTCTAGTCCAGCACCTTACAGATGCTAAACTTCTGACCGACCATCAATATGGATTTAGACAAGCCCGTTCCACGGCAGACATCCTCACTGTAATCTCTGAACGCATATACCATTCACTAGACAAAGCGGGAGAGGGCAGAGCGGTAGCTCTAGATCTATCTAAGGCTTTTGACAGGGTATGGCATGAGGGTCTCCTCAGGAAGATTAGATCTTACGGTATCACTGGTAGAATACTTAACATAATTAAATCCTTCTTAGATAAGAGAAAAATCCAGGTTGTCCTCGACGGTCGTACATCTAAACAATATGATATAAATGCGGGAGTGCCCCAGGGATCTATCCTTGGTCCTCTGCTGTTCCTGACATTCATAAATGACCTCCCCGACAAAATTGCCTCTGAGATGGGTATATATGCTGATGACACCACACTCTATAGCAGGCACGACAGGAAAACAAATGAACATATATCCAAAGTAATGGCAGAAACACTAGAGGATGACCTCCAATCAGTAGTGGAATGGGGACAAAAATGGATGGTAACGTTCAATGCCACCAAGACAAAACTGGTTTAATTCAATAATTACAAGAAACCTTCTCTACCACCTATAGCAATGGCCAACAACTCTTTATCTGAGAGTACGTCTTTCAAGCTCCTTGGCCTAACGTTCACAGGAAACATGAGTTGGAACAATTACATCAAGGGCATTGCCAGGGCCGCTGCGAGGAAGGTGGGTTCTCTCTACCGTGCTAGAAAACTTCTAACACGTGAAAGTATCCTGTACCTCTATAAGGCCAATATTCGCCCATGTATGGAGTATTGCTGTCATATTTGGGCCGGTGCATCGGCTACTAGTCTCTCGCTCCTTGACAGGGTTCAAAAGAGAGTCGCAAATCTGATAGGCCCTAAACTGGCATCTAAACTTCAGCCTCTGTCCCATTGTCGAAACGTTGCATCCCTCTGCCTGTTCTACAAGTATTATAATGGTGAATGCTCTGAAGAACTGCAAGCACTTGTGCCCCCACGACGTGAACACCCTCGACAGACCCGACAAGCTGCAAAATCCCACCCCCACACTGTAGAGATCCCTAGATGTAAAAGATCTTTCTACTCCAGTAGTTTCTTCCCCAGAACTGCTAGACTTTGGAATTCCATTCCAGGTCACTGCTTCCCCAACTGTACTGACATGCATAAGTTCAAGTGCAACGTGAACCAACATCTCGCTGCCCTAATCCCTACATAGTACCCCAGTAGATGTTTCCCCTGATAGTAGCCCCCTACATTAAAGTGGCAATGTGCCTTGTTTGGGGTGAAAATGTAATAATAAAAAAATAAAAAATAAAAAAAAAGTAGTGGTTGATGGGCAGAAATCAGAAGCCCACAGTATTAATGCTACCTAAACACATACTTAAATCATTCGTTGACATCTATGCTGATGACATGACCATCTATGGTAGCACATCAAAGGCCGTAAATGACAAAGTTCTCTCTGATTCTCTCTCCTCTGATCTTGAGCGTGTGGTACAATGGGGAAAGAGGTGGCTGGTTACTTTTAATGAGTCAAAAACCGAGCTTCTATCTTTACATCATCAACACTCTGATCCCCATCTGGCATCAATTGAAATGGATGGCTCTTGTCTGCTTCTGGGATTGACCTTTACTCCTGATCAGAAATGGAACATGTACATCAAATCTGTTGCCAAAGTCACTGAAAAAATGACGGGATCCTTCTACCGTTCCAGTAGATATCTCAATGCTGATGCAATTCTCTATCTATATAAAAGCCAAGTATATCCAAGGATGGAGTACTGCTGTCATATCTAGGCAGGAGCTGCTAAAAACTGCCTATCCTGCCTCAACAGAGTACAAAATAGACTTTGTAGCTTAGTGGGGGATGCCCTTTTCTCTTCCCTTCAGCCTCTCTCCCACAGAAGAGACGTTGCGAGCCTGTCTTTGTTTTATCGTTATTTCCATGGCAAGTGCTCGTCTGAGCTCCAATCTCTGGTCGTCCCCCCGCCAATCTTTCACGAAAATCCCCCCTCTAGCTGAAACCACTGTCAGTAATTTTCCCCACTCTTTATCTGTGCCTAAATCAAAACGTAGATTCCATGAACAAAGCTTCTTTCTTAGAATTGCACGCCTGTGGAACTCTCTTCCGTTTCCCTGTTTCCAACCTGGATGCTTTCAAGTCCAACATAAACAAGTTCCTGATAAACCGCCCCCTTAAGTAAGTAAGACACTTTATCAAATCTCCATTACTAGCGATTACTACGATATTATCCCATTGATTACTGTACATGCAATAACCCTTATCCCCGAGTGGCTTCCGGGCCTTGATAAGCGGTGATTTCCATGTAAAAAAAAAAAAAGAAAGCATGAGCCACAAGCGCAAGCCAGACAAACTGCTGCAGAGGCAAAACATGAAGCCACGGACACTGAAGCTGCATACCTATCAGTTCTCTCACCCCACCTCCATTCCCCCATCACCACATCACTGCTACCCCTCAAAAAAAAAAAAGAGTGAGACCAAATAGCCAAGTAGAGCAAAGGAGGATAGAAAGACCATGGAGTAAGCACCGACCAGACCTCCGATGTATAAGTGCAAAGAGAACTTGGGAAGGCTTATTACTTATTCTAATTCCAGTGAAGACTAATAATGGCTGCCAACGAGAAATCAATGGCAAGCAGCTGTTGTGATAATGCAAATTTATTTGCAAATGTTATCGAAAGAAGTGGAGAGTACTGGAAACCTGGGGAGACTTGTTCTCACTCAGCTTCCAGGGAACACCACAGGCTGTATTCAATGAGATCTTTGATGACCTGTGTGAAAGCTCCTTGTGAGGAGTGACATATGGCCGAGTGGTCCTAGACGTTGTATCAAAGTTTACAGTTACCCAAAGGTGCTGAGTTCAATCCTGAACGAAGGCAGTGAAAAAATAACATTGAAAACAGAGAATCAGCAACTATGTCCCAAAGCCTAGCTGGAGTCCGAACACGGTACCCCCGTAATAATAATAAACGGTTCCGCAGTTCGATACAAAACACCTGACGAAGGCCGGAGGGCAAAACGGCCGAAACGTTGTGACAATAACAACCAAGATGAGGAAGTCAGTCCGACAATCTCAATCAATGAAAACACCTCATCTCAAAAATACAGACAATTACTATGTATCAATATATATATCAAATAACACAATGATTAGAATACCGAAACAATTAGGCTTAAAAAATATTTAGATGACAGAAGAACTTTTTAAAACCTCAATCCTCTATCCATGCATTGAATTTATGCATATTTACTCTCATTGAAATAGATTATTTTAAATATGAAGTCGACCGCTTTAAATATAAAAACCCGAATTGTTAACCATGCGTCGCTTAAAATGCTTCGTAGTCGATAAAACAAAAAGAAAAAGACGCACGGACTTTCTAATTGGTAAATATTTCAGCCATGAAATTGTCTTGATTTCAGATTACGTATTCCTTCTATATTTCTTTTCAGCCTAATTGCCATTGCTCAGTTTTTAATTTAATTCATGCCTGGCTAAGTAAATGTAAAATCTAAATGTAATGACGTTCAAAATCTATTCAAAATATATAAGCAGAATATTGGTTTCTTTCCATCTCCTTCTCCTTAAAAAAGAAGAGGAAAGCTTTGTACGAGCCTTTTTCAAGTCTCACACAAAACACACATTCATATTTCAAGCTGTCATATACATACGCGCACACAAACATACGCGCCCACGTCCACACATGTACACTTATTCACGTTCGCATACATACACTCACATTCACGTATACACATGTACTCACACACACGAACACAGCACATGGACGACGTCACTTCCGCTTTCTAAGGAAATACACATGCGCAAAATACACTCTGGAAACGAGTATAAAAACAAGGCGATAAGCTGTTTCTAATCCTCTTTAGAACCAACTCTCAACGAGAGAGGTTGGGCGAACAAGCCGCCGCCGTTTCGGCGCGCGTGCACGCGTACCTCATGCCCACTTCCTACTATGTATGGGGCACGAGCTAAAGACTGTATGTATACATTCTCACTCTTTCTCTCTCCATCTAGCGTAGTTGACTACTAACTGATGACAACTCTAATATCCTCTTCCTTGCCTACACGCTGGATTCTCATTTCCACTACAACACTCATTTCTCTTCCCACGCGCGAACAAACAATAGTGACCCGAACTTGAGATGAAAACACATTTCCTATTCTTGCTACAACATTAGTCCTGCAACGGACATTGGTTACATACGCGCGGACATGTTATAACTAAAATGTTCATTTCTTTCAACAGCAAATAAACGACGTTTATCTTATCCATTAATTGAGTCTTTGTTTCCTTCAATTCCCATTCGTTTCATTATTCTTTTGTAACGGGATTGGGGTATTTATACATCCTAGTCCCCTACAGCTTTTACTGGACGACACCAAATGTAAAGTGAGCCCCCACCCCCTCACTCCAATGACCTGGGATAGAAAGGGTAGAATTCCTTAGCGTCATCTGCACGGTGGCCGAAGAATCCACACCTCAAAGATGTAAATTTAGCTAAGTACACTTTTTCTTTACGCACTTTATTTTTTAAAAAAAGTCAATCAAATCTAACCCTCTTTTTTCGTTTGTGCTCATATCATTCTGTGTAGTTTTATTTTATTTTTATTTCTCACTCATCTTAACCATTCTTAATTCACTTATTTTAAAACAATTTCCTGACTAATTTCTTTCTTTATTTTTACCATGTCACATCGAGGTAGTAGTGGGGACGGGGAAATCCCTATTAGCTTATTTAGATGACAGAAGAAGTTTATTTAAGTACGATAATAACAGCCATGGTAAGATGCAAAAAAAAAAAAAAAAAAAATAGAAATAGAAAATTAAAAATAAGTGCGCTCAATTTAACTTTCACTATATTCGTAACTGAAATATGCAGTATCTTAGCTGTGATACTGGGGGTATTTTTCCTGAGTGGATGCTATGCTCTGTGCCTGACCTTAATGTCTGCCTATAAATACAGAATACGAATTCCGAATCGCCATGAACCAGTTCTTGTAACTGGGGGGGGGGGGAAACTAACGGCTGGCTACGAAATCCCAAATATACATTTTACCTCCAAGACGACTACCTCTGTCTAACCTGTATGTGCAAAAAACCTTATCTGAAACTCTAAATCCTAATGGAGATCTGTTATTTGTAAGTAAATAACCCCTGTCCCTCGAAGGCTAACAATCTGCTCCTTCCCACCAACCCGCCACTTAACTCCTACATTTCACACCGTTTTGTACTGGAATCTTTAACTTCCAGCCCCTAACCCTCACATGCTAACTGCTTAGTCATCACTAAACGTCTATACATTTCTACCTCTTAGACATGCATTGGAATTCATTCCTATTCCAGTTAAATATTTAACAGCCAAAGTATGTACTCGGAAGCAAAGCGCACTGCATTACATAACTATGTCTCCTCCTAGATAGTTTTGCAACGATTAATACGAAACTGAACCAATGCTTCCTGATATGCTAAATGTCCATGACTCTTACTTGAAAGCTGAAATTATCTTCCCTCAATAATAGAAACACATTTTGTACCTTCAACTTTATTCGCATCTACTAAAAACTTGCCTATATATCGATTTACCTAATTACACATGACTCAAAACTTACTGTTTTATCCGTACTATATTGCACTCGCATCCCAAACCCTCCTGACATCTAAAATATAGTTTTGGCACAACTCGTAGTTCAATTCTTAACACCTATTTACACTTTAATGTTATCCTAGACCTAAGCTAACATGAAAAAATTTAAAAAAAATATATATAAAGGGAAAGCCTCAAACCACATTATCTCGTTTCTAACAAGTCTTCTTACGATCTTAGTTGCTTACACTGCATGAGCTCTACTCACCCCCTTTATCCAGTAACAATGAAATAGCAATGTCCCTAAATCACTTTGAGGAGTGAAACTATTCAGCAGATATATAACCTCTACAAACTAACCCAGTAACATTAACTAACCACGCGGGGTCACAGAAATACCTGGATTAGAACCCAGGCGCGGAGCAAACCCTCTCAGTGGTGATGGACCCAGTAGATCTTCCAAGATCATCCGTCTAGGAGAACGAAAACTCTTAAACAAAACCAAACGGGAGGGTGACCTCTTCAGTCTTGGATGACAACCTTCCTAGAGCTGGTGACTCAAACAGATTACTGATCTGCAAACCTAAATTGCTTAAGGAGTAGATAGGTTCTGTCTATCGCCCAGCTTCCATACTCCTTCTTTGCCTATTAGTCAGGCACAGAGACACTATCACAGTGATTCGACAGAAACACCCATTGGTAGATCTTGTTTCTTGTCTAGGGCAATGAACGCCGACACACCCCATCCCTAAAACTGGGCACTTGGGAGTGCTTGAGTACCATATATGCCTGAGCAATTAGATTGGGTTGACCTTCCTCTGATGGGTTGAGGGTACCGGATTGACAGTTCCTGCCTGCTGTTTCCAACTGGTAGTACAGGAGCCCTAACTCTTTGGTAGCGCTTAGAGCGGCTGCTCCATCAACAGTTGTATAATATCAAGATGTTTGTAGTGCCATCTTGCGCATGGAAAGGGACCCTGCACTCATCTCTGGTAGGCTTTCCTGAGGCCACAGTCCTAGTTGAAGAAAGGTCAGCTAATGGTCTACTTGTGATGCATGTGTGATACTCTGCATAACCTCTTGTTCAGCTCCCCCATACCTAACTGAAACTCGTTAAAAAAATATGATGACAGTACAATCTAAAAATAAGCTTAAACCAGGCTTAGGGTCAAACAAATCCAACTTGCCTCCTCCCTTGAGGCTTGCATTCACAAATATCCGTGGGCTTAGAACTAGTTTAGCTGATGTTGAAGCATTTCTCCTAACAAATATCCCGGATATCTTAACACTAAGCGAAACTAACCTACACTCCTCCATCCCCTTTAACTACTTTAACATGCTTGGATATCTCCCACTCTGCCGTAAGGACTCTGACAGACATATGCATAGACTTGGAGTCTACATTCGTAATACCCTTCCCTTGACTAGAGAAACAAACCTAGAATCGGATGATCAAGCCTTTATGTGCTTTAGACTAATCATGCAACACAACATTAGCTACTTTTACTTTCTCTACCGCTCTCCCTCGACTCAAGACTGCACCATAATAAACAAAGTCTCTGACAGCATAGACACAGCACTCTCCTTCGACACTAGTGCACAAGTACATGTATTTGATGACTTTAATGTCCATCACAAAAACTGGCTTGGATTCTCTACTTACACAGATGCAGCAGGCAGTACAACTCATAGCTTCACTATATCTCACTCCCTATCACAAATTGTTATGTTTCCAACCCGTTTCCCTGACCAGGAAGAACAACACTCATCACTTCTAGATCTGTTTTTGACCACAGTTCCCGATGACTGCATAACAAAGGCCCACAGCCCACTCGGGAACGCTGATCATGCAGTGATAATGGTTGAAATCGCCTAAACTCTAGAGCCAAAACTGAAGAGCCAGTGCTCAAAACAACGAGATATTATAAAAAAGCTGACTGGGAAGCCATCAAAGATCTTATCAGAGGTGTCCCATGGGGAAATATTTTTTCTCTTCCTGCTGAACAGTGCGCAAACGAGACCACTGACTGGTTCAAAACTGCAATCGAAGTGCATGTTCCCATGCGGAAATTTTATAGCAAGCCCCATTCTCCCCAATGGTTTACTTTGACTTGCGCAACTGCCATTGCTCAAAGGCAGCATGCATACCGCAGGTTTAACCGACATAAGTCCAATTCAAACAGCTAAGATTTACGGAAACCACTAAAAAACGCATCGAAGCACAAAAACTAGGAACTCGTGACTTCTGGAAAATCTACAACAGTGTAGTAAATAATGGGCAATCAACAATTCCCCCACTAACTAACAATCACGAGGTTCTTTGCTCAGCAACCGAAAAGGCTAACATGCTTGCCAGTCGGTTTGCCTCAAATTCAACACTGGACCCTTCCAACCACCCCCTACCTGAATTTGCTATGCGGACAGACGCCACGCTAGACGATCTGAAAATCACTCCTGCTCAGGTGCATGCTATCATAAAAAACCTTGATGCTTGAAAGGCATGTGGACCCGATCTCATCCCAGCTGTGCTATTAAAAAAGTGCTCAGCGAAGTAGCTCCAGTTCTCTCCAAACTCTACAACAAATGCCTTAATGAATCTTGCTTTCCGGGCTGTTGGAAAACTGCTTCTGTGGTACCAGTATTCAAGAATTCTGGCGAAAGAACTGACCCATTAAATTATCGCCCCATTAGCCTCCCCCAACTTTTTGTCAAAATATTTGAGACCTTAATCAATCATGCTCTAGTCCATCACTTTACAGATGCTAAACTTCTGACCGACCAACAATATGGATTTAGACAAGCCCGTTCCACAGCAGACCTCCTAACTGTAATCTCTGAACGTATATACCATTCACTGGACAAAGCGGGAGAGGACAGAGCGGTAGCTCTAGATATATCTAAGGCTTTTGACAGGGTATGGCATGAGGGTCTCCTCAGGAAAATTAAATCACGCGGTATCACTGGTAGAATACTTAGCATAATTAAATCCTTCTTAGATAAGAGAAAGATCCAGGTTTTCCTCGACGGTCGTACATCTAAACAATATGATATAAATGCGGGAGTGCCCCAGGGGTCTATCCTGGGACTTCTGCTGTTCCTGATATTCATAAATTACCTCCCCGACAAAATTGCCTCTGAGATGGGTATATATGCTTATGACACCACACTCTATAACAGACACGACAGGAAAACAAATGAACACATATCTAAAGAAATGGCAGAAACACTAGAGGATGACCTCCAATCAGTAGTGGAATGGGGACAAAAATGGATGGTCACGTTCAATGCTGTCAAGACTAAACTAGTTTCATTCAATAATTACAAGAAACCTTCTCTACCACCAATAGCAATGGCCAAAGACTCTTTATCTGAAAGTACGTCTTTTAAACTCCTTGGCCTAACGTTCACAGGAAACATGAGTTGGAACAATTACATCGAGGGCATTGCCAGGGCTGCTGCAAGGAAAGTGGGCTCCCTCTACCGTGCTAGAAAACTACTAACACCCGAAAGTATCCTGTACTTCTATAAGGCCACCATTCGCTCATGTATGGAGTATTGCTGTCATATTTGTGCTGGTGCATCGGCTACTAGTCTCTCGCTCCTTGACAAGGTTCAAAAGAGAGTCGCAAATCTGATAGGCCCTAAACTGGCATCTAAGCTTCAGCCTCTGTCCCATCGACGAAACGTTGCATCCCTCTGCCTGTTCTACAAGTATTTTAACGGTGAATGCTCTGATGAACTGCAAGCACTTGTGCCCCCACGACGTGAACACCCTCGACAGACCCGACAGGCTGCAAAATACCACCCCCACACTGTAGAGATCCCTAGATGTAAAAGAGCTTTCTACTCCAGTAGTTTCTTCCCCAGAACTGCTAGACTTTGGAATTCCATTCCAGGTCCCTGCTTCCCCAACTGTACTGACGTGCAGAAGTTCAAGTGCAACGTGAACAGACATCTTGCTGCCCAAATCCCTACATAGTGCCCCAGTAGTTGTTGCCCCTGATAGTAGCCCCTTACACCAAAGTGGCAATATGCCTTTTTTGGGGTGAAAATGTGATAAAAAAAAAAAAATAAGTCCTATTACTTTCATTTCCATTTTTACGATATTTTCCATTTTCTTCTTGCATTCTTTTTATTTCTTTTTGAAAAAGAGATTTGTTCTCGAAATATTAAAGACTTTCAAACAATGAGCCCATATTTGAGGATTTGTATTTGTGATTCTTTTGTGGGAAATAAATAAAACATTTGTTCGTTTGTCTATTTTTGTTCATGCGTCACATTCCTTCAACACTTCATTTTCTGCATTGCTAACAGCCTTCTTATACTCTTTGATATTATTTATTTTTATTTTTTGTTTGCCATCACCTCCAAACAAGGCAAATTGCAACTGAGACATAAACAGCTACAGGGATACTACTCGTCTTGCTACTCATCTCCTTTCATAATGCCCCTGCAACTTATGTCCTCTATAGTAAGTAGCCCCCCTACTTCAAAGTGGCATTGTGCGTTGTTTGGGGTGAAAATCGAATAAAAAAAAAAGTGAAAGAAAAGACAAAGAAGAAAAGACAAAGACAAAAATTTCAGTTTAAAAAAACCCGGTAAGAACCATCCTTTTTTATTGGTAACCAAAAACAGAAGATCGTCAGACAAAAAAATTAAAAAATACAAATAAAGATGGATTGTCAGGATCACAAAAGAGATGTTGCGAGTCTGTCTTTGTTTAATCGTTATTTCCATGGAAAGTGCTCGTCTTAGCTCCAATCTGTGGTCCCCCTTGCAAATCTTTCATGAAAAACACCCGTCTAGCTGAAACCACTGCCAGTAATTTTCCTCACTCTTTATCTGTGCCTAAATCAAAACGTAGATTCCATGAACAAAGAGTGGGTAACCTGATGTCGACTGGCACTGCAAAGTTACTGGAAGGCTGCAGGACGGTGCAGCAGGCACTGGAAGGCTGCAGGAGGTACTGAGGGCTGTCGAATGGCTGCAGGATGCACCAAGGGCTGGAAGGCTGCAGGAAGGTGCAGCAGGCACTGGAAGGCTGAAGGAGGTACTGAGGGCTGTCGGATGGCTGCAGGAGGCACCAAGGGCTGGAAGGCTGCAGGAAGGTGCAGAAGGCACTGGAAGGCTGAAGAAGGTACTGAGGGCTGTCGGATGGCTGCAGGAGGCACCAAGGGCTGGAAGGCTGCAGGAAGGTGCAGCAGGAACTGGAAGGCTGAAGGAGGTACTGAGGGTTGTCGGATGGCTGCAGGAGGCACCAAGAGCTGGAAGGCTGCAGGAAGCTACAGCAGGCACTGGAAGGCTGAAGGAGGTACTGAGGGTTGTCGGATGGCTGCAGAAGGCACCTAGGGCTGGAAGGCTGCAGGAAGGTGCAGCAGGCACTGGAAGGCTGAAGGAAGTACTGCAGGCTGTCGGATGGCTGCAGGAGGCACCAAGGGCTGGAAGGCTGCAGGAAGGTGCAGCAGGCACTGGAAGGCTGAAGGAGGTACTGAAGGCTGTCGGATGGCTGCAGGAGGCACCAAGGGCTGGAAGGCTGCAGGAAGGTGCAGCAGGCACTGGAAGGCTGAAGGAAGTACTGAGGATTGTCGGAGTGCTGCAGGAGGCACCAAGGGCTGGAAGCCTGCAGGAAGGTGCAGCAGGCACTGGAAGGCTGAAGGAGGTACTGAAGGCTGTCGGATGGCTGCAGGAGGCACCAAGGGATGGAAGGCTGCAGGAAGGTGCAGCAGGCACTGGAAGGCTGAAGGAGGTACTGAGGGCTGTCGGAGGGCTGCAGGAGGCACCAAGGGCTGGAAGGCTGCAGGAAGGTGCAGAAGGCACTGGAAGGCTGAAGAAGGTACTGAGGGCTGTCGGATGGCTGCAGGAGGCACCAAGGGCTGGAAGGCTGCAGGAAGGTGCAGCAGGCACTGGAAGACTGAAGGAGATACTGAGGGTTGTCGGATGGCTGCAGGAGGCACCAAGGGCTGGAAGGCTGCAGGAAGGTGCAGAAGGCACTGGAAGGCTGAAGGAGGTACTGAAGGCTGTCGGATGGCTGCAGGAGGCACCAAGAGCTGGAAGGCTGCAGGAAGCTACAGCAGGCACTGGAAGGCTGAAGGAGGTACTGAGGGTTGTCGGATGGCTGCAGGAGGCACCAAGGGCTGGAAGGCTGCAGGAAGGTGCAGCAGGCACTGGAAGGCTGAAGGAGGTACTGAAGGCTGTCGGATGGCTGCAGGAGGCACCAAGGGCTGGAAGGCTGCAGGAAGGTGCAGCAGGCACTGGAAGGCTGAAGGAGGTACTGAAGGCTGTCGGATGGCTGCAGGAGGCACCAAGGGCTGGAAGGCTGCAGGAAGGTGCAGCAGGCACTGGAAGGCTGAAGGAAGTACTGAGGGTTGTCGGATGGCTGCAGGAGGCACCAAGGGCTGGAAGGCTGCAGGAATGTGCAGCAGGCACTGGAAGGCTGAAGGAGGTACTGAGGGTTGTCGGATGGCTGCAGGAGGCACCAAGGGCTGGAAGGCTGCAGGAAGGTGCAGCAGGAACTGGAAGGCTGAAGGAGGTCCTGAGGGCTGTCGGATTGCTGCAGGAGGCACCAAGGGCTGGAAGGCTGCAGGAAGGTGCAGCAGGCACTGGAAGGCTGAAGGAGGTACTGAGGGTTGTCGGATGGCTGCAGAAGGCACCTAGGGCTGGAAGGCTGCAGGAAGGTGCAGCAGGCACTGGAAGGCTGAAGGAGGTACTGCAGGCTGTCGGATGGCTGCAGGAGGCACCAAGGGCTGGAAGGCTGCAGGAAGGTGCAGCAGGCACTGGAAGGCTGAAGGAGGTACTGAAGGCTGTCGGATGGCTGCAGGAGGCACCAAGGGCTGGAAGGCTGCAGGAAGGTGCAGCAGGCACTGGAAGGCTGAAGGAAGTACTGAGGGTTGTCGGAGTGCTGCAGGAGGCACCAAGGGCTGGAAGCCTGCAGGAAGGTGCAGCAGGCACTGGAAGGCTGAAGGAGGTACTGAAGGCTGTCGGATGGCTGCAGGAGGCACCAAGGGCTGGAAGGCTGCAGGAAGGTGCAGCAGGCACTGGAAGGCTGAAGGAGGTACTGAGGGTTGTCGGATGGCTCCAGGAGGCACCAAGGGCTGGAAGGCTGCAGGAAGGTGCAGCAGGCACTGGAAGGATGAAGGAGGTACTGAAGGCTGTCGGATGGCTGCAGGAGGCACCAAGGGCTGGAAGGCTGCAGGAAGGTGCAGCAGGCACTGGAAGGCTGAAGGAGGTACTGAGGGTTGTCGGATGGCTGCAGGAGGCACCAAGGGCTGGAAGGCCGCAGGAAGGTTCAGAAGGCACTGGAAGGCTGAAGGAGGTACTGAGGGTTGTCGGATGGCTGCAGGAGGCACAAAGGGCTGGAAGGCTGCAGGAAGGTGCAGCAGGCACTGGAAGGCTGAAGGAGGTACTGAAGGCTGTCGGGTGGCTGCAGGAGGCACCAAGGGCTGGAAGGCTGCAGGAAGGTGCAGCAGGCACTGGAAGGCTGAAGGAGGTACTGAGGGTTGTCGGATGGCTGCAGGAGGCACCAAGGGCTGGAAGGCTGCAGGAAGGTCCAGCAGGCACTGGAAGGCTGAAGGAGGTACTGAAGGCTGTCGGATGGCTGCAGGAGGCACCAAGGGCTGGAAGGCTGCAGGAAGGTGCAGCAGGCACTGGAAGGCAGAAGGAGGTACTGAGGGTTGTCGGATGGCTGCAGGAGGCACCAAGGGCTGGAAGGCTGCAGGAAGGTACAGCAGGCACTGGAAGGCTGAAGGAGGTACTGAGGGTTGTCGGATGGCTGCAGGAGGCACCAAGGGCTGGAAGGCTGCAGGAAGGTGCAGCAGGCACTGGAAGGCTGAAGGAGGTACTGAGAATTGTCGGATGGCTGCAGGAGGCACCAAGGGCTGGAATGCTGCAGGATGGTGCAGCAGGCACTGGAAGGCTGAAGGAGGTACTGAAGGCTGTCGGATGGCTGCAGGAGGCACCAAGGGCTGGAAGGCTGCAGGAAGGTGCAGCAGGCACTGTAAGGCTGAAGGAGGTACTGAGGGTTGTCGGATGGCTGCAGGAGGCACCAAGAGCTGGAAGGCTGCAGGAAGGTGCAGCAGGCACTGGAATGCTGAAGGAGGTACTGAGGGTTGTCGGATGTCTGCAGGAGGCACCAAGGGCTGGAATGCTGCAGGAAGGTGCAGCAGGCACTGGAAGGCTGAAGGAGGTACTGAGGGTTGGCGGATGGCTGCAGGAGGCACCAAGGGCTGGAAGGCTGCAGGAAGGTGCAGCAGGCACTGGAAGGCTGAAGGAGGTACTGAGGGTTGTCGGATGGCTGCCGGAGGCACCAAGGGCTGGAAGGCTGCAGGAAGGTGCAGCAGGCACTGGAAGGCTGAAGGAGGTACTGAGGGTTGTCGGATGGCTGCAGGAGGCACCAAGGGCTGGAAGGCTGCAGGAAGGTGCAGCAGGCACTGGAAGGCTGAAGGAGGTACAGAGGGTTGTCGGATTGCTGCAGGAGGCACCAAGGGCTGGAAGGCTGCAGGAAGGTGCAGCAGGCACTGGAAGGCTGAAGGAGGTACTGAAGGCTGCCGGATGGCTGCAGGAGGCACCAAGGGCTGGAAGGCTGCAGGAAGGTGCAGCAGGCACTGGAAGGCTGAAGGAGGTACTGAGGGTTGTCGGATGGCTGCAGGAGGCACCAAGGGCTGGAAGGCTGCAGGAAGGTGCAGCAGGCACTGGAAGGCTGAAGGAGGTACTGAGGGTTGTCGGATGGCTGCAGGAGGCACCAAGGGCTGGAAGGCTGCAGGAAGGTGCAGCAGGAACTGGAAGGCTGAAGGAGGTACTGAGGGTTGTCGGAGTGCTGCAGGAGGCACCAAGGGTTGGAAGGATGCAGGAAGGTGCAGCAGGCACTGGAAGGCTGAAGGAGGTACTGAAGGCTGTCGGATGGCTGGAGGAGGCACCAAGGGCTGGAAGGCTGCAGGAAGGTGCAGCAGGCACTGGAAGGCTGAAGGAGGTACTGAGGGTTGTCGGATGGCTCCAGGAGGCACCAAGGGCTGGAAGGCTGCAGGAAGGTGTAGCAGGCACTGGACGGCTGGAAGAGGTACTGAGGGTTGTCGGATGGCTGCAGGAGGCACCCAGGGCTGGAAGGCTGCAGGAAGGTGCAGCAGGCACTGGAAGGCTGAAGGAGGTACTGAGGGTTGTCGGATGGCTGCAGGAGGCACCAAGGGCTGGAAGGCTGCAGGAAGGTGCAGCAGGCACTGGAAGGCTGAAGGAGGTACTGAGGGTTGTCGGATGGCTGCAGGAGGCACCAAGGGCTGGAAGGCTGCAGGAAGGTGCAGCAGGCACTGGAAGGCTGAAGGAGGTACTGAGGGTTGTCGGATGGCTGCAGGAGGCACCAAGGGCTGGAAGGCTTCAGGAAGGTGCAGCAGGCACTGGAAGCCTGAAGGAGGTACTGAAGGCTGTCGGATGGCTGCAGGAGGCACCCAGGGCTGGAAGGCTGCAGGAAGGTACAGCAGGCACTGGAAGGCTGAAGGAGGTACTGAGGGTTGTCGGATGGCTGCAGGAGGCACCAAGGGCTGGAAGGCTGCAGGAAGGTGCAGCAGGCACTGGAAGTCTGAAGGAGGTACTGAGGGTTGTCGGATGGCTGCAGGAGGCACCAAGGGCTGGAAGGCTGCAGGAAGGTGCAGCAGGCACTGGAAGGCTGAAGGAGGTACTGAGGGTTGTCGGATGGCTGCAGGAGGCACCAAGGGCTGGAAGGCTGCAGGAAGGTGCAGCAGGCACTGGAAGGCTGAAGGAGGTACTTAGGGTTGTCGGAGTGCTGCAGGAGGCACCAAGGGCTGGAAGGCTGCAGGAAGGTGCAGAAGGCACTGGAAGGCTGAAGGAGGTACTGAGGGCTGTCGGATGGCTGCAGGAGGCACCAAGGGCTGGAAGGCTGCAGGAAGGTGCAGAAGGCACTGGAAGGCTGAAGGAGGTACTGAGGGTTGTCGGATGGCTGCAGGAGGCACCAAGGGCTGGAAGGCTGCAGGAAGGTGCAGCAGGCACTGGAAGGCTGAAGGAGGTACTGAGGGCTGTCGGACGGCTGCAGGAGGCACCAAGGGCTGGAAGGCTGCAGGAAGGTGCAGCAGGCACTGGAAGGCTGATGGAGGTACTGAGGGTTGTCGGATGGCTGCAGGAGGCACCAAGGGCTGGAAGGCGGCAGGAAGGTGCAGCAGGCACTGAAAGGCTGAAGGAGGTACTGAGGGTTGTCGGATGGCTTCAGGAGGCACCAAGGGCTGGAAGGCTGCAGGAAGGTGCAGCAGGCACTGGAAGGCTGAAGGAGGTACTGAGGGTTGTCGGATGGCTGCAGAAGGCACCAAGGGCTGGAAGGCTGCAGGAAGGTGCAGCAGGCACTGGAAGGCTGAAGGAGGTACTGAGGGTTGTCGGATGGCTGCAGGAGGCACCAAGGGCTGGAAGGCTGCAGGAAGGTGCAGCAGGCACTGGAAGTCTGAAGGAGGTACTGAGGGTTGTCGGAGTGCTGCAGGAGGCACCAAGGGCTGGAAGGCTGCAGGAAGGTGCAGCAGGCACTGGAAGGCTGCAGGAGGTGTTGAGGGCTGTCGGATGGCGGCAGGAGGCACCAAGGGCTGGAAGGCTGCAGGACGGTGCAGCAGGCACTGGAAGGCTGAAGGAGGTACTGAGGGTTGTCGGAGTGCTGCAGGAGGCACCAAGGGCTGGAAGGCTGCAGGAAGGTGCAGCAGGCACTGGAAGGCTGACGGAGGTACTGAGGGTTGTCGGATGGCTACAGGAGGCACCAAGGGCTGGAAGGCTGCAGGAAGGTGCCGCAGGCACTGGAAGGCTGAAGGAGGTACTGAGAATTGTCGGATGGCTGCAGGAGGCACCAAGGGCTGGAATGCTGCAGGATGGTGCAGCAGGCACTGGAAGGCTGAAGGAGGTACTGAAGGCTGTCGGATGGCTGCAGGAGGCACCAAGGGCTGGAAGGCTGCAGGAAGGTGCAGCAGGCACTGGAAGGCTGCAGGAGGTACTGAGGGTTGTCGGATGGCTGCAGGAGGCACCAAGGGCTGGAAGGCTGCAGGAAGGTGCAGCAGGCACTGGAAGGCTGCAGGAGGTACTGAGGGTTGTCGGATGGCTGCAGGAGGCACCAAGGGCTGGAAGGCTGCAGGAAGGTGCAGCAGGCACTGGAAGGCTGAAGGAGGTACTGAGGGTTGTCGGATGGCTGCAGGAGGCACCAAGGGCTGGAAGGCTGAAGGAAGGTGCAGCAGGCACTGGAAGGCTGAAGGAGGTACTGAGGGTTGTCGGATGGCTGCAGGAGGCACCAAGGGCTGGAAGGCTGCAGGAAGGTGCAGCAGGAACTGGAAGGCTGAAGGAGGTACTGAGGGTTGTCGGATGGCTGCAGGAGGCACCAAGGGTTTGAAGGCTGCAGGAAGGTACAGCAGGCACTGGAAGGCTGAAGGAGGTACTGAGGGTTGTCGGATGGCTGCAGGAGGCACCAAGGGCTGGAAGGCTGCAGGAAGGTGCAGCAGGCACTGGAAGGCTGAAGGAGGTACTGAGAATTGTCGGATGGCTGCAGGAGGCACCAAGGGCTGGAATGCTGCAGGATGGTGCAGCAGGCACTAGAAGGCTGAAGGAGGTACTGAAGGCTGTCGGATGGCTGCAGGAGGCACCAAGGGCTGGAAGGCTGCAGGAAGGTGCAGCAGGCACTGGAAGGCTGAAGGAGGTACTGAGGGTTGTCGGATGGCTGCAGGAGGCACCAAGGGCTGGAAGGCTGCAGGAAGGTGCAGCAGGCACTGGAAGGCTGAAGGAGGTACTGAGGGTTGTCGGATGTCTGCAGGAGGCACCAAGGGCTGGAAGGCTGCAGGAAGGTGCAGCAGGCACTGGAAGGCTGAAGGAGGTACTGAGGGTTGTCGGATGGCTGCAGGAGGCACCAAGGGCTGGAAGGCTGCAGGAAGGTGCAGCAGGCACTGGAAGGCTGAAGGAGGTACTAAAGGCTGCCGGATGGCTGCAGGAGGCACCAAGGGCTGGAAGGCTGCAGGAAGGTGCAGCAGGCACTGGAAGGCTGAAGGAGGTACTGAGGGTTGTCGGATGGCTGCAGGAGGCACCAAGGGCTGGAAGGCTGCAGGAAGGTGCAGCAGGCACTGGAAGGCTGAAGGAGGTACTGAGGGTTGTCGGATGGCTGCAGGAGGCACCAAGGGCTGGAAGGCTGCAGGAAGGTGCAGCAGGAACTGGAAGGCTGAAGGAGGTACTGAGGGTTGTCGGATGGCTGCAGGAGGCACCAAGCGTTGGAAGGCTGCAGGAAGGTGCAGCAGGCACTGGAAGGCTGAAGGAGGTACTGAAGGCTGTCGGATGGCTGCAGGAGGCACCAAGGGCTGGAAGGCTGCAGGAAGGTGCAGCAGGCACTGGAAGGCTGAAGGAGGTACTGAGGGTTGTCGGATGGCTGCAGGAGGCACCAAGGGCTGGAAGGCTGCAGGAAGGTGCAGCAGGCACTGGAAGGCTGAAGGAGGTACTGAGGGTTGTCGGATGGCTGCAGGAGGCACCAAGGGCTGGAAGGCTGCAGGAAGGTGTAGCAGGCACTGGAAGGCTGGAAGAGGTACTGAGGGTTGTCGGATGGCTGCAGGAGGCACCAAGGGCTGGAAGGCTGCAGGAAGGTGCAGCAGGCACTGGAAGGCTGAAGGAGGTACTGAGGGTTGTCGGATGGCTGCAGGAGGCACCAAGGGCTGGAAGGCTGCAGGAAGGTGCAGCAGGCACTGGAAGGCTGAAGGAGGTACTGAGGGTTGTCGGATGTCGGCAGGAGGCACCAAGGGCTGGAAGGCTGCAGGAAGGTGCAGCAGGCACTGGAAGGCTGAAGGAGGTACTGAGGGTTGTCGGATGGCTGCAGGAGGCACCAAGGGCTGGAAGGCTTCAGGAAGGTGCAGCAGGCACTGGAAGGCTGAAGGAGGTACTGAAGGCTGTCGGAGTGCTGCAGGAGGCACCAAGGGCTGGAAGGCTGCAGGAAGGTGCAGCAGGCACTGGAAGGCTGAAGGAGGTACTGAGGGTTGTCGGATGGCTGCAGGAGGCACCAAGGGCTGGAAGGCTGCAGGAAGGTGCAGCAGGCACTGGAAGGCTGAAGGAGGTACTTAGGGTTGTCGGAGTGCTGCAGGAGGCACCAAGGGCTGGAAGGCTGCAGGAAGGTGCAGAAGGCACTGGAAGGCTGAAGGAGGTACTGAGGGCTGTCGGATGGCTGCAGGAGGCACCAAGGGCTGGAAGGCTGCAGGAAGGTGCAGCAGGCACTGGAAGGCTGAAGGAGGTACTGAGGGTTGTCGGAGTGCTGCAGGAGGCACCAAGGGCTGGAAGGCTGCAGGAAGGTGCAGCAGGCACTGGAAGGCTGAAGGAGGTACTGAGGGCTGTCGGACGGCTGCAGGAGGCACCAAGGGCTGGAAGGATGCAGGAAGGTGCAGCAGGCACTGGAAGGCTGAAGGAGGTACTGAGGGTTGTCGGATAGCTGCAGGAGGCACCAAGGGCTGGAAGGCTGCAGGAAGGTGCAGCAGGCACTGGAAGGCTGAAGGAGGTACTGAGGGTTGTCGGATGGCTGCAGGAGGCACCAAGGGCTGGAAGGCTGCAGGAAGGTGAAGCAGGCACTGGAAGGCTGCAGGAGGTACTGAGGGTTGTCGGATGGCTGCAGGAGGCACCAAGGGCTGGAAGGCTGCAGGAAGGTGCAGCAGGCACTGGAAGGCTGAAGGAGGTACTAAAGGCTGCCGGATGGCTGCAGGAGGCACCAAGGGCTGGAAGGCTGCAGGAAGGTGCAGCAGGCACTGGAAGGCTGAAGGAGGTACTGAGGGTTGTCGGATGGCTGCAGGAGGCACCAAGGGCTGGAAGGCTGCAGGAAGGTGCAGCAGGCACTGGAAGGCTGAAGGAGGTACTGAGGGTTGTCGGATGGCTGCAGGAGGCACCAAGGGCTGGAAGGCTGCAGGAAGGTGCAGCAGGAACTGGAAGGCTGAAGGAGGTACTGAGGCTTGTCGGATGGCTGCAGGAGGCACCAAGCGTTGGAAGGCTGCAGGAAGGTGCAGCAGGCACTGGAAGGCTGAAGGAGGTACTGAAGGCTGTCGGATGGCTGCAGGAGGCACCAAGGGCTGGAAGGCTGCAGGAAGGTGCAGCAGGCACTGGAAGGCTGAAGGAGGTACTGAGAATTGTCGGATGGCTGCAGGAGGCACCAAGGGCTGGAATGCTGCAGGATGGTGCAGCAGGCACTAGAAGGCTGAAGGAGGTACTGAAGGCTGTCGGATGGCTGCAGGAGGCACCAAGGGCTGGAAGGCTGCAGGAAGGTGCAGCAGGCACTGGAAGGCTGAAGGAGGTACTGAGGGTTGTCGGATGGCTGCAGGAGGCACCAAGGGCTGGAAGGCTGCAGGAAGGTGCAGCAGGCACTGGAAGGCTGAAGGAGGTACTGAGGGTTGTCGGATGTCTGCAGGAGGCACCAAGGGCTGGAAGGCTGCAGGAAGGTGCAGCAGGCACTGGAAGGCTGAAGGAGGTACTGAGGGTTGTCGGATGGCTGCAGGAGGCACCAAGGGCTGGAAGGCTGCAGGAAGGTGCAGCAGGCACTGGAAGGCTGAAGGAGGTACTAAAGGCTGCCGGATGGCTGCAGGAGGCACCAAGGGCTGGAAGGCTGCAGGAAGGTGCAGCAGGCACTGGAAGGCTGAAGGAGGTACTGAGGGTTGTCGGATGGCTGCAGGAGGCACCAAGGGCTGGAAGGCTGCAGGAAGGTGCAGCAGGCACTGGAAGGCTGAAGGAGGTACTGAGGGTTGTCGGATGGCTGCAGGAGGCACCAAGGGCTGGAAGGCTGCAGGAAGGTGCAGCAGGAACTGGAAGGCTGAAGGAGGTACTGAGGGTTGTCGGATGGCTGCAGGAGGCACCAAGCGTTGGAAGGCTGCAGGAAGGTGCAGCAGGCACTGGAAGGCTGAAGGAGGTACTGAAGGCTGTCGGATGGCTGCAGGAGGCACCAAGGGCTGGAAGGCTGCAGGAAGGTGCAGCAGGCACTGGAAGGCTGAAGGAGGTACTGAGGGTTGTCGGATGGCTGCAGGAGGCACCAAGGGCTGGAAGGCTGCAGGAAGGTGCAGCAGGCACTGGAAGGCTGAAGGAGGTACTGAGGGTTGTCGGATGGCTGCAGGAGGCACCAAGGGCTGGAAGGCTGCAGGAAGGTGTAGCAGGCACTGGAAGGCTGGAAGAGGTACTGAGGGTTGTCGGATGGCTGCAGGAGGCACCAAGGGCTGGAAGGCTGCAGGAAGGTGCAGCAGGCACTGGAAGGCTGAAGGAGGTACTGAGGGTTGTCGGATGGCTGCAGGAGGCACCAAGGGCTGGAAGGCTGCAGGAAGGTGCAGCAGGCACTGGAAGGCTGAAGGAGGTACTGAGGGTTGTCGGATGTCGGCAGGAGGCACCAAGGGCTGGAAGGCTGCAGGAAGGTGCAGCAGGCACTGGAAGGCTGAAGGAGGTACTGAGGGTTGTCGGATGGCTGCAGGAGGCACCAAGGGCTGGAAGGCTTCAGGAAGGTGCAGCAGGCACTGGAAGGCTGAAGGAGGTACTGAAGGCTGTCGGAGTGCTGCAGGAGGCACCAAGGGCTGGAAGGCTGCAGGAAGGTGCAGCAGGCACTGGAAGGCTGAAGGAGGTACTGAGGGTTGTCGGATGGCTGCAGGAGGCACCAAGGGCTGGAAGGCTGCAGGAAGGTGCAGCAGGCACTGGAAGGCTGAAGGAGGTACTTAGGGTTGTCGGAGTGCTGCAGGAGGCACCAAGGGCTGGAAGGCTGCAGGAAGGTGCAGAAGGCACTGGAAGGCTGAAGGAGGTACTGAGGGCTGTCGGATGGCTGCAGGAGGCACCAAGGGCTGGAAGGCTGCAGGAAGGTGCAGCAGGCACTGGAAGGCTGAAGGAGGTACTGAGGGTTGTCGGAGTGCTGCAGGAGGCACCAAGGGCTGGAAGGCTGCAGGAAGGTGCAGCAGGCACTGGAAGGCTGAAGGAGGTACTGAGGGCTGTCGGACGGCTGCAGGAGGCACCAAGGGCTGGAAGGATGCAGGAAGGTGCAGCAGGCACTGGAAGGCTGAAGGAGGTACTGAGGGTTGTCGGATAGCTGCAGGAGGCACCAAGGGCTGGAAGGCTGCAGGAAGGTGCAGCAGGCACTGGAAGGCTGAAGGAGGTACTGAGGGTTGTCGGATGGCTGCAGGAGGCACCAAGGGCTGGAAGGCTGCAGGAAGGTGAAGCAGGCACTGGAAGGCTGCAGGAGGTACTGAGGGTTGTCGGATGGCTGCAGGAGGCACCAAGGGCTGGAAGGCTGCAGGAAGGTGCAGCAGGCACTGGAAGGCTGAAGGAGGTACTGAGGGTTGTCGGATGGCTGCAGGAGGCACCAAGGGCTGGAAGGCTGCAGGAAGGTGCAGCAGGCACTGGAAGGCTGAAGGAGGTACTGAGGGTTGTCGGATTGCTGCAGGAGGCACCAAGGGCTGGAAGGCTGCAGGAAGGTGTAACAGGCACTGGAAGGCTGAAGGAGGTACTGAGGGTTGTCGGATGGCTGCAGGAGGCACCAAGGGCTGGAAGGCTGCAGGAAGGTGCAGCAGGCACTGGAAGGCTGAAGGAGGTACTGAGGGTTGTCGGATGGCTTCAAGAGGCACCAAGGGCTGGAAGGCTGCAGGAAGGTGCAGCCGGCACTGGAAGGCTGAAGGAGGTACTGAGGGTTGTCGGATGGCTGCAGAAGGCACCAAGGGCTGGAAGGCTGCAGGAAGGTGCAGCAGGCACTGGAAGGCTGAAGGAGGTACTGAGGGTTGTCGGATGGCTGCAGGAGGCACCAAGGGCTGGAAGGCTGCAGGAAGGTGCAGCAGGCACTGGAAGGCTGAAGGAGGTACTGAGGGTTGTCGGAGTGCTGCAGGAGGCACCAAGGGCTGGAAGGCTGCAGGAAGGTTCAGCAGGCACTGGAAGGCTGCAGGAGGTGTTGAGGGCTGTCGGATGGCAGCAGGAGGCACCAAGGGCTGGAAGGCTGCAGGACGGTGCAGCAGGCACTGGAAGGCTGAAGGAGGTACTGAGGGTTGTCGGAGTGCTGCAGGAGGCACCAAGGGCTGGAAGGCTGCAGGAAGGTGCAGCAGGCACTGGAAGGCTGAAGGAGGTACTGAGGGTTGTCGGATGGCTGCAGGAGGCACCAAGGGCTGGAAGGCTGCAGGAAGGTGCAGCAGGCACTGGAAGGCTGCAGGAGGTACTGAGGGTTGTCGGATGGCTGCAGGAGGCACCAAGGGCTGGAAGGCTGCAGGAAGGTGCAGCAGGCACTGGAAGGCTGCAGGAGGTACTGAGGGCTGTCGGATGGCTGTAGGAGGCACCAAGGGCTGGAAGGCTGCAGGAAGGTGCAGCAGGCACTGGAAGGCTGCAGGAGGTACTGAGGGCTGTCGGATGGCTGCAGGAGGCGATGGAAACTGCAGGATTTAAGCAGTAGTAGTCACATGATGATAGTTTGTGGATTGCATAATTAATGTGGAAAATAAAGGTGGCCCTGGAAAGGGCTGTTTGAACTAATGCTGATGATGAGACCCTTTGGCTGCTGGGGTTGTCGACTTGAATGGGAATGTCAATGTCGCATTCGGGAGACTTCCTGCTCCCTGGCCGGCTTAGGAGCCGTGGGCCGCAGATGCGCTGTATTTATGTGAAGCTGTTATTGCAACACGCGTTGGTCTCAGTAAAAGACAAACAAATGAATAGAATTAATTCTCCTCCGAATCAAAAGAGTTCCAAATGTAAATTTATTGTGTTTATATTCGATTCAGCTCAGAAGGTGGAGGTGCGCAAATCTCAAATATCCACCAGCTCCGCGATGTCGTAATTGAAGAGTGGAAGAGCATTCCAGTGGCTACATGTGAAGCTCTGGTAGACTCCATGCTCAGAAGAGTAAAGGCGGTTTTGGATAATGATGGTGGCCACACAAAATATTGAGAGTTGACATGCTGTATGTTAATATTGCCAACTGTTCGTAAGGGCTGTACTCACTTTTGTTGCCAGGAATTTAGCTTTTAATATTTTAATTTATTTTGAGTTATTTTAAGGGAAAAATACATTAACTCTATTGCTGCAGACAGACTACTTTTCATTGTGTCAAAAAATCATTTTTTCAGTGTTTTCCCATGAAGATATACTTGTGATACACTATATATGTTAAAATAAAATATGTATGAAATACGTTTAGAAACTAAATTACAACGCAATATTATGTAAAACAAACAAATATTTATTTGCTTAAAATTAGTATTAGGCAATAGACGCCACCTTCAGAATTTTATACATTTTTTTTTCGTTGCCTTGATGGTAAATGGAAGAAAAAGTTACTTCAGATAACTAAAAATACATTAAAAACCAAAAAATACATTAAAAAACAAAAAATATATTAAAAACCAAAACTATATTGAAAAACAAAAAATATATTAAAAAACAAAAATACATTAAAAACAAAAAATACATTAAAAAAATATATTAAAAAATAAAAACATTAAAAAGCAAAAGATATATTAAAAACAAAAAAATATTAAAATATATTAAAACAATATATATTAAAAACCGGAAAATATATTAAAAAACAAAATATTTAAAATATATTAAAAAACAAAGAAATATTTAAAATATATTAAAACAATATATATTACAAACCGGAAAATATCTTAAAAAACAAAAAATATTTAAAATATATTAAAACAAAAAATGTATTAAAAACAAAAATACATTAACTCTATTGCTGCAGACAGACTACTTTTCATTTTTTCAGTGTTGTCCCATGAAGATATATTTGTGATACACTATATATGTTAAAATAAAATATGTATGAAATACGTTTAGAAACTAAATTACAACGCAATATTATGTAAAACAAACAAATATTTATTTGCTTAAAATTAGTATTTTCAGAATTTTATACATTTTTTTTTCGTTGCCTTGATGGTAAATGGAAGAAAAAGTTACTTCAGATAACTAAAAATACATTAAAAACCAAAAAATACATTAAAAAACAAAAAATATATTAAAAACCAAAACTATATTGAAAAACAAAAAATATATTAAAAAACAAAAATACATTAAAAACAAAAAATACATTAAAAAAATATATTAAAAAATAAAAACATTAAAAAGCAAAAGATATATTAAAAACAAAAAAATATTAAAATATATTAAAACAATATATATTAAAAACCGGAAAATATATTAAAAAACAAAATATTTAAAATATATTAAAAAACAAAGAAATATTTAAAATATATTAAAACAATATATATTACAAACCGGAAAATATCTTAAAAAACAAAAAATATTTAAAATATATTAAAACAAAAAATGTATTAAAAACAAAAATACATTAACTCTATTGCTGCAGACAGACTACTTTTCATTTTTTCAGTGTTGTCCCATGAAGATATATTTGTGATACACTATATATGTTAAAATAAAATATGTATGAAATACGTTTAGAAACTAAATTACAACGCAATATTATGTAAAACAAACAAATATTTATTTGCTTAAAATTAGTATTTAGGCAATAGACGCCACCTTCAGAATTTTATACATTTTTTTTTCGTTGCCTTGATGGTAACTGGAAGAAAAAGTTACTTCCGATACACGCCTTGTTCATTTGTAGTGATTGCAGAATCTTTGGATTGCGATTTAACTTTTTCTTTTGGGGAAATCTTTAAGAAAGAGTCTATGTTAACAAACTCGAAACCCTGCAAGAATTGGAGGAAAACTTCAGGAACGAAATAAGGCAATCTGTCATGAATAATGTTTTGGAAAGAGCACAAATATGTGAAGCTGAAAATGGGCAACTTTATAAGACATTTTTTTAAAAAGATTGCTTGAATTTTGCATTTTTTCTTATAAATTTTCAATGATTTTATCTGATTGTATTGAAATTGCGAAAGGAGATCATCAAGAAAAGAGAATCTATTTAAGTTCAAAATCCTTCAGTGATTTTTTGGACATCCTGTATTTTCCAATGCTGAAAGAATATGCTTGGCACACGCAATATGAAAGTCAGAATTGCGTTTTCCGTGATAGAAGCATTGAAGGATGGAATACTGCTGCCATATCTGGGCAGAAGCTGCTAAAAACAGCCTATCCTGCCTTGACAGAGTACAAAATAGACTTTGTGGCGGATGCCCTTTTCTCTACCCTGCATCCTCTCTCACACAGAAGAGACGTTGCGAGCCTATCCTTGTTTTATCGTTATTTCCATGACAGGTGCTCGTCTGAGCTCCAATCTCTGCCCCCCCCTCGCAAATCTTTCACGAAAAACACCCGTCTAGCCGAATCCACTGTGAAAATTTTCCCCCACTCTATATCTGTGCCTAAATCAAAACGTGGATTCCATGAACAAAGCTTCTTTCTTAGACACGCACGCCTGTGGAACTCTGTTCCGTCTGCCTGCTTCCCACCTGACTACAACTTGGATGTCTTCAAGTCCAACATTAACAAATTCCTAATGAACCGCCCCCTTAAGTAAACACTTCATCAAATCTCCACACTAACGTAGTGTACTTGCAATAACCCTTATCCTTGAGTGGCTTCCGGGCCTTGATAAGTGGTGACCACTGTGTGTAAAAAAAACAATAAAAAACTGTTTAAATTTCAAAATAAAATAAGTAACTTACAACACAATATTATGTAAAATTGTTATTTAGCTTTAATTGCTGAATTTAAAGTGTTTTTTTTTTAGCTCTTTACATTAAGTGGCTTCATGCTTTGTCTGGATCGATTTCTATACAGAAAAAATAAATAGATAAAAAAAAATATATTAAAAAACCGAAAATATATTAAAAACTAAAAATACATTAAAAACCAAAAAATACATTAAAAAAAAAAATATATATTAAAAACAAAAACTATATTGAAAAACAAAAATACATTAAAAACAAAAAATACATTAAAAAAATATATTAAAAAATAAAAACATTAAAAAGCAAAAGATATATTAAAAACAAAAAAATATTAAAATATATTAAAACAATATATATTAAAAACCGGAAAATATATTAAAAAACAAAAAAATATTTAAAATATATTAAAAAAAAATATATTAAAAAACAAAAAATATTTAAAATATATTAAAAAACAAAAAAAATATTTTAAATATATTAAAACAATATATATTAAAAACCGGAAAATATATTAAAAAAACAAAATAATATTTAAAATATATTAAAACAAAATATATTAAAAAACAAAAAAATATTTAATATATATTAAAAAACAAAGCAATATTTAAAATATATTAAAACAATATATATTACAAACCGGAAAATATATTAAAAAACAAAAAATATTTAAAATATATTAAAACAAAAAATGTATTAAAAACAAAAATTGTATTAAGAAAGCAAAAAATAAAGGGATCGTATAATTTACTTGTGACAAAACGAAAATGTCATATTCCAAAAATCACATAAATTTGTCAAGTAGTTTTATCTTTATAAATGCAATCATTTTTAATCATTTAGTGGGAATTTGTGTGCAAATACTTAATACAGCACGTATGAATTATTGCTGAGTTATCTCCCTTTATTTCTTAACATATTTTCAAAATGGCATTGCAAGACAGTCACTCTTTGGATACTCATAATATTGGATTTTCTTATTTTAAAATAAATTATTGTTAAGTTTTTTTTAGATTTTTTTTTTTTAAATGGCAACATGAGATAGTCACTCCTTGAATACTCATAAAATTCGGACAGGAACCAAAATAATTTTGTGATTGTCTTTCTTTTTTCTTTTTTTTTTTTTTTATTATTCTGTTAAATAAAATCGTCTGCTTCCAACCGATAAAATCCTCCTCCCTTGGCTAACAGTGAACTTTTCTGTTTCGATATTTGAATAACTAGCTTCGTCGTCTGACCTTGTTCTTCTTGAAACGTGCACTGTACGATGACCTTACTGAAACTGATACGGCACATTCGCTTGCGTCCGTAATTATTTCCTTTTTAAGGTCGAAGTTTTTTTGTGTTTTTTTTTTTTTTGTTCTTGAAATGTTAAAATGTTATTAAAAACGAATTTGACCCGTTAGGTCACTCACTGAGTTCTGGCTAAATTGTTTGCATCAAGAAAAAAAAAACAGTCAAAATTTTGAAAAGTCACTTATATTCAAAAAAAAAAAAATGAGACAAACTTTGAATTTAGCTTGTTATATCGCCCGTTCTTTCATCTATCTATCTATCTATCTATCTATCTATCTATCTATCCCCCCGACTCTTTGTCTATTTATTTCTATTTATCTCTCACTATTTCTATAAATTTTAAATTGGATGACGACTTTATCCACCCCCCCAACAAAGGAACTCGCATCTATCTATCTATCTATCTATCTATCTATCTATCTATCTATCTATCTATCTATCTATCTATCTTTATCTATCTATCTATCTATCCCCCCGACTCTCTGTCTATTTATTTCTATTTATCTCTCACTATATATATATCTATTTCTATAAATTTTAAATTGGATGACGACTTTATCCCCCCCCCAACAAAGGAACTCGCATCTATCTATCTATCTATCTATCTATCTCTCTTTATCTATCTATCTATCTATCCCCCCGACTCTCTGTCTATTTATTTCTATTTATCTCTCACTATATATATATCTATTTCTATAAATTTTAAATTGGATGACGACTTTATCCCCCCCCCCCAACAAAGGAACTCGCCTGTTTTGGTTTATCTAAAATTATTTCATCACTTGCTTTGCATTCGACAAGAACTCAATTTAAAGGTCTAACATCATACTCCAGTCCCTTGCCTTAAAGAACTTTCTCCCACTGTTTTCCCGTTTATCGAACTTTCATTTTATTTTATGTATTTTTTATTCCTTTCATTTATTTTCACTTCTGTCTTTCTGTCACGTGACTCTGTATATTTCTGCACTTTTTTATACCCACTTTTTCCCATATTTTATTTTTTTTACTCTCCTATATTTAATAAGTACGTATCCCTTAAAAACTATAATTATTTATTATTACTCTATAATTCTTATATTTCTACACCCATACTCCTTGGCATTTTTATCCTCCCTACTCCACCTTCTGTTTATCTTCTAACTTAATTAAAATCCTGACACAAATACAAAGAATGAAACTTAAATAAAACAAGGATAAAACTTTTAAAGCTGCGGCGACTTTTTTTTTTTTTTTTTTTTTGACCGTAACAAAATTAATAACACCAACATCTAGTTTTTAACATTACAAAAAAATGAATATGCAGCGATAGTTGTAGAGGAATTGTAAACGCAGCTTTAAAAGTTGTATCCTTGTTTTATTAAAGAGTTTCATTCTTTGTATTTTTAAAGGTTTGTTGTGGACCAGGCCCTAACTCGCTACAAGAAAAAATAATGAAACGAACTGAATGAAGGAAACAAAGAACTCAAACGCTGGAATAAAATAAACATGTCGTTTATTTTCTGTTGAGAAATGAAAGTCTTGGGTGTACATGTGTTCATTCGGTCGTTGACGACTACGCGCATGGAAGGAAAGGGGAATGCAATAGAGAAACGCGAAGTGGCAAGCCGGCCTGTAGAAAGAGAGGGTTAAGTTCAGTAGAGAGTCACGCACATATCTGTGTTGATGGACCAAAGCCGAAGGGGAGATAGAGTGAGAAAGTCAATCCAGTTCATGGAGAGAGAAAGCGTATAAAGTGTATGTGCGCTTATCCCACATTACATTAGCATTACGGTTCGTCGACTCTACAGGTCGAACGCTGGTCCGGACGAAAAAGGGAAGTTGATAGGTTTTGTTGAATTTTATACTGGGGTCAGTGTTCTAACTGCGCATGTCTGGCTTCCACTTTAAAGGAAGTGACGTCACAGCTCGGGTGTGTGTGTGTGTGTGTGTGTGTGCGTGAATGTGAATGTGTGTATGAGGCTGTGTGTATGCGTGCGTGCGTGTGTGTGTGCATATGTGCGTGCATACATTTGGGTGTGTATATGTGAGGGAAAACATGTTCGAACAGGTTAAAGACTAATTTTTTCAAAACCTTACATTTACTTTTTAATTAAAAAAAAAATTGCCGCAGCTTCTTTTTTAAATGTTTTCATCTAATGAAAATATCGTTGGTTTTCTCTTAATAGTTGCATACAGACTGCATTTTGTTTTATTAATGTTATCAACTTATTACATTAAAAAAAAAAAATTGTCGCAGCTTTCTTTTTTTTTAATGTTTTGATTAATAGAAAATATTGCTGGATTGAGCGTCCTAAATTATTAGAAGAAATAATGAAAAATTAATAAAAGAGAGTTGCCTCCCTCTGCACAGTGAACGATTGTAAAGCAATAAATCTCTATATATAAATATATAGTTTTTATTACCTTCATTTTCCTTTCTCATATATATATAAAAAAAAAAAAAAATGTATATGTGTAAAAATATTTTTAACCTTTATATATCTAATTTTAAATAAGAATGTAAATATACTAAATACTAATCATAGTGGGGGTGATAAGTAGTTAAATGGATTAATCCTAATCTTATAAATACAAGAATGATAAATTAAAAAATGTATCCATTTTAAATGTGGAAATTGATGAATCGCACAGGTAAGAAATTCATTTTTATAGTATGAAAAGGTTAGTAATTGCAATTAAGAATAAAAAACTGGATCAAATGTTTGTAACATGTCTTCTTCCTAAGATTAAGGGTGGTGGTGTTTGATCAACACTGCTGAGGAGCCATGATGTAATATACTGTTTTGTTTTTAAATCCCCGAAACAGTGTTTCATGGTAAACAACTGATGATCCCTTGAAAAGTATATTATTGGTATTATAGTAAATTCGAGAGAGAGAGAGAGAGTTGATGTAGTGATTGCAAGTGATTAAATGACTTACTAACTAGATGGTTTTCTAACAAATGATGAAAAATATTTTTTTGTATAATTTTAAAGGTTAAAAACTTCCAAGACTATATATATATATATATATATATATATATATATATATATATATATATAAAACAAGTAGTTAATAAAACATGTTAAAAACACTTCAAAAAAGAGTTAAAAACATATTTAATTTTAAAAAGGAAGCACTAAATAAGTGGATAGTCCTTAATCCGCGGAGTTTCAAAGAAATACTTTCCTTCTCATCAGAGGGTAGAATTTAGCAAAATGCGGAATCGGATTTTGCTTGCAAAAGTATTTAATGAAATTACAAGTAAGTCATAGATCTTACTTGATAACAAATAGTGAAGGAGAGGGAATAGGGTGAAGAAAAAAGGTGATTTCACGTGAATGGATAATCTGGTGAAGGGTAAAATATCCAATGACGGTAAAATCCCAAAAAGTTGATTAAATTTCCACAAGTAAAATCCAAAGATGTAGAATCCAAGAAAGTTAGTTAAATTTCCATTCGCACAAGTAAATTCCAAGGGAACTGCGTAATTGGAAGATTATCCAATATATATATATATATATATATATATACACATGATGATTGCAACGTCTTGTCAGACGAGTGCCACTCCCTCAGACATTTAAAATCCATGAGCCCAAATGCCTGAGGGAGTATCTATACAAATATGATGTTACAGAGTCTTAGCTTTGTACGACAGCTAAGTCTCTCTCTCGGTTCAAAATGTTGAGATCCAGCAACAAGCAAGAGCAAAATAGCCAACAACAAATTAAACTGCAGATCAGCTTAATGCGGGTAATGGTCTTCCGCTTTATGGTTTTTTAAATCAGAGATTTGCTTCTCCTAGAAAGGTTGCCTTCACCACGGCTTACGGGAGCCCTCTCCACCCCAATACACACACACACACACACACACACACACAAATATACACTGTGCTAGTTGGCCGTTGACCCAGAAAAGAGTTCATTCGCCTATATATATATATATATATATATATATATATATATATATATAAAGATAATAAAAGACTACCAATAAAAGATGGTGACAGACGACAAATTCTACATGTGTCGGTTAAATTTAGGCACCGCCAAAACTGGGGGGGGGGCAGGTCAGTACTTTTTGACGGACCGTCTTTTTAAAAATCTACCAAAAATCAGGTAATTATCCGATCAATACGAAATTTTCAGCGATTATTAGGAGAAGAATGAACTTTATAACAGTGTACTTATTTTTCATAAACGATATTTATATATATATATTTTTTTGCTTACAACCCCCCCCCTTGTTTTGAAGTGGGAACAAATATGCTTAAAATAATCATCTGAAACTGAAATCAACATATTGTGTTGTAAGGGACAGAATTATAGATTCCAAAAAAAAAAAAAAAAAAAAAAAAAATTGTTTGCATACCTTATTTTGACGTCTGAATATCAGAACTTCGATTGTGTTTAATTATCCCGCTTTTGAGTTTTGAAGTGTGAAATTCGGTGAATATGTTAAGTAAAATAATTAATTTAAGTTAAGCAAAACAAAAAAAAAATTTTTTTAATATTTATACGAAAAAAGCTATTTTAAAATTTTTGATAAATAAATTAACAATTTTTTTTTAGCGAGCCGAATAATGCATGACCATTATTAAACAGGGCATGCTTTGAATAATCGATACCAAAAAAAAAAATTCGATAAATATTGTGCCCTTTGTGTTAAAAATAGCATCTTTTTTTTCGATCCCGTTTGAAAACGTTTGCCGCCTTTCGACTATGGTGGACCAAACGCGCTGAAATAATTTTTTTTTATTCTGCTTTAAATTGCCCCCCCCCCCCATTTTGGGGAGTCTGGCCCCCACACACATACACATTAAAAACCAAACGCATGCAAATGGTCACCCATCTGGTACTGGCCAGCCTCAGCTTAATAATACATTGAAATTTTCGTCACTGAAAAATAAGTTTTTTTTGGCCTGTTTGGTCTTCCATAGTTTGCTTTTTATCAGACGAAAACGTAAACAGAGTCGATCTGAACTCTACGTCAACGCGAATATCTGGTTACCTATATGAATAAGTGGAATTATTTGAAATTCAGGTACTTATATTATAATATTTTTGCATATTCTCTTAGAAAATCATCCTAAATCTTAGTTAGACAATAAATAAATTAATTAATTATTTCAAAAACCCTTTTTTTTAAATATTTAAGTACGTTTTTTGTGCAAGACAAAAAATGTCAATTGTTAACTTTTTGGGAAAATTTAACATTTAAAATTGAATTAAAAATAGTAGAAAAAGTTTTACATTATTCTGTTTTCTATATGATAAAATTCAGGGTTTTATCTTTCTGGAAAAAAAAAAAGTTACTCAGAAATAATGGATTTTAATAAATGTAATTTCGTTTTAAAAAACAACAACAACTTGATTTTGCGGCCATTTTTGGCGGTGCCTAGTTAAATTTAATGGCTTCTCTTTTTTTTCTATTGTCAGGGAGATGCTTATTCCTCATACCGGCTTTTCAATCTTCCTGGTGTCATGGGAGGACATTTTTCCTCATCAAAGTATTAAGATATTAATATTTCTTACAATAATACTAAAAATTTATAATTATTACTATTAAAAACATTGCATTAAAATTACAATATAAAAATATTTTTAAACGTTACTGGAGAGTTCTAAATAGAACATTCCAGAACCTTTCGAAAAAAGAACATATTTTTATATTCTATAAGTTTGTGGTCTTACATTTGGGGCGTTTCTGGAACTTTCCATTAACCAAAGCTATAAAAGAACGCTGATAGCATCAACTCTTCAATTAGTCAAATTAAAGACTCAATAAAACCAATAAAAGATGATGACAGAAGTTTGAGTCGTTTACGCCACTTCAGGTTGTTAAACGGCGTCTAGATTAACTCTGGCCAATAATCAAAAAACAATCTTATAAAAAGAATCAATTACAAGCATCGTTAAAAAAAAAAACAAAAAAAAAACAACTGGACATTTGGTAAAGATTTTCTGACCAAAGAAATACTATTATTAATTCTCAATAACTCTGTCTTTCTCCTAAATGTAAACTTGACTGAATTAAGAACTTAGTTATCTCCCTTGGATCATTTGCAAATATTTTTGTTTCTTTGGTTTTATGTGCAAGAATTTCTATTTTTCTTTAAACTTTGATATATTTTTTTTTTTTTTTTTAATATATGTTGCATGTTTAGCCTCAATTGCGTAATATTGAATAATTAAAAAAAAAAAAAACCCTTCTTCGTCTATCAAATTTCCGGCAGGATTGGAGTTTAGGTGGCGATTAACCTCGAACCCAAAACAACCCAAACCAAAAGCGAAAGGGACACAAATATCGAGTCACCGGTTTTTGTATCCCTGGAAACAGTGACCATTTTTATATACATTGTAAACATATAATTAAAAAAAAAAATTGAATAATACGAACAGAATTGTTCTGGTATTTTTGCAGAATTGTTTTGCAACTATTCTCTGCTGTCTTTCACCTAACAATTTTATTTTTTTTTAAATATCGTTTTAAGCAAAAACAATATTACATACTTAATTGTCATGTCGAAAATAATAATAATTACAAGAAAAACAAAAATTGCGAACCCTTAAAATTTAGGCAATGAAAGGGAGATAATCTCTTGTCGATTTTTATTAGAGTTGCGTCCCATTTGTCAATCATTTTTTTTTTTTTTGCAACAAAAAAAAAAAAAAAAAAGGAGACCAACTCCAAAAATACGGAAATGGTACAGAGTCAGTAACATTTTTTTTTTTTTTAACAAAAAACAACCAACATGCCTGTGAACGGTCGAAATCTAATCCAACTGAATTGTTGCACAAATAACATTTCAGACGAGAACAATAGTCCGTTAATACAATATAAACATTTTTTTATTTGGATTATTCAAACTCCTGCTTCACTCTGGCTGTCATTCTCACTACATATTAATTCCGACTGTGGTACAGGATAAATTGATTTCAAATAATTCATTAAAGGAACACGCTTGCATCCCAATTGAAAATATCATGAAGATGTTGACCTTCTGTGTAGAAACTATATACTTCATGATAGGATTGTGTTAACAGGAAAGTCTAACTATGGGATCACCATTGTCCCCAGCTGAGCCCAGCTCTGGCCAATGTATAGATGGACTGCCATGAGAAAATGGCGTTAGGAGTAACACTACTAAAGCCAACAACGTGTCTACGATATCTGATTGAGTTATTTATACTTTGTCCTCGTCAAGAAGGTGACAATCGCAATTTAGTAGGGTGTATTCCAGTTCCTGCTGTAGCTGTTCATTTGAAGCTGAAATCATGAAAATTAGTCAGTCATCTCATAAGATGTATAGCAATAACATCCTAAATTTTCAAGAGTCTATGACAATTTTAAATGACTTTTCTTTTTTTTTTTTTTTTTACACAGTGATCACCACTTATCAAGGCCCGGAAGCCACTCAGGGATAAGGGTTATTGCAAGTACATTACGTTAGTGTGGAGATTTGATGAAGTGTTTACTTAAGGGGGCGGTTCATTAGGAATTTGTTAACATCGGACTTGAAGACATCCAAGTTGTAGTCCGGTGGGAAGCAGGCAGACGGAACAGAGTTCCACAGGCGTGCAGTTTTAAGAAAGAAGCTTTGTTCATGGAATCCATGTTTTGATTTAGGCACAGATATAGAGTGGGGAAATTTTTCACAGTGGATTCAGCTAGACGGGTGTTTTTCGTGAAAGATTGGCGAGGGGGGACCAGAAATTGGAGTTCAGACGAGCACCTGCCATGGAAATAACGATAAAACAAGGATAGGCTCGCAACGTCTCTTCTGTGCGAGAGAGGTTGCAGGGTAGAGAAAAGGGCATCCCCCACTAAGCCACGAAGTCTATTTTGTACTCTGTCAAGGCAGGATAGGCTGTTTTTAGCAGCTCCTGCCCAGATATGGCAACAGTATTCCATCCTTGGACGTACTTGGCTTTTATATAGACTGTATAAAAAAGTCTGGAATCTTATGGAAGGCACCTCGTAGTTCAACTTTTTGACTAGGGTTAGAAGATGGGGAGTTTATTTCATGTTCAAATTGAGATCGTTGTTTAAAATGTTTTTCTTTTTTTTTTTCTTCTACAAAAGAGCCACCACTTAGCAAGGCCTGGAGCCCACTCGAGGTTTAGGGTTAATGAGTGTACGGCAGTCAATGGGACAATATCTTAGTAATCGTTAATAGTGGAAATTTGGTATTAGATTATTTAAAGGAACGATTCAACAAGAACTTGTTTACATTGGACTTGAAGACAACAATATTGTCGTCAGTTGAGCGCAGACCAACAATACAGTAGGTGTATCAGAATTTTTGTAGGAATTTTAGACACCCCTAACACGAAACTGCGAATAAAATAGAAAAAAACTCGTAATTTCTCTGTTAAAAGTGGGTTGTTTATTTTCTTTATGGATTATACTTCCAAAATAAACTATTAAAGTTGTTTTAAAAGTCATAGAAATATTTTTTTTTATTAAAAAACAAAACAGTAATAAATTTTACGAACTCAATATTTTTCAATTTTTAAACTTTAAAAATCTATCAAAATTTTTCTATTGATTCTATTTTTACAATATTTTCAGGATCAATGTGAAATTCTATGTTCTTTCCAATAAACCTAATATAATATTTTAGATAAACGTTTTTTGTTAAATTCACGCCCCCCGCATTTTCAAGTGTCTATTAAAAAGTAGATAATTAATTTACTCACCAAAGTTTTATATATCACAAATTGAAGAGAAAAGGTCAATAAATAATATATTCAAATTTAAAACAGAAAAAAAGTAGTGTTTTTTAGAAATTTACCTGTAAAGTCCGAAGTTTAAAACCGTTTTTTAAAAAAAAACACTTTTGAAACCTTGGTCCTTTAATTGAAAAAAAAAAAAAATTAGGGCTTGAATTACATTTATCGAGGAGTTATAAGCTTGGAAAGACGGGGTGGAATTTTCACGAAATTTCTGACACACCTAGACGTGCACTTCTTGAATAATTAATTCCTAGTAGGGAGAATGAATTTTTATATATGAAACTTCTAAAAATAGTTCAGTTGGTGGTGGAATATTTCAGGATACTTTTGAGATATGCCACAAAAAATAGGTCAAGTCCAGCTCACTAAAACAATCACCTAACAGAAGAATACAGAGTGCTTGTTAAGCTATAGTCAACAAATTGATTTTTTTTAAACAAATCGTTTTTGCTTAAAATGATCATGTACTTAACATTCATGTCGAAAATAGTAATATATCAAAAAATTATGAAAATTCATCCAGTAGAACATAGAACAACTGTTATTGTGTTTTTAGTACAAAAAAGTATATCATTATAGACAACAAATATTGCAGCTATGACACAAGTAATCTAAAATATTAATTCAGAGTTATGTCCCCTGCGTGTAGACTGCTATTGCCTACTTTATAATATCTAAGAAAAAATGCGATTTTACTCAAATTTTTGTAACAATTGCTTTTAACTATAAATAACTTTCTACTCAATGAATTTTCGTCATTTTTGGATATATTACTATTTTCGACATGACAATTTGTATGTAATATTGTTTTTGCTTGAAACAACATATTTAAAAAAAATCGATCTGTCGGCTGTATTTCAAGAAGCAGGCCAGCTCACCAAAACAACCCCGAAGAAGACCGCAAAAGGGCTAGATAGCAAAGAAAAAGGTAAGTCACATATTATGGTCCCATTTCTTCACTTTGCTCCGTTTTGTAATTTGTGTTTGGTTGAAATTTTGCATTCAACTTTGCACAGGGTAGAAAGTTCTTCTGTCATCGCGTTGTAATACAAGCAGAAGTGGGATAGAACAATGGGCTCACAAGATGCGATTGTAGGAAATTTGAGAGATGGAGAAGGTTTATTTGAATTGCACAGTATTACGTGTTTGAGTCTAGGGATATTAAGCATGTGATAGTGACTTGAATTAGAATTAAAAATGCAAAACTCACGTATCCTACTTCAGTTGCGCTCCAAGCAGAAACATTCATTTCGAACGCACTCCTGTCATATAAAAGAACCTACTCTTGATTTCATATATTATGCCTTTTGAATGATGCTGATGAAATCACATTCGGCAACAGAGATGAAGGCTTCGTAGGAACATTCCACGAAGCTTCAATTTTTTTTTTTTTTTTTTTTACATGGGCATCACCACTTATCAAGGCCAAGAGGCCACTCGAGGATAAGGGTTAAAGAGTGTACAGTAGACAATCGGACAATATAGTACTCGTTAGTAATGGAAATTCGATAAATTTGTTAACTTGTACGGAACGGCTCATCAAGAGCTTGTTTACGAGAGTGGTAATAAAACTTCTCCCATGCACTTGTGATTTTAGGCTGTGTAAGGTGTTAACTTTCTCATTAGATTATTTTGATTACCGATATTTGTCAAAGACATTCTAATATAAAGCCTATCTAAGAACACTGTCAGGCACATAAAGTACCATTGTGTGAAATTTCATAAAAATCAGTTCAGCTGTTTTTGAGTCCATAGGGAACGAACACACACAGACAAAGTTCCTTTTATATAATAGTAGATTACTGGCCTGCAAAGCCAAAACACAACATTGATCTAATTCTACCCGCCTTGTGTCACATCTTCCTTCAGTGGAAAGTATATACCAGTGGTTTGTGGTAGCTATGGCCCCAGAATTATGATACATGCTTTTATTAGAAGGCTCAGTTTAAGGATCCAAACGTTGGAGTAACTTCCAAGGGGTGTTAAAGTACTGGTTGCAAAATAATTTAAATTCTTAATTGCGTGTAGAATTACCGAGTTCAGCATTAGAGTTACTAATAAATGTACAACAAACAAATTTGATTCCTGATTTAAAAAATAAAAATCATGCAATGTGTTTCTACTGATAATATAATAGAACACACACACACATTGTCTGTGCCGATACAGTGATGCTGCTGTTTATTGTACAAGTAGAGTTCGTTTATGGATTGGAATAAGAAATGAAGTCTGGTTTAATCCTGTTGGGCTCGTGTCTTTCAATCGTAAGTGTATTCCTTTTCTTTCTGAGATTTTCATGGATGGCTCTGCTATTAAGGAAACATCGGCTCGGAAACATTTTGGTCTTTTCTTTTTTTTGTATCAAATCTTTCTTGAAGTTCATATATTAAATCCATTTTTCTTTCCGTTTCTCATAAAGTTGGTTATTTCTATCGTTCAAAACACTTTCGCCCACCTGAAGCTATTCTCTCTATCTCTACAAATCAACTATCAGACCATATACGGAGTGTTGTTTTCATATTTCGGCTAGTGAATGTCCATCCCATTTTAGAGTCCTTGATGAGGTGCAGAAATATATCTGTAATTTGATCGGCCCCACTCTTTCTTCTTCTCTGCTACCAGACGTAATGTTGCTAGTCTCAGTCTTTTTTATATGGCATGTTCTTCAGAAACGTTTTCCTTCTACCTATAGCCTTGGTCTTTTCAATAGGCATTCTTCAGATCTGTCTGATCTATACCCTGCTTCCTTTGTGCCAGCTCGTTTGACTCCTTTATCTAGTGGTCTTCATCAATTTATTATTTTGATAACTCCTTGTAATACAGCTTCATATTCCAATAACTTTTGTCCAAAAATTGCAGACTTGTGGAACATTTTTTTTTTTTTTTTTTTTTTTTTTTTACAGTGATCACCACTTATCAAGGCCCGGAAGCCACTCAGGGATAAGGGTTATTGCAAGTACATTACGTTAGTGAGGAGATTTGATGAAGTGTTTACTTAAGGGGGCGGTTCATTAGGAATTTATTAACATTAGACTTGAAGACATCCAAGTTGTAGTCCGGAGGGAAGCAGGCAGACGGAACAGAGTTCCACAGGCGTGCAGTTCTAAGAAAGAAGCTTTTGTTCATGAAATCCGCGTTTTGATTTAGGCACAGATATAGAGTGGGGGAAATTTTTCACAGTAGATTCAGCTAGACGGGAGTTTTTCTTAATGACTGTTTCTCTCCTACCTATTTTTTTTTTTTAACAATGGAGTCACCACTTATGAAGGCTCAAAAGCCACTCGAGAATAAGGGTTAATGAATGTAAGATGATAGTGTAGTAATTGTTAATAGTGTAGATTGGGTATATTTTAGATTATTTAAGAGGATGGTTCAACAAGAACTTGTTTACATTGGACTTGAAGGCTATCATATTGTAATTGATCGGAAGCAGGCTAGTAAAACGGTGTTCAACAGGTGGACAGTTCTAGGAAAGAAACTTTGTTCATGGAATTTGTGTTTAGATTTAGGCACAGAAAGAGAGTGGGAAAAATTGTTGATAGTGGTTGTAGCTAGTTGAGTGTTTTTCTATAAATACTATTATGGAACGTGTTCTTCAGAATTGTTTGATCTATTCACAGCTTCATTTGTTCCAGCTGGTTTGACTCGTTGGTCTAGTAGTCTTCATCAATTCGTTGTTTTAATGCCTCATCGTAAGTAATATATATCGTAAAACAAATTCTTATTCCAATCGTGGGGAAATCTCTTCCTGCTGAATTTTTTAAATCATTCTTTCAAAGTGTGAAATAGAATTTTTGTCGATCTGCCATGCTTAAGTTTAAATAATTTGTTGTTGGTCTGACATGCTTAAGTTTAAATAATTTGTTGTTGGTCTGACATGCTTAAGTTTAAATCATATTTTTCATGAGTCTGCCATGCTTAAGTTTAAATCATATTTTTCGTTAGTCTGCCATGCTTAAGTTTAAATCATATTTTTCATGAGTCTGCCATGCTTAAGTTTAAATCATATTTTTCGTTAGTCTGCCATGCCTGTTATATATCTATAAAAGTGTGTGAGTATGTATGTGAGGACACTTCTCAACCTATACACGGAACAAATTTTTGATCTACAGGCTTGAAACTTGGTATTTAGGGTATTCAGGTATTTGGAAAGCTTTTTAATCGGTTTTCATTCAGGAAAAAAAAAAAAAAAGGCTCCTAAGGGATCAAAATTGAAAAATTGGGACTTGGGATGCGTCAGATTTATATCTGCTTGTCAACTGTTTCACGACTGTGCATGCGCGGCTGTGAAACTCGACAGCTTCTTTATATTAAGAATAATTAGGTTTAAAAACGCATTCTAAAGATCGTGTCAAGTTGGCCTAATGGTTATCGTACTTGACTTCCTGTCTTTAGGTTTTGGTTTCGATCTCTGTTTAAGTATTTTTTTATTTATTTTTACTTACAACAAGTGAACTGTTTAGAAAAGAAACATAATACAGGGTGACCTAAAAAAAAAAAAAAAAAGAAGCTAAATGTTGTAGAACGAAAAAAAAAAAAAAGGCCAAAGACCCTAGTGTTTTGAATATAATAAACTAGTTATAACCAAAGTTTCATTTCATTCGGACAAAACGGCGCCTAATTAGAGCTGGGGCCCGTTTTTTATGGGTCACCTACTTGCATGCACATGCCTCAGCTTTAATATTAATCAAAATATAATATTTACACATATTTTATGACCAGGTAACGCCGGGTGGCCTGCTAGTCATAACATAAACTTAAGACACATGTCCTCACCAATAATGCCAAACACTAAGCAAAGGGAGATCACTCTCTAAAAGATTTAAACTCATGAACTTTATATCTCAAGGGAGACAACTTACGAGATGCCTTAAATTAGTTTCCAGACTGTTTTTGTTTGGTGACTTTTGTTGTACACATAAAACACTAGTCCCTTTTGAAGTAATCTCCTTCGGCTGCAATGCACTTGTTTGTACCGTTTCAACAACTTGTGGAAGACCCATGGAAATCCTCTTGTGTCAATGACCCTCGTCACAGCCTCTTTCATCCGTCAATTGTCTCATACAGACAGCCTCTAAGGTTTTCTTTGAGTTTAGGGAATAATCAAAAGTCAGAGGGAGCAAAGTCTGGATCATAGGGAGGGTGAGGAAGTGTCTTGATGTCCATCTTGGTCAAATAGTTTATGACAAGGATGGCGAAACCTTGGGACAAACTTTGCGCAAATCTTCCGCATCTTTAGTTCCCACACTGAGATCAAACTATAAACACACGATGGTCCTTAGGCATGAAATTCTTTATTTGACCAATCAACTCTGCTGTTCCGACTTACTCCTCCCACATCTCTCATCATCTCTCACAGACTCACTGCCTTCTTTGAATCTCTTATGTCAGTCAAAAACTGATGCTCAATTAATGCAAGTTGGTCCAAAAGCGGTCTGAAGCATTCCATACGTTTCTGTGGCATTTTTTTTTTTCCAGTTTAAAACAGAATTTTATTGCATATCATTCTTCTAAAGTGTCTTCACATTCAGATTGCATTTTTGAAATTCACCAGCTGTGACAATCGGGCTTTAGTAGGAGGTATTCCAGTTCTTGTAGCTGTTCATTGGAACCTGAAATCATAAAAATTGGTCATCTCATAAGACGTATAGCAATAGCATGCCGACTTTTCAAGAGTCTGCGACAATTTGAAATGCATGTAAAAGTCTGGAAACTTATTGAAGAAGGCACCTTATAACTTTCTCGTGAAGACTACAGCCCCCCTTCAGTAAAACGTTCAGAGATTTTTCCTTATTTCATCATTTTACACGTATCGAATCGTTTGACGTGTCAATCTCCCTTACTCATCTTGACTCCATTCAGGAGTTCACCTTAATCATCTTCCTTTCTTGACGTCTATTGTTGAAGCATATAAGTATGTGTACTGTCTACAGCAAGGAGACCCGACGTTGCCCGGGATCAACATGTTTCACACTCCATATTTTTATTGTCATCGAAATTGGTGAAATCACTCATTTTTCAATCAAATCAATTGATTGCCTGCTCTAGTTGAGGACTCATTGTGGTGCACCGGGAGGAAACTTCCATGCTTCTCGCAGTGACATAGTTCACAATACATTGTAGTTGACATTGCACTGTAGAGAACTTATCGTCGATTTTATAAAATTATTTTTTTTATATATTATGGCTTGAATTAAAGTTTTAAATGCAAAAGTCGAGTATCATGCTTCAGTTGTGCTCTAAGCAAAATCCTTTACTTTGAACGTGCTCCTGTCATATCAAAGAACCTACTGTTGATTTTATATGCGGGGCCTTTCTACTTGTGCGGTGATAATGGCTTGAATTAAAGTTGAAAATGCAAAACTTAAGTCTTAGAACTGTACATCTGTGGAACTGTTTTCCATTTGCCTGCTTTCCAACTGACTACAATATGGTCGTCTTCAAGTTCAATGTAAACAAGTTCTTGATGAACTGTTCCCCTTAAGTAATCCAATTTACCAAATTTCCACAACCAACGATTACTATGACTGCTATACACTCTTTAATCCTTATCCTTGAGTGGCCTCTGGGCTTTGATAAGTGGTGACTCCTATGTAAAGATAAAACAGAAAACGAAACAAAAAAATTACGGTTCAATTGTGCTCTCAACAGAAACATTCATCTTGAACGTGCCCCTGTTATATCAAAGAACCTACTGATATGTGCCGAGTCTGCTGTACAATTGCCTGTTCCTTGTTTCATTACAGTTTTTGATTATCAATACTTATCAAAGGCATTCCGATACAAAACCTATCTAAGAACACTGCCAGGCACAAAGTACATTTGCCTGAAATTTAAAAAAAAATATCAGCCCAGCAGTTTAGTAGTCCATAGGGAATGAGCTCACAAAGTTTCTTTTAGATAACAGTGGAGATAAAGATATGTTTTTTTATCATAAGAAATTAAAGACAGAAGAATGCAAAGGTGTGATGGATAGATTCAAACTGACGCAACTTTAATGGTGGAAACTGAAATTTAATGGTGGGAACTGAAATTTCTTTTTATAAACACACTAGCAGTTCAGCCCAGGTTTTTTTTTTTTTTACATAGGCATCACCACTTATCAAGGCCGATAGGCCACTCAAGGATAAGGGTTAAAGAGTGTAGAGTAGTCAAAAGGACAATATAGTAATCAATAGTAATGGAAGTTCGGTAAATTTGTTAACTTAAGTGGAACGGCTCATTAAGAACTTGTTTACGTTGGACTTGAAGACAACCATATTATAGACAGCTGGAAAGCAGGAAAACTGAAGACAATTCCACAGGCGTGCAGTTCTAAGAAAGAAGCTTTGATCATGGAATCTATGTTTAGGTTTAGGCACAGATAAAGAGTGGGGAAAATTATTGATAATGTTTTCAGCTAGTCTAGTGTTTCTTGTGAAAGTTTGGCAAGGGTGGGACCATAGATTGAAGCTCAGTCGAACACTTTCCATGAAAATAACGATACATCAGAGACAAACTCGCAACATCTCTTCTGTGAGATAGAGGTTGCAGCGAAGAGAAAAGGACATCTCCCACCAGGCCACGAAGTCTATTTTGAACCCTATCAAGGCAGGACAAGTCTTTCGAAGCAGCTCCTGCCCAGATGTGGCAACAGTACTCCATCCTTGGACGTACTTGGCTCTTATATAGATAGAGAATTGCATCAGCAGTGAGATATCTACTGGATCGATAGAAGGATCCGACCATTTTTCCAGCTTTGTGCGGACCCTATGTACTATTCATAACTTTATTTGCACATGTATGTATATATATATATATATATGTTAAAAAGTTTGGCTCATGTCCAGGTAACCTACATCTAAAATTTCAAGTGTTTAGACCCAAAATTGGCAGAGGAGTTTGGTAGAGTCTGCAAAGGTCAACTCTTAATTTTAACCTCTTGTCAACCAAATTTTCGGCCAAAATCCGATTAAAAAGTTTGCTGCATGTCTGAATGTCCTTCATGTAAAATTTCATAATTGTGCAACGAAATTTCTTTTGTTTGTGAGCAGAACCCTAACCCTAACCCTAACCCTACCACAACCAATATCTCTTTCACAAGATTGGACATTGGAATAAAAATAAATTATTGTTACATATGCAACGTAGATGTTACATACAAACAAGAGAAAAGAAATAAATAAAATAAAATCCAGGTCGGCATTTTCCGCTTTTTAACATTTTTTATTACCTTACTTTTGGCACTGTATGGCATAACCCCGCTGGATCAGCAAAGTTAAGCAACATTGAACCTGGTCAGTACTAGTGTTGGGACGATTAATTGGAATCAGGAATCGGAAAAAATTGGAAGATTTGGGGGTATCGTAATTGGAAAGATTGATGCCTATTTTTCAATGCCAAAAACGATTCTGTCTTTTTTTTTTGATTTTGTTTAAAGTAAAATCTTCCATTGCTGGTAATAAATTATAAAATAATAAATATTTATTGATTTTCAATTATTAGTAAAACTAAAATTGATAGATCATCATCCATAAGTGTATTTTGATTTTTAGGAAAATATCCGCATATTTAACATGTTTTTACAAAAATCGGGGGAAATAGCAATCTTATAGTTAAATAATTAGAGATTTATAAAGAATCGGAATCGGAAATTGTATTAGAATCGGGAAAAATAGTGGAATCGTCCCATCACTAGTCAGTACTAAATCGATGACCATTTGGGAATTCCAGGTGCTGTATGAGTTCTCTGCTTATCTCAGCATTGTTTCCATTCGTCCTGGACTTCTCTTTGCCAGTGGACTCAAACAATGCCGATTCAGGAGAGGCGTGTTTATGGATTGCACACCCTTGCCTCACAATTACACACGCAGCTGCCCCTGTTGATTTTAACTGTCAAGTGGTTCTACTTCCTCTAACCACACGCCGGCCATAGCCAGCTATTTCTTGCCTTCACGTCCATTCTCTTCAACGTCAACTTTGGTTTTCTCCGAGCACATATTGCAATTTTTGTCCTTTTTTTCTTCCTAATTTGCATATGCTTTTTTTCGACTACTGCTGCTGATCGCTACACATGCCGGCCATACTTTGCTGCTGCTATTTTCTATCGCACGCTGATACACATACGGACCTATATAACATGAACGTTCATAACGTCTCATGTGTGATGGTATCTTTACGTGATGTTCAACATCTGGGCAGGATAAGCTGCTAGATGCATCTCATCCTGTCTTGCAAAATTACAAAATAGACTTTGTAGCCAAGTACGGCTTGTCCTTTTCTTTTTCCTGCAACCTCTTTTCCACAGAAGAGACGCTGCGAGCCTGTCTTTATTGCTATTTTCATGGCAAGTGCTCATCTGTATTCCAATCTATGGCTCCCCCCTACCCCTTGCCAAACTTGAACATGATGTCCAACATTACTCAACATCAAACAAAGTAAAGTTCACCTGATCTTCGTCAACAAAACATTACTTGTATTGATCAGAATATTTGTTCTCTTGTGCAACGTTTCGACCGGATTGGCCTTCGACAGTCCTCAGGCATGTTCATTGTTTTTTGGAAAAGAAAAGCAAAAAGAGAAACTGGCTTTGTCGACATTTTCGTATTCTTTGATTTAGTCCTTATTTTATGGTTGTTGTTTCGTATTTGTGAAAAACAAATTGGTTGACAAAGGGGAGACAACTAATAAAGATCGACAGAGGATTATCTCCCTTCCAATCGATTAAATTATAAGGATGTTTGTTTTTTTCTACAATTAAAGGTTCCCAAATGCTACTAACGCTCAAGACAAGATGAGAACAATCATTCGATCAATACAAGAAAAATAAACAATCTAAAAAATTCAGAACTTTAAAAGTATTGATATTTTGAGAATTAAAACAAGCACAATCTCAGACGCTGTTTGCAAGTTGGTTGAGTGGATCTTCTCCCTGTGAAGATACACTGCCAAGATATTTTAGTACTCATAAAGTTGGATCTTCGTGTCAAATTTAGTAAACTACTCTCTGCTAAAATTTGGTCATGGCTTTATTTCCCTGTATTCGCTGTCTTTCTATCTGTCTCTTTCACTGATCGATCATATCGGTTTCTTGTTCGTTTTGAGTGCCAAAATTCATTGGTTTGTTTACATATAATATACGTCCAAGGATGGAGTACTGTTGCCACATATGGGCAGGAGTTGCTTCGAAAGACTTGTCCTGCCTTGATAGGGTTCAAAATAGACTTCGTGGCCTGGTGGGAGATGTCCTTTTCTCTTCGCTGCAATCTCTGTCTCACAGAAGAGATGTTGCGAGTTTGTCTCTGCTTTATCGTTATTTTCATGGAAAGTGTTCGACTGAGCTTCAATCTATGGTCCCCCCTTGCCAAACTTTCACAAGAAACACTAGACTAGCTGAAAACATTATCAATAATTTTCCCCACTCTTTATCTGTGCCTAAACCGAAACAACGATTCCATGATCAAAGCTTCTTTCTTAGAACTGCACGCCTGTGGAATTGTCTTCAGTTTTCCTGCTTTCCGGCTGTCTATAATATGGTTGTCTTCAAGTCCAACGTGTACAAGTTTCTGATGAGCCGTTCCACTTAAGTTAACAAATTTACCGAACTTCCATTACTATTGATTACTATATTGTCCTTTTGACTACTCTACACTCTTTAACCCTTATCCTTGAGTGGCCTATCGGCCTTGATAAGTGGTGACGTCTATGTAAAAAAAAAAAAACATATTGGCATAGGAGTTTGGTCTTAATGTGATACTATATTTTACCTCTCTGGTATGAAAAGCTGTATCCGTTGTCTGAAGCCAGTGAAGAGTTTTTTTTTAAGGGTATTCAAATACCCCTGGAATACAGAGAGAGTTGGGTGTACACCTGTGGTTCTGCTTTGAAAATGATACCCGAATTTCTGCTTCTTTTTTGTTTTTGTTTTTTTTTAGTTAAGAACATACCTCTAGTGTTTCATTATTCATGTAATATGTATGAATTTTATGTAATTTATGTTGATATGATTTTGTGTTTTTGTAATTTATGTAATAAATGACAAGTTGGCCATGGGAGGAGTGTGATACTATAAAGTGGTCAGAGGTGGATTTGAGCCACTAAGTGCTGAGAGGGGGGGGGGCAGATAAAGGAAGAGGAAATAGCTTAGAATAAACAAAGAAATCGGAAATATCCTTCAATCAACAATAGATAGGGAATAGCAAACAATAACAATAGAAACCTACGGATAAAACAGGGAAGGGCAGCTTCCGGTGGCCGGGGTGGGGTGGAGTGGGCGACCTGAGAGACCAAGACAGAGGAGACAGTCAGTTGACATCTAGATGCGCTAGATGGCGGATGGGAGTTGATAACGACTACAGTTGAAGAGTTATAGAGTTGACTGTGAAATAGAGACGTGGACAATTTTAGAGTTGACTGTCAAACAGAGATAGACAAATATAACATCAATAGAACGGGGGGGGGGGGGACACACACACACAATCACAAGTCCAACAGTCAATTTATATGTGAACATTGGCATTTGTGTTTTTCTTTTCCCTGTTCATATTTTGTGGAACCACGTGTGTGTCCCCACCGACAGTCGCCAGCGAGAAAATGATGATCCGGCCATAAGAAGAATAGTCGAACGAAAAGTCCACGGTACACGACGTTGGGAGTCGGCGATCTGTTAAGGTGGCGCACATCCGGTTACATTAGTTTTAATTTGCTGATTGGTTAAGTGGGCGAAGCTTAGTCGAGGCAAGATGACTATTACGCCCACCACTTTCGTACTATTAAAAAAAAAAAAAAAGAAATAAAAAAACAAGGAAAACATTTAGATTTTTGACTTCCTGGAATCTTTAGACGAATTAACACGCATACAATCTCGGACAAAATTTTTAGTTGAATAGCATTTAAAACGATGCATTATCTTACCTTGTCTGTCCTTAGAATGTTTTGATTGTCCGTAGAATTGGTTTTCTATCCCCTCTAAAGTACCAATACCGGCATTCATACGGTACAGGTACACCCAGAATAGGTTGAACTGGCTCCAATATTGTTAACCACATCTCGCATCAAAGCCATCAGTCGGTCAGCAGCATGATCCAGCCATTCATGGTTCCAACGATGGACACCAAAAACATGAGGACCAGACAATCTCCATATCTATCTTAACCGTGGCAAGCCAAGTCTCAAGTTAACCACCTTGGTGCTTCTACCAACCAGTGGGTGCATTAGGCGCTACTAATTGACAGATGAACTCATCCCCCGGCTGGCGCAGCGTGTGAACCACCAGAGTCTCCTTTTTAGCAGTTTCCTCCAGGCCAAGGATTTTACATTTAGCGCATATGGTCGAGTTAGTATATAATATTTAGGGACAAAATCTTCCTGGAATTTTTAGACGAATTAAATGAATCATAAGAAACGACTATATTTGTTGCATGTAAGGTTGAGTGCAAAGGAATCAGAAAAAAGGTTACTAGTGATATACAGCAAATACATTGACAGTGCGTACACCTGCATGCAGCAAGGGGTCACGAGGCATTACTTTGTGACTTGTGTATTGATTATCTTTTTGTGAACTGTCATCTTCATAGTTGTTGCTTCACCACGTTTCGGCCAACTCATCCTCTGGCCTTCTTCAGGTGGTTAACCGTGACGAGATAGGAATGCTGAGTCTTGTATCTGTATCCTCAGTAATTACTGCCTTCCATAGTTGCTGTTGTCTCACCACGTTCTGGCCAACTAATTCTCTGGCCTGCTTTAGGTAGGATTGAAACCGCTATTTTCAGACAATACTTAACAAGCCAGTTAATGGAAGCCACCACCCCCACACACACACACCTTAAAATAAATAGGGGACATGTGTTTGCTAGTCTTCAGTTTGGTTGTTCGAATTCTTGACTTTCTGAAACCTTTAGACAAATTTAAACGCACACAATCTCAGACAAACTGATGCATTATCTTACCTTGTTTGTCCGAATCTTTTGATTGTAGAATTGGTTTTCTATCACCTCTAATCTCTTTGTTTCTTGATAATTCTGTATCTTGTAATTTACTGTTTCAGCTTCTTTTATAGTTTTAATTTTCATTGATGAAATATCAGGAAACACACCTTTCCTTGTCGCACGTGAAACATGGTTCTTGGGAAATTTTCAAGCAAAAACAATATTATGATCTTAATTGTCACGTCGAAAAAATATATCCAAAAATTACGAAAATTCAAGTAAAATTTTTGTTTTTCGTAAAAAAAAACAAAACAATAAAGTCTATTACTATACACAACAAATATTGTCGCCATGAACAAGTAATCTAAAATATTCATTTCAGAGTTATGTCCCCTGCATACAGCCGCCTATTGCCTACTTCACAACAAAGAAAAAATGCAGACACTTATGCCCCCACCTTGTAGACACCCTCGACAGGCAGCTAAATCCCACCCCCACACAGTAGAGATCCCTAGTTTCTTACCCAGAACCGCTAGACTCTGGAATTCTATTCCAGGTTCCTGCTTCCCTAACTGTACTGACATGCAGAAGTTCAAGTGCAATGTGAACCGACATCTTGCTGCCCAAATCCCAACATAGTGCCCCAGTAGTTGCTGCCCCTGATAGTAGCCCCCTACACCAAAGTGGCAATGCGCCTTGCTTGGGGTGAAAATGTAATAACAATAAAAAAATTTTTTTATCCAATTTTCCATAAAATTAATTTTAACTATAAATAACTTTCTGCTCAATGACTTTTCATAATTTTTGATATATTACTATTTTCAACATGATAGATTAAGTATATAATATTGTTTTTGCTTAAAACAACATACTTTAAAAAAAAAAAAAGAAAAAAAAAAAAAAAATATCGATCTGTCGACTATCTTGACAAGTACCTCATTTTGCTCTGATATATTTGCTACATTCAGAACTTTGCTTTTCCTTTTCTAAGATAAAACTCCTTGAATGTATTTTCGTTCGATAATTACACACAATTTGTCGATAATAACCATCGAATCTGTTACATTGAAATCCGTCATCACCAAATGTCAAACACATTCAGCCATATTTTGTGGTAGTATGGTGTCCGTTCATTTGGGATTTTTTTTATTAATATGTAATACGTGGGATTGTTCAAACTTCTTTCCATCAAACCTGTGACCCACATCTGCCCCGATCGAAATGAACGGTTCTCACCTTGAGCAAGCTCCATGTTTAGACAAACTTCTTGGTCCGACCTTTTACTCTAATCTAAAATGGAACATGTACATCAAATCTGTTGCCAAAGGTGCTGGAAAAATAGTGGGATCATTCTACCACTCCAGTAGATATCTCACTGCTGATTCAATTATCTATTTGTATAAGAGCCAAGTATGTCCAAGGGCAGGAGCTGCTAGAAGGACTTATCCTGCACTGACAGAGTTCAAAATAGACTTCGTAGCCTCGAACCGATTGCCGTTTCACTTCCCTGCAAACTCTTTCCCACAGAAAACACGTTGCAAGCCTGTATTTGCTTTATCGTCATTTTCATGGCAAGTGTTCATCTGAGTAATAATCTATGCCCCCCCCTCGCCAAACGTGCATGAAAAACACTCGTCTAGCTGAAACCACTACCAATAATTTCCTCCACTATTTATCTGTGTCTAAGCCTAAATGTGGATTCCAAAACTTTTTTCTTGGAACTGCACACTTGTAGAACTCTCTTCTGTTTCCTTGATTTCCAGCTGACTACAATATGGTCGTTTTCAAGTCCAACGTAAACAAATTCTTGATGAGCCGTTCCCCTTAAGTACCTATTTACTATGCCTCCCCACGGGACAGAGTTAGACACCAGGGTCGTTTTTTAACGTGGAGAAAAGGTACAAAAATAAAAATTGTCTCAGTCGTGAAGGATTTCTCCTCCACCGAAAGAGAACAAGAAATAGAAGTGCAGCATCTGTAGAACAGATACTACACTTTGATCTTGTCCCGACCCCTTAAGTAATCCAATTTACTAAATTTCCACTAACGATTACTACGATATTTCACCATTGTCTACTGTACACTCATTAACTCTTATCCTCAGCAATTCAAAAAAGTGGTAAAAAAAAAAAAAAATATCAAATCTACAACAAATAAATGTTACCATAAGCCAATAAAAATTACTTTCTAATCTACCTGCATCATTTTTTTGGTGTTTTTAAGTGTTTTTATTATTTTATCTCAAATATTAATTCTCTTTATGGCTTTTAAATTTCAAACCAAGATGGTTGTTGTCTTGCACCCCCCCCCCCCCCCGGGCCCAGTCAGGGGGGGGGATTGGAGAGTCCCATCCTCACAAGGAAAGTTTTTTTTTTTTTTTTTTTTTATTTTAGAAGGGGAGAAGGTCAAAAGTGAGAAAAATAAATTTGTGATGACTAAAACTAAGTTGAAAAAACATGGAATTACATCCGTTTGTGATAAAGAGATGTTTCTGCAATTTCAAAACAATGTATTTCGATTTTAATTTTAAAAAATATTTTACTGGTATTTTTATTCATACTTAAAAAAATAATTTAATAGTATTTATTTCGATTTTATTTTAAATATTTTGACACAAATTTCTACTGGAATACGATTTTGAAGAATTTTTCAAGGTTATAACAGAAATAAAACCTTTTCAAGATAAAAGTCGAACTTCAAGGACTTTTCAAGTCTGTGTAGACCTTGTATTAACAGCATTCCTATCCGGTCATGGTTAATCATCCGATGAAGGTCAGAGGAAGAGTTGGCCAAAACGTTGTGAAACAACTTTGAAGATGAGGATAACAGTCCGCAAATAAATAAACAAATAATTAAATAAACAAATAATTAAATAAACAAACAAATAAATTAAACAAATAAATTAAACAAATAATTAAATAAATAAATAAATAAATAAGACTACTATATATTTTTTTTTTACAAAAAAAAAAAAAAAAAAAAAAAAAAAAATGTTTCAAATCTAACCCTACCAGATCTAAACCTCCGAAGCGAACTCACTCCATACCCAGCCTCTCCAGAGGGAAATAAGGAAACTGTATAAGGGTTAGAAAATTAATAGTATGATGCAAACCAGAGTTCAGAATGCGCTCAAACTTATAAATATAACAGAAAATAGGCTTACCTTCCATCTAACGCCAGTATTGCAACTTGGGGTGACAGTGTATCCAGCGAGTTAAGCCTTGCTTCATATAGAGTTTTTTTTTTTTTTTTTTTTTGCATATAGAGCACCTGACGTTGGCCATGACTTCGTTGCGTGGATTGTCAATAAAAACATTTTGGAAATTCTTAGCATGACAACAAGCTGAGCATGTGAGGTCCCTCTCCACGAGTAAAAATTTACTTTCACCATGACTAATGTTTGTGCTAAATTTTAAAATAATCCAAGGTGTGGTTCCCCCACAGAGAGAGAGAGAGAGAGAGAGAGAGAGAGAGAGAGAGAGAGAGAGAGAGAGAGAGATCAACGATCGATCCTGAAAAATCTGCTCTGGCAAAAATTTACTTTTACAATGACTAATGTTTGTGCAAAATTTTTTAAAATCCAGGGTTATTGAGAAAAGTGTGAACAAAAGACCAGAAGTATGGGAGCAACATACGAGTATAGTAGTCATTATATTTGTTGTTTATAAAATAACAGAATTTATCTGATATTTTTACGGCATAGATAAATTCTCATCTCAAAAATTCGGGGGCAGAATTTTTTTTTTTTTTTTTTTTTTAAATATATTCCAAACAAATATTCATAAAAATCAACGATCGAAAGTCAAATAAGTTGGAATGTTGTACATGCAGTTCTAAACACTTCGAGTTTATTCATACGAACATTTATCTTAGAACAACATATTCAATAACATCAATATTCTATGACTCTACCCATATTGTCACTACTGGTTTCATATTTTTAGTGTACACAGAAAGCACAAGTTATTAGAATCATGGATGTTACAGATGTACAGTTTTTTTGTTTTTTTTTTTACCTGATATCGACCCGTTGAAAACTTTTGGTTTAGGCAACATTCTCAGAGCCATTAAAGCATTTAGCTTTCTCATAACTTTGAGAATGAGCAATTCTGGCCATCCATGAAAATATGATTTTTATAAATAGTTGTAGGAGTATATATAGTTTATTTATTAAAAATATAATTTTTTTTTTTTTCATTTAGAAAAAATGAAATTAAACAAAAAAGAAACGAGCCAATTAAAAGTGTACAATTTATGAAAATAATTTATTGACATCAAAAAAATGCAGACAAAATACAAACAGTGAAAGATGAGAGAAAAAAAAATAAATACAATTTTTAGACCTTGCGGAAAGTGATTTTACTTCATGACAAAAAAATATATACAATTTTTCAAATATTTATTTATAGAGCAATAATCAATTTTATTGCCTAATAGAAACAGAATTTATAAAAGCTAAACATATTACAGTGTAATAATAAAAAAAAGATAATTAAAAAAAAAAAAAGATAAAAAAAAAAAAAAGATTAAAAAAAAAAAAAAAATGGGAGGGGGGGGTATTCTTTTATTCTTTAATTCCAAACAGTTTTTAGACTTTGTGGAAAGTGATTTTACTCCATGAAAAAAAAAAGTCTTGTGAAGCAGATATACAATTTTTCAATTTTATTGCATAACAGAAATTGCAGAAGCAGAACATATTAATTTACATTACAGTATAATAAAAAATATTTTGGTCGTTTTAGATTTGATTAGATTGTTACGACATAAACCAATCAATTTTTTGATGTGAGAAGATTTATTCATCAAACTACTGTTCAAGTCTTGAGTTTTTCACGTTTCGGTCGATGTAACCTCCGTGTATCTTGTTGAACTTGAGAATTTGACCAGAATTTCAAACAGAACCCTTTATTTACTTCAAGAGGGTAGCATGTTCTTGTTCTGTCAGCCATGACTGGATAGAGGTCCTAAGTAATTCATAATTGTATTTTTAGGTCGCCCACACTGAGAATCAGAAGAATATTACTTTTATAATTGATTTTTCCAAGTACTCTAACCATTGCGCCATGAGTTCTTGCAGGACAAGAAACATTCCAAAGTTCAACAAGACACACTTGAAGGTTGGAGGTTACATCGACCAAAATGTGAAAATGACACTCAAAATAAGCGCAGTAGTCCAATGAATCCAAATAATCAATCCTCATCCTAAAAATTCTGAAACATTACAAGATTTATTGCAAAAACAAAGTTTAACAGATATTAAACAATGTTTACAAAATATGATGACTCAAGGATTTTTTGTTTTTTTGCAAAGCAAATATTTTTTTTTTTTTTTGCAAAGCAAATATTTTTTTTGCATATTTTTTTTTTGCAAAGCAAATATTTTTTGCATATCAAATTTTTTTTTTTTTTTGCAAAGCAAATATTTTTTTTGCATATCAATTTTTTTGTGCTGCACGGTGAATAGTCACTTTTTACAAAATACTTTTATTTACATAGGTCATTTATGTGACTTTTTCAAAAAAAGAAAAAAAAATAAACAAAAAAAAACATGTAAATGGATTTTCATCAAAGTATAAAAAAATTAATGTTCAATACATAAATCAAAACAAAATTCCAATTTTTAAACTATGTAAAAAAACAAAAAACAAAGTACACTTATTCACACAAAAAAATATTTTAAAATGATAAAGTGACTTATGTGCATCGCTGAATATTGATTGAAGCTGATTAATTGGAAACAATCAGATTTTTTTATGAGGATTGCTGTTTTCCACTATCTCTTTAGTTAAGCAGTTTTCCTAGTCTGAATACGTTACTGTGATAGGGGCCAGATTATTCAGTGACAATATGCCTAGTTGGTTCTTCGTTATCATAGTGAAATTCGAATAATAATAAAAAAAACGTGTTCTAATTGTAATAAAAATTTTTTTCTGAAAATTTAAAATCTTTGGCCATTTTAACTAAATTTTCACTAATTGTCTTCAAAAAAATATTTTCATTAATACTTTTCTACCTGATCGTTTTTTTTTTTTAATGATTTTTTGGATATGTTCATTACTGCGATACGACAATTCAATAAATATTCTTTCACTTGAAATTCCATATTTCGATTTTTGAACTCCATTATTATAACAAGCAACCGCTCCATTTTGCATAAAAAAAAAAAAAATTGAAGAGTATGGATCCGACCAAACAATTTCTATCAGTAAAATTGAGCCTAATTTCCAATTCTAAAAGTAATTTTTATAAATGTTTTTATTTTCCTTTTAAACTTATTTTATCATTCATATTTTAGTGATAGAAAATTAAAATATAGTTTTACTGGTAGTTTTTTTTGGGTTTTTTTTTTATAATATACACACTAGTGATGAAATGACCTAATATTTTTCCTGATTCCGATACAATTACCGATTCCGATTTCTTATAAATCTCTAGATATTTAATTATAAAATCATTATTTTGTTCCAATTACCCGTAAAAACATGTTAAATGTGCAGATATTTTCTTAAACGTAAAAATATACTTGTGTTATGGGGTGATCTAAAGATTTTTGTTTTACTGTTCATTTGAAAAATCAGCATTTATTTCATTATTAATACCAGCAGTGGAAGATTTAAATAAAAAAAATTTAAAAAAATTAAAGGAATCGTTTTTTGGATCATACCAGGGATGAGAATCTTGAGAGATGGATGGCATACGAAGGTCTCGAACAATTTAAGAATGGGACATACGATCACGATAAAGTTGTCCATAACGAAAACTTTGTAGATCCAGTTGACCCCTCTTTCTGCAAACAAAGCACTGAAGGGTTCATACGAAAACAAAAACGGTTGGAAGCAAGAATGTCGAATATGCATTTGATGGAATTTGTTTCGATGAAAAAAGGGGAAAATTTTTTTTTCTCCCCCCCCCACGTATCATCCAATGCATCCGTGAAAAATATTCTGTTTTTCATTTTTTGACGTTATTGTTTAATATTTCTTAACATGATTAATATGATGGTTGTTGGCGTCACGAGTCAAGAATAACGAGGAAAAAGATGCGTAAAGGTTGGGATGAAGAGGAAACAGCTGGTCACTTGCGAAAAGGTTTTGCCAACCGTTTGGAGAAATCAGAATAAGGACTATCCGAGAGAGAAAAAAAAAAAAAAAAAACCTAAACAAACTCATCGCATTTGTTGTTTGTGCCTCAGTCATTTCCATATCCAGGAATCAACCGACAAGCGCCATAGGTCAGGGGGATGCATGGTGAGTGCAAGTTGTACTACCACCCAACACATACACCTTAATACAAAAACATGTTTTTCCAGTTGGAGAGTTCTTGAGTAGAGTCTGCATTCAGTCTTAGAGTTGGGTTAGGGTTGTGAGTTACAAGTCAAAAAATGAGAAAAGGCGTAAAAAGATGAACAGTTGGGCACTTGTGAAGATATTTTTCCCACTGTTTGACTATCCGAAAAAACAATAAACATTGCACATACGTTATACAGACTGCAATATAGATCACTGGCCATGTGTGATCTCAGCTAAGGGGGAAATTTTCGGTTGAAAATCGAAGCGAAAATCGTCGAATCGCACAAAAGGAAGAAAGCGATTTCGAATTTCATGAAAAACCTACACGAATCATTTGACGAATTCTAAGCTGAATTGAATTGAAAAAATACCAAATCGACAACGACGAACAAAAAATATGATTGTGTTATTTTATTCGTTCTCTATCATTTCTCACGGGAATGAGTTGATCCGTTTGGTGGAGCATTGGAAGACCTTACAGATAGGCAAAAATAGTCACCCTTCAAGGGTCCCATCGAAATCAGGAACCTACAAAATACGCTACTCTCCGTATTGACCAATGAATGGACAAGAAAAATTTAATGAGAACAAAAACAATAGAAATACACATCAAGGCAGCAAAAAAGAAGACCTCAGCAATAAAATAACCCCCCAAAAAATGCGGAGGAAAAACAGCTGCCAGCATAGTATTGAATGTTTTTTTTCACTGGTAGAATCGTGTAGTAATTGTACACCCGACCTTAGATCCATCAATGTAAAAAGTAATAGTGCCATTACTAATAACCAGACCTTAGATAACAATAAAATATTATCCAAGCTATAAATAAATGACGCAATAGTTTTTATAGAGGATATATCAAATATTATTAGACTGTCATTCAGTTTCTCTCTCTCTTTTGCTCAATTTGTGACTCATTTTCAAGGTCTTGATTGTCACTTTCTTCTGTTTCACTTGGATCTTCTAACTTTTTGGCAACTGCTTCACAGTGACGGCAAAGCTTCCAGACAGGAACAACATGGTAGCCCTTCTGCTTTAGTATCTCAGCCATGTCTAATTTGATAGCACGATCACCCTCTATCTTTTTGTGCTTCACTTTACTTTGAGAAAAAATATACAAAGTGCTGCAACATCTTTTTGAAGCACAAAAAGATAGAGGGTGATCGTGCTATCAAATTAGACATGGCTGAGATACTAAAGCAGAAGGGCTACCATGTTGTTCCTGTCTGGAAGCTTTGCCGTCACTGTGAAGCAGTTGCCAAGAAGTTAGAAGATCCAAGTGAAACAGAAGAAAGTGACAATCAAGACCTTGAAAATGAGTCACAAATTGAGCAAAAAAGAGAGAGAGAAACTGAATGACAGTCTAATAATATATCCCCTATAAAAACCGGTAGAATGCAGAAGCACACAAAAATCAATATTGTCAGAGAGAAATTAGAAAGAAGCCATTTTCGATTTCCAGGCCGAAACCGACTATGAAAAACAATATGTTCCTCAAATCCAACTGGGCTGAAATTGCAGATTTCTCTTAGTTTTAACCCAAAGTTTGTATGGTGTAAATATGAAAACAATCCAAGAGGGGGTGTGCGGGGCTGGATGAATTGGGCTGGAATAACCCCAATGCGACTTAGATCCAAACCAACCAGCACAGGTATGCATACGACATAATGACCCCATAAACTGTTATCTAGCTAACATGGACTCCGACACGACAATTCCGTTCACGGACTCCGACTTAGAGGAATGCATGCACTAGCGGACTAAAAAACATCGACACAGTCCGAGCTAAAAAGTACAAATTCATAAAACAAATTTTCGAACATTGTCCAGGAAGAGACATCTCCGATTTAGTACACTTCTGCGAAGGAGCAGGATCACAATATCAGAGAGATTTTCAATACATAATAGAAAATACACAATCAATTAACAAATTAATACAAGAAGTGTCCACAGAAGTAAATATCAAAGAAATTCGAAGGAAATTACTACTGGCCGTTAAAAGAATCATTAGGAATCTACGAAGCATGGTGTGATCACCACAGGATTAATCAGGACAAAATAGCAAAAGAGCTCTTCGACGTATGCCATAAAGTGCTACCAAAAATCAACGCGTTTCACCTCCAAGGACCAGCAAATGCTGGAAAAACATACATAATAAGCAGCATAAGAGAAGGAATCGTCAACTACGGAGCAATGAGATGTCGAGATGAGGATGCCTTTACATTTGCAAATTGCGTAGACAGCGCTCTAATGTACACAGACGAGCTCCAGTCCTACAGCCACAACGTGGACCAAGCTAAAGTAATTTTGGAAGGGGGAACAACCCACGTAAATGTCAAAAACAACCCAGAGAGACTAATGAGAAGAACTCCATGTCTCAGTACATCCAATACAGATTCATGGCTGACTATTCCAGGAGAGGAGCCTAACCTAAAAGCAAGGATGCACTACCACAATCTAGAAAATCCAATGCCAAAACTCAAACATTGGGGAGCAAAAAAACTAACACCCAGAATGTGGATCATATTATGGGAAACAAAAACATATGACATAGAGCAAATAAAACAAAAATGTCCAATTCCCTCACCGAAAAACCACATTCCACACGAAGACGACTTCAATTCCCCTAAAAAAAACCAACAAAGAACCAATAAACAAGGAAAGAAACTCAACACCAGACATAATAACAATCGAAGACACTCAAGAAGACAAAATAAACCACCTGGATGATGTTATCCAGGTCAAGCACAGAGTCCATGCACAATCGATTATTTCATGGACGACGCACAACCATCCCAAACCCAAGATCCCAAAATACTGGGATTACTAACCCAACGAAATACTGGGACTACTAACCCAAAAAACACCTCCACAAAACTGGCGCGTACAAATACCATATGCAGACACAGACGATGAAAATAGCAATCTCTTTTTCTTCAGTGGCGGACAAATTACTTTTTATTTATTTATTTATTTTTTTTTTTGGGGGGGGGGGGGGTAAGTCGGAATAGTTTAACATTATGTAGTAACCAATAATTAACATGCAAGGAGTCGACACCTAACCATAAATCAAAAGACAGAATGATAAAAAATGTCAAAATGATACACTTACATTATCTCCGTTGTTGGCAAATGTTCCTTGGCGTGTGTAACCGGTGGCTGGGTGGGTGCTATAAACAAATATAACTTCCGGCGCAAATTAAACCCCACACCCCCACCCACCCCAATATATATGCGGAAGAATGTCAAAGAATTTTCGAAATTATCGATTCTTTCTACAAATAATTATTCAGGTAAGTACAAGAGTAACTTTTTTTTTCAATGAATTAGTTTTCTGTGGCTACAATTAGCCCCCCCCCATGCGTACTGAAGGTTCGAGGCTAACCCTCATCCCGCTCCCCTCGCCTCCCACGGAAGATTATGAATTAATTAAAAATATGGCCGTTTGTACAGATTGCACGTTGGATTATTTTCAAACAATACATTTTTTTTATAATAATGATAAAGAGTCATTAGAATTTCTGAGAAGCCATGGCGTTCTCGCACGCAACATTAGATGCGATACATGCAGCAAAGAGTGCACCTTTAGAGAGGACATGGGTTAGTGGAGATGCCGAGGGAATTATCTTCTTTCAAAATCGAAAAAAAAAAAAAAAAAGAAGATATTGTAACTTCACCACTAGTGATTATAAAGGAACATTCCTTCAAGACTGCCGAATTCCCCCCTGGAAAATAATTCTGTTTGTTAACCATTGGCTTAGCAAGCATTGGGACCATGCTACAAGGGTTAAATGTTTAAAAATATCGACCAAAACGTCTGTTGACTGACGGTCGTTCTGCAGTGAGGTTACAGATTTTTGGTTTTCGGAACAAGAAGCCATCGGTGGCGCTAATGTCATTGTCAAAATAGACGACACTTTAGTGGTACATGCCAAGTACAATAAAGGGCGTCCTTTATCCCAAATTTGGCTGTTTGGTGGGATAGAGAGACACAGCAAAAAAAATTTGTTATTCCACTGGTGGAACCTGTCGGTGAAACGAGGGATCGAAGGACTCTCCTCCCAATTATATTAAAATATATACGTGCTGAGTCGACTATAATGAGTGACCAGTGGGGTGCCTACCATTCGCTCAAAGACCACGGTTACACTAACTATATGGTGAACCATTCAGAAAATTTCGTCGACCCAGCGAACTGCGATGTTCACACACAGAACATAGAGCGCCTATGGAGAGACATTAAGGAATGGGTTAAGCGCCCTGGCATTCGAAGTAAATATTTATACCAATACTTGGCCAGATACTTGTTTGTGAAGGAATATGGCGCAGATGGAATTCTCCATTTTTTTTCTTCATGCTGCACGCCTCTATCCCCCCCCCCAACGTCCACGTCAGCGAGTGGAGCCTCCCCTCCCAATCATGGATGAATCATCAACCGATGTAGAAAATTAATGGATCATTTTGCCATTTTCTTTTAGGTTAACGCCCCACCCCTAAAAAAGTGTTTTGTCTGCCACTGCAAAAAAAGAAAAAAAAAAAAAAAAAAAGTCTTTCCGACATGTATTTTAGTTTTAAGTTGACAAACTAAAATTATATTAGTGCGCGATTCCGCCATTGAAAACGCTCGCTTATGTTTCCGCGCGCTATTTAGCAGTCACAGGTCTGACATGCGTAATTTCATCTGTCACGGATATTGTATCGTATTCATCAGTAACTGATGAAATTACGAGGTTTGCACATCAGACCTGTGACTGCTAAATAATTTGGGTAGTGCCACTACGTCATTGCTGCGATTAATATAATATTTCACTTATGATGACGTCATAATGATGCAAGAACCGTAATCTATAAATAGAAATGACGTAATTACTAAGTATATAACTACAATGCCGCCGGTGAGGCGACAGAAGAAAGCAAAGCGGTCGGAGTGGACGGTACCGTACCACAGGTTCCTAGGGCCTGGAACTGACCTCGATTACAAAAAGTTCCTGCCTCCCCTAAATCGATTAGACTGGGCAGCAAAAAGACACGACTTCAACTACGGAAAAGGTAAAACGCAGGAGGTAGATGAACAATTTTACAAGGACTCTGCTGGAACAGGTCTGTTGGGAGCTTTATCAAGAGGGGCGCTCAGAGCAAAACATTACCTGGGACTCGACGACTACTTCGATCCCCCACCTAAACGAATTAAACTTGATCCTACTTACACTGCTAGCAGCGAAGCAGGTATGGAAGTCTATATGGACGCGAGTACGATCGCGGACAACGGCAACAGAGCATGGGGAGGTAACGAGGAAGGAGGAGAACTCCCAAACATTACTAACAATAGCGTAAGACGTGTAGTGCTACAAAGGAGTTTCAAAAATCAGGTCAAAACCACAAACATGAACGACTGCAGTGCCATATTCCAAATCTACGACACTGACCCAAAGGAAGGTATACACGGTGCAGTGAGATTTTCCTGGGCACAACCAACGTCCAAGGACTACATAGTACCATACTTCCTAACGACCTGGGTAACACCAACAAAATGGGAAGCGATAATGACTAACGCGACAGCGTACAGAGTGGTCAGCCAAGGATTTAAAATATCAAAAATAACCTGCGGTGAATGGCTGACAAAGAACAACGAGGAAGTATTCGTACCGAATCCGGAACCCTACTTCGACATATACGTCGACAATGGATCATACATCAGGTACGGAAACTTAGAGGGCATATCAAAAATCCCTAACAAGGGGTTCTCCGAAATCCAACCAATGGTAGGATCAGACGCAGAACTACCAACATACACATACAATTACATGGCACCAATCGAACTAATAAACGCAATTCCAAACATAGGTAACTTCTCGGACTCGGTAAATAAAACTCAGGTGAAAATGATCAATTTACACGACTGGCGAGAAATGCCCAACGTAAAAAACTTACGACAAGGTGACTCGTACACACATGTGTGGCAGAACCACAGCCTACTAAGACGACCTTTAACAAACACCACAATGCAAGGCAACTACACAATACAGGCAGGAATGATATCGAACCCCGTACTGATCACGAACCTCCTAAATTCGGGTGTCAAAACAGCCTGGGACTGTGGACTATCGGTAGCCACCGCTCCGGCCTATGGAACCATACTACGAAAAGCAGAGGACAACGTGCGCCAGGGTGCACGGAAACGACAAAGAAAGGAGGTACAGGAGGACCTGGTGCAAACAGAGGTGTCAGATTTAAACTTCGATCACCAAAGAGGAAGGAAAACGAACACGAGCGATGCCGGAAAGAAGGACAGCGGTAAAGTAAACATCGGAGCAACAACGTACATACAAACAAGCGGCTGCACAACAATGTCGGAGAGAACTGTAATTAACAAAGTGCTATACACAAACGAGGACTCTCCAGAAATGGTATTAATACACGTTCCACCAATACTGCGCCCGAACAGCACCGCCGGGATTTTATATTTTAACTTTGAATTGGTTTGTGACGCACTTATCCACCTGCAAAAGGTTCCAGTCACCACCCACAAACAAGCACTATCAGCGACATCATCTGACTTCAGTTACGAATACCACACCATTGTACCGCCCAACAGACACTTACACGGCCAATCAGCAAAGGGGATGCTTCATAATCACGGAACACACATATGGGACCACAACGGGCAAATATTCGGTATGCCTTATGGGCGTTTCGTTAACAAATAAGGCGGAGCCAAACCGTTTAAACGCAGCGTCAGCAAAACTTTTACTTTTTTAAATTCCACATCGTCAGCTGAATTCTGAAACTTTTACTTTTTTAAATTCCATATCGTCAGCAGAAACATAAAACTTTTATTTTTTGAAATTGTAAAACGTCAGCAGATTTTTATTTCTTGCGACGCAAAAACGCCCTATATAAGACGAACATACACGAGGGTTCAGTACTTCGTTCCAGACCGTCACGATGGAAGGACCCTCGACCAGCGGTGCTACACAAAGAGAGGAACAGCAGAGGTTCAACGAGTTGGTGAACGGAGAGACTATAAACGGCAAGCAGATCCGGCCCTACACTTGGATCTATAGATGGGAGACCCCCGGAGAGTTCGTTGCATCCAGGGACGACCGAAACAAAACCATATCAGGAGGCCATCACCATGCAACAGTCAAACGCAACCCACGGCTACTTGGCAAGAATCCTAGACCAGCGACCCTACATCATAATCTACCACGTAGCGGGGCCCAGCAGTTTAAAACACTGCGCTGATGTGGACCATTTCCACATGATCACGTGGCATCATAACCACCCCACCTGCGAGCACAGCTACGTTCAAATGAAGAGGTTGCAGGGACAACGGACCATCAACCCGTATCAAATATCGTGCCAAAAAATATATAACCCTTACGGGTTATGTAGCTACCTTACGATGGATCCAGCAAAATGCTCGGTAACGGCAGCAGGTCACCTGGAGACACCCGGCCAACTGGCAACCTACACCCGAATCTGCGACAAACCACTGCAGAAAACAGAGGAAGCAACGGTCGAAAATGGGTTGACAGGCAAGTCCACATTACGTGGACAGAAGTATAAATTTATACTAGACATAATGCGGCGCTGTAACAGTACTAACATGGCGAAAGTCATGCTCTACTGTAAACAATCGACGAACGCCAAACTACGAGATACCTGGGAACACATATTCACGAATACCCAGAATATACAACCCATAATGCAAGCGGCAGCAAGCGACCTGCAAATCCAGACAAAGGTCACGCCCATATTTGAACAGATCCGTCAAAAGAAGGACCTATTCGCAATGGACGGGAACCGTTACTGGACAGTCCAGAAGTCCTTAAATATTTACGACGCATGGGCAGAATATCACGGATTCGACCCAGTGGAATTTGGACGCAACCTATTCGAGGTGTGCCATATGATCAGAGCGAAAAAAAAACGGTTTCCACATAACAGGACCGAGCAACTCTGGGAAATCATATGTCCTAAGATCGGTGCGAAACGGACTAATGAATTGTGGACGCATGCGATGCCAGGCCTCAGATAATTTCACCTTCGGGTCATGTGTCGATAATACCCTGATCTACACTGACGAAATGTGGTTCACGCCACAGAACGTCGAGGAAGGCAAATGCATCCTTGAGGGCACAACGACTGCAGTCAACGTCAAGCATCAGGCGGAACGGTACTTGGAGAGGACACCGTGCCTTTCCACCTCCAACGACGACCCCTGGAGACACGTCCCTCAGGAACGTACAGCAATGCACAACCGAATGTTCCTGTACGAGACGAAACAACCGATGCCTGCATTAAAGGGTTGGGGAGTACGCGAACTGAACCCAACTATGTGGCTCACTGTCTGGAGGCAGTACGTGATGGACTACACCAACCAGACGTACCAGTTCCAGGAGGAGGAGGTCATCGAGGAGCCGGCGGCATCGACACACTTCACTGTGCAAGCAGTGGAGGGGTTATCGCCTGAGAAGCAAGCGGGATACTGCAAGGCGCGGCGACAGTTATTCCACGACCTAATGGCCGGTGAGGAGGTGGACAACATTCACGACTCCGACGTAGAGGACTGGATGGCTCACCCGTGCGAATTAGACGAAAGCCAACCAACACAATACTGCAAGACCCACGGCTGCAAAGCGCACAGATGTCCTACAAAAGTCAACCAACCAAGCCCTAGCGCACCGACCTTTTCGCAGGACACAGTCAACGACGACACCCCAATCTCCGGAGTAATAGTGCTCACTGATTCAGAGACAGAGGAGCCGGACGACGTCGACTTCTTCACGCCAAAAAAAAAAAAAAAAAAAAAAAAACCATAAACTACACGCTGGCACTCTATTTACGACAAATCAACGGACGAGGGCCTACTTCACAACTATTTTTAGAATGTGACTCTATATATACACTAAACTCAAATCGTTATTAAATTACTGCATCTTGAACGGATATGACATTGGCATGATTCAATATTATTTTGCATGTTCGATATTCAATTTCAGATCGATCATCAGACCTGGGACTATCAAAGAAATTCAAAGGAACCACCATCGAATCAGCGTCAGCGACGAAAGAAAACTACCAAAGTAGGTCATCAAAGTAGGTCAAGGTCACAGGGACAAAACTATATAAGCAATGACTATGATATTAGGCTGTGGCACTACCCGCATCAGGGCTCGGACCCATGCAATGTAATTCTATTTTATTTAAAAATTATCAGGTAAAAAAAACAGATGACGTGACCCCCATCATTAACGTTAATGATGGGGGTCACGTCATCTGTTTTTACCTAAAAATGGACCCCGCCAAACGATCCGTCACAGCTGCAGCACATCTGGAGACGCCCGGTCAACTTGCAACATATAGACGGATATGTGACAAACCGCTAAAAACACCAGAGGAACCAACGGTGGATACGGGACTGACCGGAAAATCCACACTGAGGGGCCAAAAATATAAATTTATACTTGACATTATGCGTAGATGTAACAGTACAGACATGGCGAAAGTCATGCTGTACTGCAAACAATCGACCAGCACAAAGGTTCGTGAGACGTGGGAACACATCTTCACGAACACGCAAAACATCCAACCTATCATTCAGGCGGCGGCCAGTGACCTGCAGATACAAACAAAAGTAACCCCGATCTTCGAGCAGATACGGCAAAAAAAGACCTCTTCAGCATGGACGGGAACAGGTATTGGACGGTGCAGAAGTCGTTAGACATATACGACGCGTGGGCCCAATACCACAATTTTGATCCGGTGGAGTTCGGCAGAAACCTGTTCGAAGTATGCCATATGATACGGGTAAAAAAGAACGGATTCCACATCACCGGACCAAGCAACTCGGGGAAATCCTACGTGCTGCGCTCCGTACGAAATGGTCTAATGAACTGCGGTCGAATGCGATGTCAGGCGTCGGACAACTTCACGTTCGGCTCCTGCGTGGACAAGACCCTCATCTACACGGACGAGATGTGGTTTACACCACAAAATGTAGAGGAGGGGAAGTGCATCCTCGAGGGTACTACCACTGCAGTGAACGTAAAACACCAAGCAGAACGATACCTGGAGAGGACACCTTGCCTCTCAACATCAAACGACGACCCGTGGAGACACGTCTCACAGGAGCGCACGGCTATGCACAACCATATCTTCCTGTACGAGACCAAACGGCCGATGCCTGCCCTAAAAGGTTGGGGAGTCCGGGAACTGAATCCTACGATGTGGCTGACCGTATGGAGACAGTACGTCATGGACTACACGAACCAGACGTACGAGTTCCAGGAGGAGGACATCGAGGAACCGGCAGCATCAACACACTTCACAGTGCAAGCAGTGGAAGGGTTATCGCTTGACAAGCAAGCTGGCTACTGCAAAGCCAGAAGACAACTTTTCCACGATCTAATGGCCGGAGAGGAGGTGGACAACATTCACATCTCTGATGACTCGGACCTAGACGACTGGATGGCGCAACGGTGCAAAATAGACAACACCCAACCCACACAATACTGCAGGACCCATGGATGCAAGGCTCACAGATGTCCTAACAGAGGTAACCAGCCCAGCCCCAGCGGACCGATGTTCTCGCAGGACACGATCACTGAGGACACCCCAATTTCCGGAATAATAGTGCTCAGTGATTCAGAGACGGAGGCACCCGACGACGACGACGACGACTTCGTCACACCAAAAAAAAAAAAAATATATAAACTACACGTTAGCACTCTACTTAAGACAGATCAACGGAGGAGGGCCTACTTCACAGCTATTCTTAGAATGTGAGGAAGTGCTCAGTGATTCCGACTAAAAAACTTTCTCATCAATGACACTGATCACTGATTTCTCTAATTTTTAACTTTTCTTCAAACACACTGACGCTGATGTACATAATGTAAATAAACTTTATAAACTAAACTCAAATCGTTATTAAATTACTGCATCTTGAACTGATATGGCATTGGCATGATTCAATATTATTTTGCATGTTTGATATATGATTTCAGATTGATCATCAGACATGGGATCGTTAAAGAAATTCGAAGGAACCATCATCGAATCAGCGTCAGCGACGATAGAAAACTACAAAAGTCGGTCAAGGTCACAACCACAAAACTATATAATCAATATGATATTAGGCCGTGGCACGACCCGCATCAGGGCTCGGACCCATGCAATGTAATTCTATTCTATGTAAATAATATCAGGTAAAAAAAAACAGATGACGTGACCCCCATCATTAACGTTAATGATGGGGGTCACGTCATCTGTTTTTTTTTTACCTGATAAAAAGGAAAAGCGGTCGGAGTGGATGTTACCTTACCACAGATTCCTAGGTCCGGGGACTGACCTAGAGTACAAAAAATACCTTCCTCCCCTAAATCATCCGCTTAATAAGTTAGACTGGGCAGCAAAAAGATACGACTTTAACTACGGGAAAGGTAGGACGAAGGAAGCGGATGAACAATTCTACACGGATTCTGCTGGAACAGGTGTGCTGGGAGCGCGGCCCGACAACCAGAGTCTTCTTCGAGTGTGAGGAGACACTCAGCGATTCCAACTAAAAACTTTATTATCAATGCTACTGATTCAATGACGTTTACATTTATATATATTTTACTCACCACTGACACTGATTCAATGACTTAATAAACTATATATATATATATATATATATATATATATATATACAGGGTGCGGCATAAATAACGCCCTTTTATATCTTACTATATTTATGTATATTTTCTTTAACTAATTCTTAAACATTTATTTTTTCAGGTATTTTTTAAACCATTAGATTAACAATTGAACAGAGAGTAAAAGCAATACAATTGTATTATCAAAATAATAATAATGGTGCTAAAACTGCAAGATTGTTATCAGATGAATATGACATCCCAAGAGTGCAAAGCCGAAATATCAAAAGCTTGATTAAAAAATTTGAATCCACAGGAAGTGTAAGGGATGCTCAAAGATCCGGAAGGCCAGTTGTTGCAACGAGCTTAGAAAAGTCCAATGAACTACAAGAATCGTTGCTGCATACTCCTCAAAAATCCAGTAGATGTCTTTCTACAGAGTTAGCAATCAGTGATAGGAGTGTTCGCAGAATATTGAAGAAGCTAAAGATGAGACCTTACATTCCACGTGTTCTTCAAAGTTTGCATGATGGAGATCAAGATAGACGATTACAATTTTGTGAAATCTTTTTGAATAATGTTAATGAAGATATAACTTTCCTTGAAAAGATATGGTGGTCAGATGAAGCAACCTTTAAGTTAAATGGGCATATCAATCGCCATAATTGTGTGTATTGGAGTAATGAGAATCCTCATATCATCTTGGAAAAGGATGTTAATTCGCCAGGAGTAACAGTTTGGACTGCCATTTCTTGTATGGGATTAATAGGGCCAATATTCTTCGAGGGTACTGTGAATCAAAATAATTATTTGCATATGCTTCAAACGGAATTTTGGCCAAGAGTTGTAAATCAGACTGATATTTTTTTTCAACAGGATGGGGCTCCACCACATTATGGGTTAAGAGTTAGGGAATGGTTAAATGAAAATTTTGAAGATAGGTGGATAGGACGAAGGGGACCAATTGAATGGCCATCACGATCTCCAGACTTAACGCCACCAGACTTTTTTGTGTGGGGTATATTGAAAGATAAAGTTTACAATCTTAAGCCGAAAACAATTCAGGAATTAAAAATTTCATGAAATTACCATTGAAGAGTGTAAAAAAGTTTGTAAAAGTGTCGCTGGTAGAGTTCAAAATTGTATGGAACATGATGGAGAACATTTTGAACATCTGAGTTAAATTTTAAAGTTAATAAAGTTGGTATCCTTTTTTTCATTAAATTTATTTTGATTTTATTTTTATTGACTAATTTTGTTCCCCAAAATCGTTTTTTTAGTTCAGAAGATCATTACTGTAAAGATCACCAATGTGGATATTGAATTAGATATTTAATAAATTTGAGATATACCTTTTACTTTTATTTATCTTTAAATTGCATTCATATTATAAAGAAAAAAAGGATATTAAGAAAGGACGTTATTTATGCCGCACTCTGTATATACACTAAACTTAAATCGTTATATTATTATTGAATCTTGGAATGATATGGTATTAATTGCCTGATTCAATATTTCTTAGCATGTTTGATATTCTATTTCAGATCCACCATCAGACCTGCGATCGTAAAAGTTTTTTAGCTGGTCGTCATCGAATCAGCGTCAGCGACGAGAGAAAAGTTTAAAAGTAGGTCAACAAATTTGGTCAAGGTCACAGGTAAGTAGGTCAAACCAAAATATATATACAATCAATGGCGATGATATTAGGCCGTGCCACTTACCGCATCAGGGCTGGGACTCATGTAATGACATATGTCATTTAAATAGAATAGAATGTCGACATTCTATTCTATTTAAAATATACCAGCGAAAAAAAAAAAAACAGATGACGTGACCCCCATCATTAACGTTAATGAAAAAAAAAAAAAAAAAAAAAAAAAGTTCGCTTGTCTTTTTTTTTGTCGGGGAGGGGGGGGGGGAGACATGCGCAGTGTGTTGCCGGCTGTCTTGCATGGCAAGAAACATAGCCATTAACTATTACCGAAAGCATTGTTTTTTTCCGTGTTATTATTGTACATAATTCTAGTCAGTGATACTATAAAATGTATTTTTTTTTAAGCAGCAGACCCGACTGCAGCTGTAAACAGTCAAATATAAAAAAAACGACTTCTTAAAGGTAAATAATCGGGTGGTCCCCCAGTGCACTTTCACCGGGATTTTTAATAACAAAAATTAAATATCAGAAAGGGGAGGCATCAGGATTTTAGAAATGCCTAGGTAGGGCATGGCCCAAAATAGGTTGGGAACCACCGGTTTAAAGCATCACCAATCGACACAAGCACAAAAAAAAAAAAATAAATAAAAATAAAAAAAATAAATAAATAAATAATGACGTGAAAAATATATAAATATTTATATATTTACGTACACAGACATTTTTTTTTTTTTTTTTTTAAATTTAGCTTTTTTATTTTTGACAAAATTTGGCTAGTTATCAATTTGGCATTTTTTGTTTGTGAAAATTTGGCTACAGTTATCAATCTGGCTTTTTTTACTGCAAGATTTGGCTTCAAATATTTATAATTGTCTGGCAACCCCAATTACGGTCAGCTATTGTACACGTTTACCAATAACTTCCTACCCGATGAATTTTCGTAAGTTTTGGATACATTACTATTTTCGACATGACAAATAAGTAACATTTAAAAATTAGTGCAAATCGCGCAGAGGGGTTTGAATTCGAGCCTCGTTTTCAGTTTTGGAAAAGTTAGGTCACACGGTACTCTGTTGACAGTAATAGCAGAAAATTAACCCTTTGAATGAACATGGATATTAAAAGCATTTATTAATCTCAAGTTACTTGTCTATCCAACTTATTTTCAAGTGTTTATTTCAGTTGAAACTCTGAAGAATTCCCATTTTATTCTAAATTAACTCGACACTGCTTGTTTCAAACTAAAAAAAATGCATCAAAATTAGACAGTAATACGAGACATCTCATGAATACATTAAACAGACATAATGATCTATGATTGTGGTTGTCAAAAAATCCAAGGAAGACAGCACTTCCACATATATCATTTCACGACCAGCATCCAGCGGAACTCTAAGCATTCACAGAATTAAATACAAAACTGATGGAAGCAGGAAATCATGATGCAGCAACAACGATCAAAAACACCATGCAGATACGCGAACAAATGACAAACGTTAGTGTACGTCAACAACATAAAAACCAAAACCCAGAAAATATTATTCAACATCATGAACAACGACAATCTTGATGAAAAAGTGACAACACACAGAAGTCGACTAAAGAACATCGATAGAGCATGTGCTAAAAATATAAGTTTATTAAAGAAATGTTTGAATATTGTTCTGATCGAGACATTTCAGACCTAGTACACTTCCGTGAAGCAGCTGGAAACTAATATCGCATCGACTGTCTGAGACCCAGCAGAGGTGGCCAGTGATAGAGAAGGCGGCATTTGCAATTACGTATGCAAGTTTGACTATTACCGGAGTGGTGATGTTTTTATTATAAAAACGGACCATAAACCACTCAAGCACCTGTTGGAGGTTGACTGGACGAATAAAAAAATACAGCAGGGGGCTTTAAATTATGGCCAATATTCTTTGAGAGTACTATGAATCAAGGTATTTGCATATGCTACGAACTGAATTTTGGTCAAGAATTGAAAATCAGAACAATATTTTTTTTCAAGAGGATGGAGCTCCATCCAATTATGGGTTAAGAATTAGGCAATGGTTAAATGAAAATTCTGAAGGTCACCATCACCAGACCTCACACCACCAGACTTTTTTTTTTTTTTTGGGGGGGGGGGGAGTACTGAAAGATAAAGTTTAAGAAAGAGAAAGTGTGGGCAACTTGTGAAGTTATATATTGCATTTCTTTTTCTCATTGGTTTCTTTGATTCTCGGTTGTTGTTATTGCAGAAAAAAAAAGTATGAGTAGCGAAGAGGTGAAGCAGATGGAGGAAACGGTCAGTGTTGCAGTCAGAGAATGGTTTGCCAAGTCTAACGGAAGCTTACTTTTACATTGATCAATCTAATGTTTCTAGTATTTTCTTTTACAGTGGTAGTGACGTGTAGTCGTTGCACTCCATACATTAGATCGATCAATGTAAAAGTAATAGTGCCGTTACTAGAAACCAGACATTAGGTGTAAATATAATATTATCAGATCTATAAATAGAAATGACGCAATAGTTACAAATATTGACCTACTTAGACATATATAAGGAAAAACGCGGTGATTCTTTTCTGGGACGACAGCTCGCCAAAAAGTACGCCACGGGCCAAATTTCATTCCGGCATAAAAACAACTTTCTACAGAAAAAAAAAACCCTTATTTCAATTTTATTATTGAATAAAGTTTATTTTTACAAGAATGTTTAGGCATTTACCTAGCAAATAAGCATAAAATTATATAGGAAAAACCGTGTTTATTATTTTTGGGCGGTGATTCTTTTCTGGGACGCCAGCTCGCTAAAAAGTATGCCACGGGCCAAATTTCATTCCGTCATAAAAACAACTTTCTACGGAAAAAAAACTTATTTTGTACACTTTTATCTCGCGAATAAACATGAAATTATATATTAAAAACCGTGTTTATTATTTTTAATATCCAACAACGGGGTTGAAGTCAATCATTTCGATTTTAAAACAAAACTAATTTTTTTGATAAATCTCTGTTTGGCATACTCATGAATTATTTTTTTTAAAGAATAAAATTGAATAAAGTTTATTTTTACAAGAATCTTCAGACATTTACCTAGCAAATAAGCATAAAAATATATAGGAAAAACCGCGTTTATTATTTTTAAAAAATCCAAATTATGCACTGTGTATGAAGTTGACTATATTTTTTTTTTTCTTAAACGAAAGTGACTTTGAGAAAATTGTGATTGGCGTACTCCTGAATTATTTTTTCTAAAGAATAAAATTGAATAAAGTTTATTTTTACAAGAATGTTTAGACATTTACCTAGCCAATAAGCATGAAAATATAGATGAAAAACCGCGTTTATTATTTTAACAAAATCAAAATCATACACGGGGTATGTAGGTTGCTGTGTTTTTCTTAAACGAAACTGACTTTGATAAAATTGTGTGTTGGCGGCGTAATCATGATTTATTTTTTCTAAAGAATAAAATTGAATAAAATTTATTTTTACAAATGATCTTTATACATTTATCCAACGAATAAATATAAAAAATATATAAAAATTAATAAAAGTTATTTTTACAATTTTTTACTTCTGCTCCCGTATCTCGAGACTGGTTTACTTTCAACGTTTAATTTCGCCAACATTTACTTGGAAAACCGCGACTCTTGTTTTTAAAAAATAATCTATAATATTAAGTATTAATATTTGATAAAATAAAACTAAATACTTTTTTTAATTGAATTAAATCAAAGAAATTTTGGATTCTATCTGGATTTGTACAAATCATTTGATTATGATTCTTAAAGGTAAATATTAAAAGTAAAATTTGTGAGTGTTGAGCAAAGTCAACTGTAATAATAATTAAGTGTATCATTCATTACACTTAGTATTTTTCATAAAAAAAGTATATAATTTGTTATTTCATTAAAATATTATTATCTCACTAAAATATATTCAGTATAACACGATTTGATATGACTTTGAATCCTTGTACTCTCAGATTGTCATAAATAACACTAACGATTCTTTCATTAAAGTAAAATACCTTGGAAACTTTTTGAATTAACACAAAGAAGTATGCAAAATTTTAAATTAATTGACCAATGTATACCATGTGAGTGTTGTGAAAAATGGATTCACTTTGATTGCTTAAAACTAAATGAGCACGAAAAAGCAACTCTTACTAAATCCACTGAGGGAAATTTTTTGTGCCCAGTCTGCACAGATAATCCAAAGATTTTTCTTGATTCCCTGATAAGACTAAAAGAATCATTGAAAGATAATGAAAAACGTACCAATATTGCTAAAATAGAAAGTATTAATTTAAAATCTATAAATATCTTTAAAATTCAAAATGGCTTAATTGAAGGAGATAAAATAGCATCAGAGTTGTTAAACAGATTTAACACTCGAAATTTTATTCCAATCAAAACTACGGCAGATGGAAACTGCCTATATAATGCGATTTCCAGATCTTTATTTGGTACCGAAAAATATCACTTACTGATACGACTCAAAATATCGCTCTATATAATACTAAACAGAAATCATATAAAAATAAAATCCCTGATAATATTGTTTTTGTTGCAGACTTAGATCTTGATGCTGCTCTAGAGTCATGTTTGTCAATTTATGATTGGGCAAACCAATTAATATTGTTCATAGCATCTTTAGCACTTGATAAGAATACATTCTATATATCCACCATTAAATGGATTAACTGATATATCTGTACCTGCGCTGAATGCAATATACAATGTAAGAGCAAAAACAAATATATATATAATGTGGACAGGACCTTGTGGGAATATACACCTTTTACACCTCAAATTAAAAAAGCACAACTTCAAATTAAAAAAGCACAACTTCAAATTAAAAAAACTAAACTTCAAATTAAAAAAACTAAACTTCAAATTAAAAAAACTAAACTTCAAATTAAAAAAACTAAACTTCAAATTAAAAAAACTAAACTTCAAATTAAAAAAACTAAACTTCAAATTAAAAAAACTAAACTTCAAATTAAAAAAACTAAACTTCAAATTAAAAAAACTAAACTTCAAATTAAAAAAACTAAACTTCAAATTAAAAAAACTAAACTTCAAATTAAAAAAACTAAACTTCAAATTAAAAAAACTAAACTTCAAATTAAAAAAACTAAACTTCAAATTAAAAAAACTAAACTTCAAATTAAAAAAACTAAACTTCAAATTAAAAAACATAACTTCAAATTAAAAAACATAACTTCAAATTAAAAAACATAACTTCAAATTAAAAAACATAACTTCAAATTAAAAAACATAACTTCAAATTAAAAAACATAACTTCAAATTAAAAAACATAACTTCAAATTAAAAAACATAACTTCAAATTAAAAAAAGACAACATCAAATTAAATAAACCCAAGTTCAATTTAAAAGCACGTGACATTATGTTAGAATTATTCATACTCAAACTTTGTAAGGTAATTTGCATAACATCACTTATGCAAATTACCCACTATTACTTGTAGTTGCTCGCAACAATAAAAAAAGAAAAGTTTCTAACAATTAACATTACAATAATTTAAAATATGGAAAATAACAATGGATCTCCGGTAGTTGTGCGATCAAGTAGAGGAGTCAAGAGAGGCACAGTACGTGGTCAGTACAAACGCAATCGAAATTCTCCTAAGCGTCGGATTCTGGAAGCCGCTCGAAATAGCAGGGACTGGACAACTGTCGCAGAGAACTGTGGGATAAATAGGAACACCGCGTACGCCTGGGTGAATAAACAGGCCAAGGGGCAAGACGTGGAGGATAAGCCGCGGGGTGGAAGGCGACATGGGAAAGTGAATCCGGACATGGTCAACAACATGCTTGATATAATCGGAGAAGATCCTACCATCACTCTCAAGGAGTTGGCCTTGAAGATTTCGGAGATGCATGGAATCAACCCCCCAATCAGCGTTACTACCATAAATAACCATCTCGATGGTAGACTCTTCACTGTAAAACGGGTTCACAAGCAAGCCGAGAATGTCAACACTCCGGAGAATAAGGTAAAACGTCGTATCTATGTAGAAAGGGTTATGGCCGCATTGGGAGCTGGTAAACATGTGGTGTATTTGGATGAGTCAAACGTGAACTTATTTTGTACTCGGACTGTTGGACGATCCGCGAGGGGCCAGAGAGTGGTGCTACATGTTCCAGGCTCGAAAGGTCCAAATATTCACATGGTTGCTGGTATTAGTCAACAGGGACTCATCAACTTCACCCGCAGGCGTGGCGCCTACAAGCACCCGGATGTCAACCAATGGGTTGCAGAACTACTCAATTCTGTCTTCGCAATGGGATATGATGCCGGACAGGTAGCCTTGGTAATTGACAACGCCCCGTGCCATTCCCGAGTGGAACAACTACACGACCAGGCAGCTTTTGCAGAATTGGAGTTTATTCGCTTGCCTCCATACAGCCCGGCTCTCAACCCCATCGAAATGGCCTGGTCAGCCATCAAAGCCGTCATCAAGAGGGATCTACCGAGCGTTATACATGTGCCACAACCGGAAGATATCACAAAAGTGGAGCACCGTCTTCGTCTTGTGGAGACCGCCATCGACCGAGCCTACCAAGTGGTAACTCCTGCCATGTCTCAGGCATTCTGTAATCGGGTTCAACGCCATCACGCTAGATGTCTCAGGGAAGAGGACCTCCCTGTTGGAGAATAAATGGTTTATCTATCATGTAATAAAATTTTAATTTAATTTGAACTTGGATTTTTTTAATTTGAAGTTTAGTTTTTTTAATTTGAAGTTGTGTTTTTTTAATTTGAAGTTGTGATTTTTTAATTTGAAGTTGTGATTTTTTAATTTGAAGTTGTGATTTTTTAATTTGAAGTTGTGATTTTTTAATTTGAAGTTGTGTTTTTTTAATTTGAACTTTAGTTTTTTTAATTTGAGGTGTAAAAGATGTATATTGGAGACCAAACCATTTTGTTTCATTGGAAGAGTCTTCACAAGGAAATGTCCCTATTAGCATTGATTCAAGCAGTAGTGATTCAGGAAGCATTACCAATGAAGCTGAAATTCTAAATGATACTCCAGTTTCATGTGAAATTTCGAATCAAATTGAGATGAAACATTTTGATCAGCCAATCAATAAATTTGCATATGATATGAAAGGAGTTTCTAAATTCATGACTTATATAAGTTCAGGTAAAAAGCTGTATCAGTAATTTTTGAAGTACACAGACATTTTAAATAATTTTCCAAGTGGCCTTAAAAATAATTGCCAATTTATGTTAAGATTTAATAGACAAAAATAAAAATATAGGTATAAAAAGATCATTTTATGACAATTGTGGTGAATGGGATCTTCATAAAAAGATATACCATGTTGACTATTATATTCGGAAAAGTTTCCAAGTAATATATAAAAGAAACAACAAATTCTTTTTAAGAAAAACAATATTAAATGAAAGTTCATCTTGATGGAACCACAGCCTGACGATGCAGAAATAACAATAATTAGACATGAAGTTCTTCACAAATTTGATAAAACCTTTAAAAGACGGATTACAGTTATTTCTGATACACAAAATCCACATATGGATGAGCTTATGTTCTACCAATATAATGGTATTCAACCTTTGAGCAGAAAAAAAATACGAACCAATCCTGAAACTCTAGACAACATCAAAGAAAACATAGATTTGCCAACTAAAAAGATATACCTCAACATGCCAACTGAGATTGCTGACTACAAAGTCATTACAAATCTGAAATATAGAGAAAAGATAAAAAAAACTCTCAACCAACAAGTACAGACTTATCTGATCAGCTACAAGAATGTTTAACCTTAATTGATGATGGATTCGTTAGGATGGTTGTTAAAATAGATGCTGATATTCCAGCTCTAATACTTTACACAAACGACCAAATTAAGGATCTTTGCTCTTGTATGGATGACAAGTCTATAATTGGGATTGATAGAACATTCAACTTAGGTCCTTATTTTCTGACATTAGTGAACTTTAAAAATACAAAAATATCTAAAAAAAACAACCAAGAATAATCCAGTATTCATTGGTCCAATACTCTTACATAAGAAGTCAACTTATGAAGTCTACCACGCATTTTTTTCAGCCATATAGCATCTAAGATAGCAAAAAAAAAAAAATATTTGTTTAAATCTTTCTGATCAAATTCAGATTGGATCAGATCAAGAGAAAGCCATCGTAAAAGCATTGGATGCAGTATTTGGGAATGCAGCACGGTATTTATGTGCTAGACATTTAAAGGAAAACTTGGTCAGATTTGTAAATGATGCCAAATGCATACAAACAATCAATAAAAAATATATTTTGTGCAAGATATGTCCTGTTAGAAGCAAAAAATGAATCAGAGTTTAATTCTGCATTAAACGCAATTAATGAAATTGATTTTGATCCACAAAATGATTCATACATGCAAGCTATGATTGAAAAAATTTACAACTATGTATGCAGACCAAGATGGGAGAATAAAAATTTTAAAACATGGACAAATAATACTTTTTAAGTACATGGGTAACAAACAATAAATGGGAAGCGATGCTCAACACGGCTACATCGTACAGAGTGAAAAGCATCGGAGTAACACTCGACAACATCATATGCGGGGAATGGCTAACAAAGAATAACGAGGAAATATTCGTACCAAATCCACAACCTTACTTTGATATATTCATAGATAGAGGAAACTACATCGGTTACGGAAACCTGGAAGGGATATCAACAGTACCAAACAATGAATTCACCGAAATCCAACCGATGATAGGAACAACTGCCGAACTACCAAAATATAAATACAACTACGCAGCACCGATACATTTATTAAACAAGTTACCAAACACAACCCCAATAGACGCACATACACTAGCAACAGACACAAAAATGATAAACTTTCACGACTGGAGAGAGATGCCGCACACAAAAGTAAGACAGGGAGACACTTTCACACATATATGGCATAATCACAGTCTGCTTAGAAAACCAATAACTAACATCATGACACAAGGTAACTACGTCATACAAGGAGCAATGATTTCCAGTGCAAGCATACTGCAATCATCCATAAGTGGAGGAAATCCAACCGCCTGGGACGCCGGACTAGACATATCCACAGCACCAAAATACGGGACAATTGCAACAAAAGCAGAGGAAAACTTAGAATCTTATAAACCAAGAAAACGACAAAGAACAGAAGTACAAGAGGACCTGACTATGACAGAAGTAGCCGACCTTGCATTCGATCACCAAAGGGGAAGAAAATCAAACAGCACAGGCAAAAAAGAAAAAGACGATAAAAATATTTCAGGGTATAACCAAACATCAGGGGCGTTTACCGTAGCCAACAGAACGTTAATTAACAAAGTACTATATACAAACGAGGACGCCCCGGAAATGATTTTGATAAATGTACCACCAATACTCCGACCATCAGCACAAACGGGTATCTTGTACTTTGTTTTCGAAACAACGTACATGTTAGAAATAGAATGCTGGTACGAATCATTTGCACACCCACAAAAATTACCAATGAACGATCACACATGTGCGGAGATGGCTACGGACGCCGGTTTCAATTACGAACTAAACTGCATAGTCCCGCCCAATCGACATCTCCACAGCCAATCAGCAAAGGGCATGATACATAACCACGGAACACACTTATCAGGACACCAAGGAAAGACATTGGGATTCCATTACGGAAAATTCGTAAACAAGTAGATCAAATTACAATAGCGTCAGCACATTCTTGAACACGTTGGAACTTGTTAAAATCACGTGACTTAAAAAATTGCAGATTAAGCGTAATATGATGACGTCACCAAACATTATATAATACACGACAACGGGAACGGCACACCAGACTACGAACAGACAGCCACAAGAACGCTATGGCCGGACAAACAAAACTTGAGGAAAAATTAAACTGGAATGAATACATTCTCGCGGATACAAAGGACGGAAAAAAACAAACACCATACACTTGGATCTACAGGTGGGAGACGGAAAACGAATTCAAAATAACGTCGAACGAAAAAGAACTACACACATTACCACACACACTAACCATGAACTTAAAGAAAAATACACATAAATATCTTAAAAGCGTTGGGGAACAAAGACCGTACATATGTATATACCACAAGGCAAGCCCATCAAAAATGAAAAATTGCAGTGACGTGGACCACTTCCACATGATCAGCTGGCATCACGACCATCCGACATGTGAGTACGGCTTCGGAGCACTGAAAAAAGCGCTGAACGAAAGACCATTAAGACCCTACAACATGACATGCTCAAAAGTGTATTCTCCTCACGGACTATGCCAGTACTTTGAGGCAGAACCAGAAAAACGGCAGGTGATAAGCGCAGGGAACCTGTCAACGGAGAGACAGAAAAGCTTCCTGGAGCGACTTACTACAAAGACCATTGCTGAACATCAGTGACGAAGACACCGACCTAAACACCAAAGGAGACACACTCAGAGGCAAAAAATACGACTTCATCCTAAAAATGATGAAGAAGTGTAATTCGACAGATATAGGAGACATTATGCTATACTGTCAGAATCAAGCACCAGAGCACCACAAAAATACATGGAGAAATATACATAAGAACACACCGAATCTCCAAAACATTATACACGCAGCAGCATCGGACATTCAAATACACACGAGAATCACACCTATATGGGAACAGATACGACAAAAAAAAAATCTATTTCAGGATGACACAACACGATATTGGTCAATTCAAAAATCGCTAGACATTTATGAAGAATGGTGTAACCATCATTCCTTCGACCCAGAGAAATTTGCTACAGAACTATTCGAGGTATGCCATAAGATCCGAGCAAAAATCAACGGGTTCCATATCACAGGACCCAGTAACTCGAGTAAATCTTACATGCTCAGAAGTATAAAAAACGGTCTCATGAACTGCGGTAGAATGAGATGCCAGGCTTCCGATAATTTTACATTCGGAAGCTGTGTCGACAAAAGCCTCATTTTCACAGAGGAAATGTGGTTTACGCCGCAGAACATAGAGGAGGCCAAATGCATTCTTGAAGGTGCAGACACATACGTAAATGTGAAACACCAACAAGAACGCATACTAAAAAGGACTCCGTGCATAAGCACCTCGAATGACGACCCGTGGAGACACGTCGCGTCCGAAAAAAAGACTATGCAGAACAGATTATTCACATACACGACAAAACGTAAAATGGACATGCTAAAAACATGGGGGGTTATCGAACTAAACCCACTAATGTGGCTTACCATTTGGCGGGAACAGATCAACAAATACACAAACAATAAATACACCATTATAGAAATGGACAATATACAACAACCTAGAACATCCAAACGATACAACGCGAGCAATAACGACCAGGAATCGCCAAAAAAAAAAAAAAAGAAAAACAAACAGCGTGAAAAGAAACCTATCAGAAGAATTTGACGCACTGTACGGGTACTGTGAACTCGACGAAAGATTCCCGACGCAATACTGCAAGACGCATGGAAAAAAAATGGTCCACTGCGCATTAAACTTTCAAAACGACAACGAAATCTCCGACATGATGACACCACGAAATTCCCCGACAAATACAGAATTACCCGACATCATACAATTATCAAGCGACGAGGAAGACGACCACGACAGCGACAAACAAATACTGTACATAGCCGAAAGGTTATCACCACAACCAAAAAAAAAAAAAAAAAAACACTGCTAAAGACTATTGACTTAATGAATTCTGGCACATCAGACAAAGAGAACTAGACGGAAACTTACACATACTACATACACTATACACAGACGAAGTACTGTCAGATAGTCATTCGGAAATAATAATTCCTTGGTTGTTAATTTAAGTACCTAAGGTCTGGCAAGATGGCGGACAAAAACTTTCTACACTCTAAGGTCTGGTGCGACCTACTATTACTACTAACACACACACATTGTATACTAACGAATTAAAAACTATCTTTTCTATTGTACGATTCATTACTATAATAAACTATATTAAATATTATATTGGAGTATGTATTATATATATTGGAATTTCGATCGCATGTATGGCATGATATTTGCATGTATAAGCATGGTACAAGCATGTAATAGTTATTTTCAGAAGAAGACCTGACCTGAGAGGAAAGAAACTTTTTCGGCGGCCATGACACCTGACCTGGGATGAATCAAAGTTTTAGGCACACACGCAATCAAAAAGGATTCAATCATATAAGGTAAGGAGGAAGTAATGTAGGCACCAATACGGCCAGCTATCAGCCCAATTCTCACGTATTCTATTTTATTCTAAACCTTATAAGAGATTTTTTTAAAAATATGAACTACGCCACACACCCCACCATTAAACGTGACACCAATCCATGAACAGATACGTGAAAAACACGAGCTATTCTCAGCCATGACGCATCAATACTGGCCCGTCCAGAAATCCCTGGACATATACGACGAATGGCTGACTTATCACCACATTGATGCCGACGAGTTCGCTACTAGTACGTTCGAGGTATGTCACAAAATACGTCAGAAAAAAAAAAACGCGCTACACATCACGGGGCCGTCTAACTCGGGGAAATCATATATACTACGAAGCATAAGAAACGGTTTAATGAACGCAGGTCGCATGCGCTGTCAGGCAAGCGACAACTTCACCTTCGGAAGCTGCGTCGACAAGAGCTTGATATTTATGGAGGAGCTGTGGTTTACGCCACAGAACGTAGAGGAGGCAAAGTGTATCCTTGAGGGCACTGACACCTACGTAAATGTCAAGCACCAGAGTGAGCGAATACTAAAACGAACTCCATGCCTGTCCACGAGCAACGATGAGCCGTGGCATCACGTAGCAAACGAAAAACAGGCAATGATAAACCGAATGTTCCTCTTCACAACCAGAACAGCAATGGACGACCTACAAGAATGGGGAACACTGGAATTAAATCCCCTAATGTGGCACTATTACTTTTACATGGATCGATCTAATGTTTCTAGTAATGGCACTTTTACTTTTACATTGTTCGATCTAATGTATGGAGTGCAACGACTACACAACACTACCAGTCTGGTATTGTATTTTCTTTTTCACTGGTAGTGTCGTGTAGTCGTTGCACTCCATACATTAGATCGATCAATGTAAAAGTAATAGTGCCATTACTAGAAACCAGATATTAGGTATAAATAAAATATTATCACATCTATAAATAGACATGACGCAATAGTCACAGATGTTGACCTACTTAGTAATATATAAACACATACAGCATGAAACCAACGCAGTATGCCTCCACCGCGAAAGCGACGTCGGACCAAGTTAGAATTCACTGTACCAGGGTACGACTTCCTCAGACCGGGCAGCAATGAAGTAGTGGCACTACCCAAATTATTTAGCAGTCACAGGTCTGACGTGCAAACCTCTCGTAATTTCATCAGTCACGGATTATTGTATCGTATTCATCAGTGACTGATGAAATTACGAGAGGTTTGCACGTCAGACCTGTGACTGCTAAATAATTTGGGTAGTGCCACTACTTCATTGCTGCGACTAATATAATATTTTCACTAATGATGACGTCATAATGACGCAATAATCGTAATCTATAAATAGAAATGACGCAATTACAACATATATAACCACAATGCCACCGGTAAGACACCAGAAGAAAGCGAGGAGGTCGGAGTGGACGGTACCGTACCACAGGTTCCTAGGGCCTGGTACTGACCTCGATTACAAAAAATACCTGCCTCCCCTAAATCGTTTGGACTGGGCAGCAAAAAGACACGATTTCAACTACGGAAAAGGCAAGACCAAAGAAGCAGATGACCAATTCTACAAGGACTCTGTTGGAACAGGTCTGTTGGGAGCTTTATCGCGAGGGGCACTCAGAGCAAAGCATTACCTGGGACTGGACGACTACTTCGATCCCCCACCTAAACGAATTAAACTTGATCCTACTTACACTGCTAGCTGCGAAGCAGGTATGGAAGTCGATTCGGAGGCGAGCACTGTCGCGAACGACAACGGCAGCGGAGCGTGGGGAGGAAATGAGGAGGGAGGAGAGCTACCAACCATTACTAACAACAACGTAAGACGAGTAGTTTTACAGAGGAGCTTCAAAAACCAGGTCAAAACGACAAACATGAATGATTGCGCAGCTATATTCCAGATCTACGACACTGACCCAAAGGAAGGCATACACGGAGCAGCCCGGTTTTCATGGTCACAGCCGGTATCGAAAGACTACATAGTACCCTACTTCCTAACTACCTGGGTAACTCCGCCGAAATGGGAAGCGATAATGTCAAACGCGACAGCGTACAGGATCGTCAGCCAAGGATTTAAAATATCGAAAATAACATGCGGTGAATGGCTGACAAAAAACAACGAGGAAGTCTTCGTACCAAACCCAGAACCCTACTTCGACATCTACATCGACAACGGTTCATATATCGGTTACGGAAACTTGGAAGGAATATCTAAAATCCCAAACAAAGGTTTCTCAGAAATCCAACCCATGGTAGGGGCAGACGCAGAGTTACCAACCTACACATACAATTACATGGCACCGATCGAACTAATCAATGCGATCACAAACACTGGAAACTTCTCGGACTCAGTAAACAAAACACAGGTGAAAATGATCGACTTGCACGACTGGCGAGAAATGCCAAACGTAAAAAACTTACGACAGGGTGACTCATTCACACACGTATGGCGAAACCACAGTTTACTAAGACGACCACTAACCAACACTACCATGCAGGGCAACTACACAATACAGGCAGGTATGATATCAAACCCGGTACTAATCACTAACCTGTTAAATTCGGGAGTCAAAACGGCCTGGGACTGCGGTTTATCGGTAGCGACCGCGCCGGCCTACGGTACCATACTGAGAAAAGCTGAGGACAACGTCCGCCAGGGTGCACGAAAACGTCAACGTAAGGAAGTGCAGGAGGACCTAGTACAAACAGAGGTGTCGGACTTAAACTTCGATCACCAAAGAGGAAGAAAAACAAACACGAGCGACGCCGGGAAGAAGGACAGTGGAAAAGTGGACATCGGAGCGACAACTTACATACAAACAAGCGGTTGCACAACAATGTCTGACAGAACAGTGATTAACAAGGTGCTCTACACAAACGAGGACTCACCAGACATGGTACTAATACATGTTCCGCCTATACTGCGCCCGAACAGCACCGCCGGTATTTTATATTTCAACTTCGAATTAACTTACATGCTAGAAATTGAAATAGTCTGTGACGCACTTATCCACCCGCAGAAGGTCCCAGTCACCACCCACAAACAAGCACTATCAGCAACATCGGCGGACTTCAGTTACGAATACCACACCATTGTACCGCCCAATAGACATTTCCACGGCCAATCAGCAAAAGGAATGCTTCATAATCACGGCACACACATATGGGACCACAACGGTCAAATATTCGGCATGCCTTATGGGCGTTTCGTAAACAAATAGGGTGGAGCTACAGACACTAAACGCTCGGTAAGCAAAATATATACTTTTTTAAATTCCGAGGCGTCAGCTAAAATCAATTAGCTATTTTCGAAATTCATCAACGTCAGCATAATTCAATTACTACCAGAGATAATTACAAAACCGGCAACAGATTCTAATTCTTACGACGCAGATACTTGCTATAAAAGACGCACATAAACCACCGATCAGGCACACGCTCCAGACATTCAGGATGGAAGCCACGACCAGCGCCAGCAACCAAAGAGAAGAACAACAACATTTCAATACCTTAGTCAACGGAGAAACTGTAAACGGCAAACAAATCCGACCGTACACATGGATCTACCGCTGGGAAACCGAAAAGGAGTTCAGCCTTAAGCCGGGGACGACAGAGACCAAACCTTACCAAGAGGCGCTAACGTTACAGCCATCGAACGCTACCCACGGGTACTTGGCCAGAATTCTAGACCAGCGCCCATACATAATAGTATACCACGTAGCAGGGCCAAGCAGTTTGAAACATTGCGCAGACGTGGACCACTTCCACATGATAACATGGCACCACAACCACCCGACATGCGAGCACAGTTACGTGCAAATGAAAAAACTCCAGGGCGAGTGACAGATAAACCCCTACCAAATCTCATGCCAGAAAATTTACAACCCGTACGGGCTCTGCAGTTACCTAACACAGGACCCGTCAAAACGTACAGTAGTAGCAGCAGGGCACCTAGAAACTCCCGGTCAACTAGCGACCTACAGAAAAATATGCGACAAGCCCTTAAAGAAACAGGACGAACCCGCGGTAGACACAGGACTCACTGGAAAATCTACCCTGAGAGGGCAAAAATATAAATTCATTCTCGATATAATGAGAAAATGTAACAGTACTGACATGGCAAAAGTCATGCTCTACTGTAAACAATCCACAAATGCAAAGGTCTGTGACACATGGGAACACATATTTACCAATACCCAAAACATTCAACCGATCATGCAGGCAGCGGCAAGCGACCTACAAATCCAAACAAAGGTCACACCCATATTCGAACAGATCCGGCAAAAGAAGGACCTCTTCAGCATGGACGGGAACCGGTATTGGTCTGTGCAAAAGTCATTGGACATATACAACGTTTGGGCCCAACACCACAACTTTGACCCGGTAGAATTCGGAAGAAACTTATTCGAAGTATGTCACATGATATGGGCCAAAAAGAACGGGTTCCACATAACAGGACCAAGTAACTCAGGCAAGTCTTACGTGTTACGGTCAATCAGAAACGGGCTCATGAACTGCGGTCGAATGCGGTGTCAGGCTTCGGACAACTTCACGTTCGGCTCCTGTGTGGACAAGACACTGATCTACACGGACGAAATGTGGTTCACACCACAAAATGTAGAGGAGGGAAAGTGCATCCTGGAAGGTACCACAACAGCGGTAAACGTGAAGCACCAGGCGGAACGATACTTAGAGAGGACACCATGCCTGTCTACAAGTAACGACGACCCCTGGAGACACGTCCCGCAGGAAAGAACAGCAATGCACAACCGAATGTTCCTCTACGAGACGAAGAGGCCCATGCCTGCCCTAAAGGGATGGGGAGTCCGAGAACTCAATCCGACAATGTGGCTGACCGTCTGGAGACAGTACGTGATGGACTACACGAACCAGACGTACCAATTCCAGGAGGAAGAAGACATCGAGGAACCAGCAGCATCGACCAACTTCACTGTCCAAGCAGTAGAGGGCCTGTCACCAGACAAACAGGCGGGTTACATGAAGGCACGAAGACAACTGTTCAAAGAACTCATGGGAGGAGAGGAGGTACAAAACCTGCGTATCTCAGACGATTCCGACGTCGAGGACTGGATGACTGAGGCATGTGAAATTGACGAAAACCAGCCGACGCAGTACTGTAAAACCCACGGTTGCAAGGCACACAGATGTCCTACAGCAACAAACCAACCCAGCCCCTCAGCACCCACCATGTCTCAAGACACAGTAATAGAGGACTCGCCAATCTCCGGAGTAATAGTGCTCAGCGACTCAGAAACAGAAGAACCGGAGGAGGACGACTTCGTCACACCAAAAAAAAACAAAAAAAAAAACATAATAAACTACACATTAGCAATATACCAACGACAAATCAACGGACGAGGGCCGACGTCACAGCTATTTTTAGAATGTGAAGAAGTGCTCAGTGACTCCGATTGATAAAGTATTCTATCAATGACACTTATCAATGATCACATAGACTTTTGTAAATATTTTCTAAACCGCACTGACACTGATGTAACTACCGCGAAAACTCACTGCTGGCGAACCTGCTCGACCAAAGGCCGAACATTGTAGTCTACCACAAAGCAGGACCGAGCCGACTGAAAAACTGCTCAGACGTGGACCATTTCCACGTCATCAGTTGGCATTTCGAGCATCCGACCAGCGAGTATGGATTCAGTCGCTTGAAGAGGACGCTGCAGGACCGAGGGGAACAGGCGTATACCATGACGTGTCCAAAGGTATACAGTCCTTACGGGCTTTGCACGTACTTGACGACGGATCCGAGCATCAGAACGGTGCTATCGGCGGGTAACCTGACGACAGAACGACAACTGGCTATGCTACGGAAACTAACGGAGAAGACCATCAGGGAGCCAAGTCCGGAACTCGAGGAATCGCGCCTAGCCAACAAATCAGACAGCCTGAGAGGTCAAAAATACGACTTTCTCACAAAAATCATGAAGAAGGCGAATTCCACGGACGTCGGAGACCTGATGATTTACTGCGCTAGAGCGGCAAAACCGTCGACGAGACAGACCTGGGCGAGCATACATAAAAACACGGAAAACCTATCGAACATCATAGCCGCTGCAGCTACGGACGTCCAAATACAGAGCCGGGTCACGCCGATCCACGAACAGATTCGTGAGAAACACGAGCTATTCTCGGCTATGACACACCAGTACTGGCCGGTACAAAAGTCGCTAGACATCTACGACGAATGGCTGGAGTACCACCAGATCGACGCCGACGAGTTCGCAACGGGGACGTTCGAGGTTTGCCACAAAATAAGGCCCAAGAAAAATGCTCTACACATCACCGGACCATCAAATTCGGGAAAATCATACATCCTTCGCAGCATCAGAAACGGTCTGATGAACGCGGGAAGAATGAGATGCCAGGCGAGTGACAACTTCACTTTCGGCAGCTGCGTAGACAAGAGCCTCATATTTACGGAAGAAATGTGGTTCATGCCACAGAACGTCGAGGAAGCCAAGTGCATCCTAGAAGGAACGGACACCTACGTGAACGTGAAGCACCAGAGCGAGCGAATCCTAAAACGCACGCCCTGCTTGTCCACCAGCAACGACGAACCATGGCGTCACGTGGCCAACGAAAAACAGGCCATGATCAACAGGATGTTCCTGTTTACAACCCGAACAGCGATGGACGACCTAAAGGGATGGGGAACGTTAGAACTCAACCCGCTGATGTGGCTGACAATATGGCGGAAACACATCACGGACTACCAGCGAGACGGTTACATCCCGAAGGCAGGAAAATTGACCACACAACCAAAACCTTCATCAAGATACACGTGGAAGGAGGAGGACAAACACAGTCCTTCGAAGAAACTACGAGTACGAGACGTGCGGCGCAACTTACTGCCTGAAATGAACGAGCAGTGCATCCTAGATCCAGACCAGCCAGCCCAGGTATGTTTGACACACGGACATCCCATAAACTGTCCGACGCCACCAAACGACTCCGAGGACACAGTACCATTCACGGACTCTGACTTAGAGGAAATGATGACAAATAGTAATTCGCCGTCGGCGCCACCAGACACAGACAGTACAGACTTGATCATAATAACTGACAGCGACGACGACAAAGAGAACAACGACGAAAAAAAAAAAAAAAAAAAAAAAAAAACATCAACGAGTTCACATTAATACGGGACAGAGAACTGCACACGCATACACATAACGCACAAACAAACAAAATCCTTGCAGACATTGGTAATGTACTGCGAGGAATTGCTGACAGACTCTGACTGATAAAAAAGAAATTAATCTATGGTCTAAGTCTAAGGTGTCATGGCCGCCAAAAAACTTTTTCCTATCTAATGTCTGTTCTTTGTATTATTATTATTACTATTATTATTGGAATTATTATTGTAATTGCAATATTATTGTATAATAAACATATATATATATAATACCATACATGTGTTTGTATTTTAATATTTTTCCTTCTGCATGACATGAGATGCATGAAATTATTTTTCAGAACCACCAGACATTAGATGAATGAAAGTTTTTCTACGCGCGCGCATTATATTTCTATAAACTCTATAAGGTAAGGTATTAGAGCATGGCACTAAGTGGCAACTTAGATAAGTCCAATTCTCCCGTATTCTATTTTATTCAAAACCTGTCAGAGAAAATAAAAAAATCTCTATGTAGGGTGCCCCCCCTCCACCATTAAACGTTTATGTTAATTTAAGTATCTAAGGTCTGGCAAGATGGCGGACAAAAACTTTCTACACTCTAAGGTCTGGTGCGACCTACTATTACTACTAACACACACACACATTGTATACTAACAAATTAAAAACTATCTTTTCTATTGTACGATTCATTACTATAATAAACTATATTAAATATTATATTGGAGTATGTATTATATATATTGGAATTTCGATCGCATGTATGGCATGATATTTGCATGTATAAGCATGGTACAAGCATGTAATAGTTATTTTCAGAAGAAGACCTGACCTGAGAGGAAAGAAACTTTTTCGGCGGCCATGACACCTGACCTGGGATGAATCAAAGTTTTAGGCACACACGCAATCAAAAAGGATTCAATCATATAAGGTAAGGAGGAAGTAATGTAGGCACCAATACGGCCAGCTATCAGCCCAATTCTCACGTATTCTATTTTATTCTAAACCTTATAAGAGATTTTTTTAAAAATATGAACTACGCCACACACCCCACCATTAAACGTGACACCAATCCATGAACAGATATGTGAAAAACACGAGCTATTCTCAGCCATGACGCATCAATACTGGCCCATCCAGAAATCCCTGGACATATACGACGAATGGCTGACTTATCACCACATTGATGCCGACGAGTTCGCTACTAGTACGTTCGAGGTATGTCACAAAATACGTCAGAAAAAAAAAAAAACGCGCTACACATCACGGGGCCGTCTAACTCGGGGAAATCATATATACTACGAAGCATAAGAAACGGTTTAATGAACGCAGGTCGCATGCGCTGTCAGGCAAGCGACAACTTCACCTTCGGAAGCTGCGTCGACAAGAGCTTGATATTTATGGAGGAGCTGTGGTTTACGCCACAGAACGTAGAGGAGGCAAAGTGTATCCTTGAGGGCACTGACACCTACGTAAATGTCAAGCACCAGAGTGAGCGAATACTAAAACGAACTCCATGCATCACGTAGCAAACGAAAAACAGGCAATGATAAACCGAATGTTCCTCTTCACAACCAGAACAGCAATGGACGACCTACAAGAATGGGGAACACTGGAATTAAATCCCCTAATGTGGCACTATTACTTTTACATGGATCGATCTAATGTTTCTAGTAAATGCACTTTTACTTTTACATTGTTCGATCTAATGTATGGAGTGCAACGACTACACAACACTACCAGTCTGGTATTGTATTTTCTTTTCAACTGGTAGTGTCGTGTAGTCGTTGCACTCCATACATTAGATCGATCAATGTAAAAGTAATAGTGCCATTACTAGAAACCAGACATTAGGTATAAATAAAATATTATCACATCTATAAATAGACATGACGCAATAGTCACAGATGTTGACCTACTTAGTAATATATAAACACATACAGCATGAAACCAACGCAGTATGCCTCCACCGCGAAAGCGACGTCGGACCAAGTTAGAATTCACTGTACCTGGATACGACTTCCTCGGACCGGGCACCGACACCAAAAAATTTAAGTTCACCCCGCGTAACAAACTAGACCTAGCGGCGAAACAACACGATATAGCATACGGAGGCCCGAGCATAAGTACAGAGGAAGCGGATGAAGAATTCATCAAAAACACCGAGGGCACTGGAATCATCGGAGGTATCGCTAGGACCGCTATTAAGGCAAAACACGCACTTGGATTGGACAGTTATTTCCGAGGTGATCCCACCGTGGTTGCTGCTGATAGCACTGACAATATACCTGGGACGCAAATGGACGAAGGTGCTGCTGAAACGTCGACGGAATCCGGATCGAACGGATGGGAAGGTATCCACTATGGGCCGCACATCCAAACAGAAACTGGAAACGTCCAGCGCACGTACACAGTCAAAAGAACTTTCAGAAACTTAATCCAAACTTCAAACATGAACGCATGCAAAGCAACGTTCCACAAATACGAATCGACTGGTAAATACGAGGACATAGGAGAATACGCGTGGGCCCAACCGGTATCAAAGGACTACATAGTACCATACTTCCTAACGACATGGGTAAAGCAGAACCAATGGGAACACTTGATGAACACTGCAACCGCATACAGAGTAAAGAGCATAGGTTGCGAGATAAAGAACGTCATATGCGGAGAGTGGTTAACCAAAAACAACGAGGAGGTATTCGTGCCAAATCCCCAGCCATGGTTCCAGGTGTACATCGACAAGGGCCAATACATCGGTTACGGTAACCTAGAGGGTCTAACCTGCATTCCAAATAACACATTCCAGGATATACAGCCATCGACCGGCGCATCGGCGGAACTACCGCACTACATCTACAACTACAGAATTCCGGTACGGCTACTAAGCAAACTACCAGTGAGTAAAAAAATTGACGGTACCAACACAACGTGTGATGTCAGTATGTACAAGCTACACGATTGGCGTGACCAGCCGCATTACCAAATACGCCAGGGCGACAGCTTCTCGCATAAGTGGGATAATTCAAGCCTACTAAAACGTCCGCTAACAAACATAATGAGCGAGGGTAACTACACCGTACAGGGTGCGCTGCTGTCAGGAGCGAGTCTGATGGAAAACGCAATTCACAACGGCCAAAAGACTGCATGGGACGGAGGGGTGGCAGTGGCAACAGCACCATGCTACGGAACATTAGCACAACATGCAGAGGACAACTTAGCACACGGGGCAGCACGAAAGAGAGGACGAGCAGAACTACATGAGGACTTGGTGCAGACAGAGGTTGCAGACGTCAACTTTGACCACATGAAAGGACGTAAAGCGAACACAACACCGAAGGACGCAAAGAAACAACGCAGTAAAAACAAAGACATATACCACGGAGCACGTACGGGGTACATACAAACAGGTGGAAGTTTCACAGTGGCAAACAGGACAGTTATTAACAAATCACTATATACGTCGGAGGACCCGCCACAAATGATACTAATCAACGTACCAGAAATCATGCGGCCATCGGGGTCACCTGGAATACTATATTTCACGTTCGAACTCACATACATGGTTGAATTAGAGATTTGGTACGAATCTTACAAACATCCGAGCAAACTTCCTGTAAACGACCACAATTGTGCACTGATAGGTGTGGACGACGACTGGCACTACGAATTGCACAACATAGTCGCACCGAACAGACACCTCCACGGACAGATCCCCAAAGGGATGTTACATGGACACGGCACATACATCGCAAAAGACACCCACACGGGTGTAACGATTGGCTACAACCACGGCAAGTTCGTGAACAAGTAACAGGACACGCCCTAAAAAAAACGCTGACTACGATAAAATTTAAACCGCGTCAGCAAAATCACATTTACGCCACACATATCCCATTCGCACAGTCAGCGAAATTTGATCCTGCAAGAATGTGCAGACCTAAGGGAAAAACCATTATAAATAGGACGGCTTGGGAACGATACCTCAGACAGCGACGATGGAGGCAGCGACACAACACGAGGAGAAGGCCCGCTTCAACGACTACATCCTTTCCAACACCCACGCCGGACGCAAACTCACTCCATACACTTGGGTCTACAGATGGCGACGGACAAACTCCTTTGACGTAAAGCCTGACCAACCTCACATACCACCCTTCCGAAAAGCTTGCACCTTCCAGGAGACAGACCGCGAAAACTCACTGCTGGCGAACCTGCTCGACCAAAGGCCGAACATTGTAGTCTACCACAAAGCAGGACCGAGCCGACTGAAAAACTGCTCAGACGTGGACCATTTCCACGTCATCAGTTGGCATTTCGAGCATCCGACCAGCGAGTATGGATTCAGTCGCTTGAAGAGGACGCTGCAGGACCGAGGGGAACAGGCGTATACCATGACGTGTCCAAAGGTATACAGTCCTTACGGGCTTTGCACGTACTTGACGACGGATCCGAGCATCAGAACGGTGCTATCGGCGGGTAACCTGACGACAGAACGACAACTGGCTATGCTACGGAAACTAACGGAGAAGACCATCAGGGAGCCAAGTCCGGAACTCGAGGAATCGCGCCTAGCCAACAAATCAGACAGCCTGAGAGGTCAAAAATACGACTTTCTCACAAAAATCATGAAGAAGGCGAATTCCACGGACGTCGGAGACCTGATGATTTACTGCGCTAGGGCGGCAAAACCGTCGACGAGACAGACCTGGGCGAGCATACATAAAAACACGGCAAACCTATCGAACATCATAGCCGCTGCAGCTACGGACGTCCAAATACAGAGCCGGGTCACGCCGATCCACGAACAGATTCGTGAGAAACACGAGCTATTCTCGGCTATGACACACCAGTACTGGCCGGTACAAAAGTCGCTAGACATCTACGACGAATGGCTGGAGTACCACCAGATCGACGCCGACGAGTTCGCAACGGGGACGTTCGAGGTTTGCCACAAAATAAGGCCCAAGAAAAATGCTCTACACATCACCGGACCATCAAATTCGGGAAAATCATACATCCTTCGCAGCATCAGAAACGGTCTGATGAACGCGGGAAGAATGAGATGCCAGGCGAGTGACAACTTCACTTTCGGCAGCTGCGTAGACAAGAGCCTCATATTTACGGAAGAAATGTGGTTCACGCCACAGAACGTCGAGGAAGCCAAGTGCATCCTAGAAGGAACGGACACCTACGTGAACGTGAAGCACCAGAGCGAGCGAATCCTAAAACGCACGCCCTGCTTGTCCACCAGCAACGACGAACCATGGCGTCACGTGGCCAACGAAAAACAGGCCATGATCAACAGGATGTTCCTGTTTACAACCCGAACAGCGATGGACGACCTAAAGGGATGGGGAACGTTAGAACTCAACCCGCTGATGTGGCTGACAATATGGCGGAAACACATCACGGACTACCAGCGAGACGGTTACATCCCGAAGGCAGGAAAATTGACCGCACAACCAAAACCTTCATCAAGATACACGTGGAAGGAGGAGGACGAACACAGTCCTTCGAAGAAACTACGAGTACGAGACGTGCGGCGCAACTTACTGCCTGAAATGAACGAGCAGTGCATCCTAGATCCAGACCAGCCAGCCCAGGTATGTTTGACACACGGACATCCCATAAACTGTCCGACGCCACCAAACGACTCCGAGGACACAGTACCATTCACAGACTCTGACTTAGAGGAAATGATGACAAATAGTAATTCGCCGTCGGCGCCACCAGACACAGACAGTACAGACTTGATCATAATAACTGACAGCGATGACGACAAAGAGAACAACGACGAAAAAAAAAAAAAAAAAAAAAAACATCAACGAGTTCACATTAATACGGGACAGAGAACTGCACACACGCATACACATAACGCACAAACACACAAAATCCTTGCAGACATTGGTAATGTACTGCGAGGAATTGCTGACAGACTCTGACTGATAAAAAAGAAATTAATCTATGGTCTAAGTCTAAGGTGTCATGGCCGCCAAAAAACTTTTTCCTATCTAATGTCTGTTCTTTGTATTATTATTACTATTATTATTGGAATTATTATTGTAATTGCAATATTATTGTATAATAAACATATATATATATATATAATACCATACATGTGTTTGTATTTTAATATTTTTCCTTCTGCATGACATGAGATGCATGAAATTATTTTTCAGAACCACCAGACATTAGATGAATGAAAGTTTTTCTACGCGCGCGCGCATTATATTTCTATAAACTCTATAAGGTAAGGTATTAGAGCATGGCACTAAGTGGCAACTTAGATAAGTCCAATTCTCCCGTATTCTATTTTATTCAAAACCTGTCAGAGAAAATAAAAAAATCTCTATGTAGGGTGCCCCCCCTCCACCATTAAACGTTTATGTTAATTTAAGTATCTAAGGTCTGGCAAGATGGCGGACAAAAACTTTCTACACTCTAAGGTCTGGTGCGACCTACTATTACTACTAACACACACATTGTATACTAACGAATTAAAAACTATCTTTTCTATTGTACGATTCATTACTATAATAAACTATATTAAATATTATATTGGAGTATGTATTATATATATTGGAATTTCGATCGCATGTATGGCATGATATTTGCATGTATAAGCATGGTACAAGCATGTAATAGTTATTTTCAGAAGAAGACCTGACCTGAGAGGAAAGAAACTTTTTCGGCGGCCATGACACCTGACCTGGGATGAATCAAAGTTTTAGGCACACACGCAATCAAAAAGGATTCAATCATATAAGGTAAGGAGGAAGTAATGTAGGCACCAATACGGCCAGCTATCAGCCCAATTCTCACGTATTCTATTTTATTCTAAACCTTATAAGAGATTTTTAAAAAAATATGAACTACGCCACACACCCCACCATTAAACGTGACACCAATCCATGAACAGATATGTGAAAAACACGAGCTATTCTCAGCCATGACGCATCAATACTGGCCCGTCCAGAAATCCCTGGACATATACGACGAATGGCTGACTTATCACCACATTGATGCCGACGAGTTCGCTACTAGTACGTTCGAGGTATGTCACAAAATACGTCAGAAAAAAAAAAACCGCGCTACACATCACGGGGCCGTCTAACTCGGGGAAATCATATATACTACGAAGCATAAGAAACGGTTTAATGAATGCAGGTCGCATGCGCTGTCAGGCAAGCGACAACTTCACCTTCGGAAGCTGCGTCGACAAGAGCTTGATATTTATGGAGGAGCTGTGGTTTACGCCACAGAACGTAGAGGAGGCAAAGTGTATCCTTGAGGGCACTGACACCTACGTAAATGTCAAGCACCAGAGTGAGCGAATACTAAAACGAACTCCATGCCTGTCCACGAGCAACGACAAGCCGTGGCATCACGTAGCAAACGAAAAACAGGCAATGATAAACCGAATGTTCCTCTTCACAACCAGAACAGCAATGGACGACCTACAAGAATGGGGAACACTGGAATTAAATCCCCTAATGTGGCACTATTACTTTTACATGGATCGATCTAATGTTTCTAGTAATGGCACTTTTACTTTTACATTGTTCGATCTAATGTATGGAGTGCAACGACTACACAACACTACCAGTCTGGTATTGTATTTTCTTTTTCACTGGTAGTGTCGTGTAGTCGTTGCACTCCATACATTAGATCGATCAATGTAAAAGTAATAGTGCCATTACTAGAAACCAGATATTAGGTATAAATAAAATATTATCACATCTATAAATAGACATGACGCAATAGTCACAGATGTTGACCTACTTAGTAATATATAAACACATACAGCATGAAACCAACGCAGTATGCCTCCACCGCGAAAGCGACGTCGGACCAAGTTAGAATTCACTGTACCAGGGTACGACTTCCTCAGACCGGGCAGCAATGAAGTAGTGGCACTACCCAAATTATTTAGCAGTCACAGGTCTGACGTGCAAACCTCTCGTAATTTCATCAGTCACGGATTATTGTATCGTATTCATCAGTGACTGATGAAATTACGAGAGGTTTGCACGTCAGACCTGTGACTGCTAAATAATTTGGGTAGTGCCACTACTTCATTGCTGCGACTAATATAATATTTTCACTAATGATGACGTCATAATGACGCAATAATCGTAATCTATAAATAGAAATGACGCAATTACAACATATATAACCACAATGCCACCGGTAAGACACCAGAAGAAAGCGAGGAGGTCGGAGTGGACGGTACCGTACCACAGGTTCCTAGGGCCTGGTACTGACCTCGATTACAAAAAATACCTGCCTCCCCTAAATCGTTTGGACTGGGCAGCAAAAAGACACGATTTCAACTACGGAAAAGGCAAGACCAAAGAAGCAGATGACCAATTCTACAAGGACTCTGTTGGAACAGGTCTGTTGGGAGCTTTATCGCGAGGGGCACTCAGAGCAAAGCATTACCTGGGACTGGACGACTACTTCGATCCCCCACCTAAACGAATTAAACTTGATCCTACTTACACTGCTAGCTGCGAAGCAGGTATGGAAGTCGATTCGGAGGCGAGCACTGTCGCGAACGACAACGGCAGCGGAGCGTGGGGAGGAAATGAGGAGGGAGGAGAGCTACCAACCATTACTAACAACAACGTAAGACGAGTAGTTTTACAGAGGAGCTTCAAAAACCAGGTCAAAACGACAAACATGAATGATTGCGCAGCTATATTCCAGATCTACGACACTGACCCAAAGGAAGGCATACACGGAGCAGCCCGGTTTTCATGGTCACAGCCGGTATCGAAAGACTACATAGTACCCTACTTCCTAACTACCTGGGTAACTCCGCCGAAATGGGAAGCGATAATGTCAAACGCGACAGCGTACAGGATCGTCAGCCAAGGATTTAAAATATCGAAAATAACATGCGGTGAATGGCTGACAAAAAACAACGAGGAAGTCTTCGTACCAAACCCAGAACCCTACTTCGACATCTACATCGACAACGGTTCATATATCGGTTACGGAAACTTGGAAGGAATATCTAAAATCCCAAACAAAGGTTTCTCAGAAATCCAACCCATGGTAGGGGCAGACGCAGAGTTACCAACCTACACATACAATTACATGGCACCGATCGAACTAATCAATGCGATCACAAACACTGGAAACTTCTCGGACTCAGTAAACAAAACACAGGTGAAAATGATCGACTTGCACGACTGGCGAGAAATGCCAAACGTAAAAAACTTACGACAGGGTGACTCATTCACACACGTATGGCGAAACCACAGTTTACTAAGACGACCACTAACCAACACTACCATGCAGGGCAACTACACAATACAGGCAGGTATGATATCAAACCCGGTACTAATCACTAACCTGTTAAATTCGGGAGTCAAAACGGCCTGGGACTGCGGTTTATCGGTAGCGACCGCGCCGGCCTACGGTACCATACTGAGAAAAGCTGAGGACAACGTCCGCCAGGGTGCACGAAAACGTCAACGTAAGGAAGTGCAGGAGGACCTAGTACAAACAGAGGTGTCGGACTTAAACTTCGATCACCAAAGAGGAAGAAAAACAAACACGAGCGACGCCGGGAAGAAGGACAGTGGAAAAGTGGACATCGGAGCGACAACTTACATACAAACAAGCGGTTGCACAACAATGTCTGACAGAACAGTGATTAACAAGGTGCTCTACACAAACGAGGACTCACCAGACATGGTACTAATACATGTTCCGCCTATACTGCGCCCGAACAGCACCGCCGGTATTTTATATTTCAACTTCGAATTAACTTACATGCTAGAAATTGAAATAGTCTGTGACGCACTTATCCACCCGCAGAAGGTCCCAGTCACCACCCACAAACAAGCACTATCAGCAACATCGGCGGACTTCAGTTACGAATACCACACCATTGTACCGCCCAATAGACATTTCCACGGCCAATCAGCAAAAGGAATGCTTCATAATCACGGCACACACATATGGGACCACAACGGTCAAATATTCGGCATGCCTTATGGGCGTTTCGTAAACAAATAGGGTGGAGCTACAGACACTAAACGCTCGGTAAGCAAAATATATACTTTTTTAAATTCCGAGGCGTCAGCTAAAATCAATTAGCTATTTTCGAAATTCATCAACGTCAGCATAATTCAATTACTACCAGAGATAATTACAAAACCGGCAACAGATTCTAATTCTTACGACGCAGATACTTGCTATAAAAGACGCACATAAACCACCGATCAGGCACACGCTCCAGACATTCAGGATGGAAGCCACGACCAGCGCCAGCAACCAAAGAGAAGAACAACAACATTTCAATACCTTAGTCAACGGAGAAACTGTAAACGGCAAACAAATCCGACCGTACACATGGATCTACCGCTGGGAAACCGAAAAGGAGTTCAGCCTTAAGCCGGGGACGACAGAGACCAAACCTTACCAAGAGGCGCTAACGTTACAGCCATCGAACGCTACCCACGGGTACTTGGCCAGAATTCTAGACCAGCGCCCATACATAATAGTATACCACGTAGCAGGGCCAAGCAGTTTGAAACATTGCGCAGACGTGGACCACTTCCACATGATAACATGGCACCACAACCACCCGACATGCGAGCACAGTTACGTGCAAATGAAAAAACTCCAGGGCGAGTGACAGATAAACCCCTACCAAATCTCATGCCAGAAAATTTACAACCCGTACGGGCTCTGCAGTTACCTAACACAGGACCCGTCAAAACGTACAGTAGTAGCAGCAGGGCACCTAGAAACTCCCGGTCAACTAGCGACCTACAGAAAAATATGCGACAAGCCCTTAAAGAAACAGGACGAACCCGCGGTAGACACAGGACTCACTGGAAAATCTACCCTGAGAGGGCAAAAATATAAATTCATTCTCGATATAATGAGAAAATGTAACAGTACTGACATGGCAAAAGTCATGCTCTACTGTAAACAATCCACAAATGCAAAGGTCTGTGACACATGGGAACACATATTTACCAATACCCAAAACATTCAACCGATCATGCAGGCAGCGGCAAGCGACCTACAAATCCAAACAAAGGTCACACCCATATTCGAACAGATCCGGCAAAAGAAGGACCTCTTCAGCATGGACGGGAACCGGTATTGGTCTGTGCAAAAGTCATTGGACATATACAACGTTTGGGCCCAACACCACAACTTTGACCCGGTAGAATTCGGAAGAAACTTATTCGAAGTATGTCACATGATATGGGCCAAAAAGAACGGGTTCCACATAACAGGACCAAGTAACTCAGGCAAGTCTTACGTGTTACGGTCAATCAGAAACGGGCTCATGAACTGCGGTCGAATGCGGTGTCAGGCTTCGGACAACTTCACGTTCGGCTCCTGTGTGGACAAGACACTGATCTACACGGACGAAATGTGGTTCACACCACAAAATGTAGAGGAGGGAAAGTGCATCCTGGAAGGTACCACAACAGCGGTAAACGTGAAGCACCAGGCGGAACGATACTTAGAGAGGACACCATGCCTGTCTACAAGTAACGACGACCCCTGGAGACACGTCCCGCAGGAAAGAACAGCAATGCACAACCGAATGTTCCTCTACGAGACGAAGAGGCCCATGCCTGCCCTAAAGGGATGGGGAGTCCGAGAACTCAATCCGACAATGTGGCTGACCGTCTGGAGACAGTACGTGATGGACTACACGAACCAGACGTACCAATTCCAGGAGGAAGAAGACATCGAGGAACCAGCAGCATCGACCAACTTCACTGTCCAAGCAGTAGAGGGCCTGTCACCAGACAAACAGGCGGGTTACATGAAGGCACGAAGACAACTGTTCAAAGAACTCATGGGAGGAGAGGAGGTACAAAACCTGCGTATCTCAGACGATTCCGACGTCGAGGACTGGATGACTGAGGCATGTGAAATTGACGAAAACCAGCCGACGCAGTACTGTAAAACCCACGGTTGCAAGGCACACAGATGTCCTACAGCAACAAACCAACCCAGCCCCTCAGCACCCACCATGTCTCAAGACACAGTAATAGAGGACTCGCCAATCTCCGGAGTAATAGTGCTCAGCGACTCAGAAACAGAAGAACCGGAGGAGGACGACTTCGTCACACCAAAAAAAACAAAAAAAAAAAAACATAATAAACTACACATTAGCAATATACCAACGACAAATCAACGGACGAGGGCCGACGTCACAGCTATTTTTAGAATGTGAAGAAGTGCTCAGTGACTCCGATTGATAAAGTATTCTATCAATGACACTTATCAATGATCACATAGACTTTTGTAAATATTTTCTAAACCGCACTGACACTGATGTAACTACCGCGAAAACTCACTGCTGGCGAACCTGCTCGACCAAAGGCCGAACATTGTAGTCTACCACAAAGCAGGACCGAGCCGACTGAAAAACTGCTCAGACGTGGACCATTTCCACGTCATCAGTTGGCATTTCGAGCATCCGACCAGCGAGTATGGATTCAGTCGCTTGAAGAGGACGCTGCAGGACCGAGGGGAACAGGCGTATACCATGACGTGTCCAAAGGTATACAGTCCTTACGGGCTTTGCACGTACTTGACGACGGATCCGAGCATCAGAACGGTGCTATCGGCGGGTAACCTGACGACAGAACGACAACTGGCTATGCTACGGAAACTAACGGAGAAGACCATCAGGGAGCCAAGTCCGGAACTCGAGGAATCGCGCCTAGCCAACAAATCAGACAGCCTGAGAGGTCAAAAATACGACTTTCTCACAAAAATCATGAAGAAGGCGAATTCCACGGACGTCGGAGACCTGATGATTTACTGCGCTAGAGCGGCAAAACCGTCGACGAGACAGACCTGGGCGAGCATACATAAAAACACGGCAAACCTATCGAACATCATAGCCGCTGCAGCTACGGACGTCCAAATACAGAGCCGGGTCACGCCGATCCACGAACAGATTCGTGAGAAACACGAGCTATTCTCGGCTATGACACACCAGTACTGGCCGGTACAAAAGTCGCTAGACATCTACGACGAATGGCTGGAGTACCACCAGATCGACGCCGACGAGTTCGCAACGGGGACGTTCGAGGTTTGCCACAAAATAAGGCCCAAGAAAAATGCTCTACACATCACCGGACCATCAAATTCGGGAAAATCATACATCCTTCGCAGCATCAGAAACGGTCTGATGAACGCGGGAAGAATGAGATGCCAGGCGAGTGACAACTTCACTTTCGGCAGCTGCGTAGACAAGAGCCTCATATTTACGGAAGAAATGTGGTTCATGCCACAGAACGTCGAGGAAGCCAAGTGCATCCTAGAAGGAACGGACACCTACGTGAACGTGAAGCACCAGAGCGAGCGAATCCTAAAACGCACGCCCTGCTTGTCCACCAGCAACGACGAACCATGGCGTCACGTGGCCAACGAAAAACAGGCCATGATCAACAGGATGTTCCTGTTTACAACCCGAACAGCGATGGACGACCTAAAGGGATGGGGAACGTTAGAACTCAACCCGCTGATGTGGCTGACAATATGGCGGAAACACATCACGGACTACCAGCGAGACGGTTACATCCCGAAGGCAGGAAAATTGACCGCACAACCAAAACCTTCATCAAGATACACGTGGAAGGAGGAGGACAAACACAGTCCTTCGAAGAAACTACGAGTACGAGACGTGCGGCGCAACTTACTGCCTGAAATGAACGAGCAGTGCATCCTAGATCCAGACCAGCCAGCCCAGGTATGTTTGACACACGGACATCCCATAAACTGTCCGACGCCACCAAACGACTCCGAGGACACAGTACCATTCACGGACTCTGACTTAGAGGAAATGATGACAAATAGTAATTCGCCGTCGGCGCCACCAGACACAGACAGTACAGACTTGATCATAATAACTGACAGCGACGACGACAAAGAGAACAACGACGAAAAAAAAAAAAAAAAAAACATCAACGAGTTCACATTAATACGGGACAGAGAACTGCACACGCATACACATAACGCACAAACAAACAAAATCCTTGCAGACATTGGTAATGTACTGCGAGGAATTGCTGACAGACTCTGACTGATAAAAAAGAAATTAATCTATGGTCTAAGTCTAAGGTGTCATGGCCGCCAAAAAACTTTTTCCTATCTAATGTCTGTTCTTTGTATTATTATTATTACTATTATTATTGGAATTATTATTGTAATTGCAATATTATTGTATAATAAACATATATATATATAATACCATACATGTGTTTGTATTTTAATATTTTTCCTTCTGCATGACATGAGATGCATGAAATTATTTTTCAGAACCACCAGACATTAGATGAATGAAAGTTTTTCTACGCGCGCGCATTATATTTCTATAAACTCTATAAGGTAAGGTATTAGAGCATGGCACTAAGTGGCAACTTAGATAAGTCCAATTCTCCCGTATTCTATTTTATTCAAAACCTGTCAGAGAAAATAAAAAAATCTCTATGTAGAGTGCCCCCCCTCCACCATTAAACGTTTATGTTAATTTAAGTATCTAAGGTCTGGCAAGATGGCGGACAAAAACTTTCTACACTCTAAGGTCTGGTGCGACCTACTATTACTACTAACACACACACACACACATTGTATACTAACAAATTAAAAACTATCTTTTCTATTGTACGATTCATTACTATAATAAACTATATTAAATATTATATTGGAGTATGTATTATATATATTGGAATTTCGATCGCATGTATGGCATGATATTTGCATGTATAAGCATGGTACAAGCATGTAATAGTTATTTTCAGAAGAAGACCTGACCTGAGAGGAAAGAAACTTTTTCGGCGGCCATGACACCTGACCTGGGATGAATCAAAGTTTTAGGCACACACGCAATCAAAAAGGATTCAATCATATAAGGTAAGGAGGAAGTAATGTAGGCACCAATACGGCCAGCTATCAGCCCAATTCTCACGTATTCTATTTTATTCTAAACCTTATAAGAGATTTTTTTAAAAATATGAACTACGCCACACACCCCACCATTAAACGTGACACCAATCCATGAACAGATATGTGAAAAACACGAGCTATTCTCAGCCATGACGCATCAATACTGGCCCGTCCAGAAATCCCTGGACATATACGACGAATGGCTGACTTATCACCACATTGATGCCGACGAGTTCGCTACTAGTACGTTCGAGGTATGTCACAAAATACGTCAGAAAAAAAAAAACGCGCTACACATCACGGGGCCGTCTAACTCGGGGAAATCATATATACTACGAAGCATAAGAAACGGTTTAATGAACGCAGGTCGCATGCGCTGTCAGGCAAGCGACAACTTCACCTTCGGAAGCTGCGTCGACAAGAGCTTGATATTTATGGAGGAGCTGTGGTTTACGCCACAGAACGTAGAGGAGGCAAAGTGTATCCTTGAGGGCACTGACACCTACGTAAATGTCAAGCACCAGAGTGAGCGAATACTAAAACGAACTCCATGCATCACGTAGCAAACGAAAAACAGGCAATGATAAACCGAATGTTCCTCTTCACAACCAGAACAGCAATGGACGACCTACAAGAATGGGGAACACTGGAATTAAATCCCCTAATGTGGCACTATTACTTTTACATGGATCGATCTAATGTTTCTAGTAATGGCACTTTTACTTTTACATTGTTCGATCTAATGTATGGAGTGCAACGACTACACAACACTACCAGTCTGGTATTGTATTTTCTTTTTCACTGGTAGTGTCGTGTAGTCGTTGCACTCCATACATTAGATCGATCAATGTAAAAGTAATAGTGCCATTACTAGAAACCAGACATTAGGTATAAATAAAATATTATCACATCTATAAATAGACATGACGCAATAGTCACAGATGTTGACCTACTTAGTAATATATAAACACATACAGCATGAAACCAACGCAGTATGCCTCCACCGCGAAAGCGACGTCGGACCAAGTTAGAATTCACTGTACCAGGGTACGACTTCCTCAGACCGGGCACCGATAGTAAAAAATTCAAATTTACACCAAGAAACAAACTAGATCTAGCTGCTAAGGTACACGACATAGCTTACGGAGACGCACGCGTAACCACAAAGGAGGCGGATGAGGAATTCATCAAAAACACCGAGGGCACTGGAATCATCGGGGGCATCGCTAGGACCGCTATTAAAGCAAAACACGCACTTGCATTGGACGATTATTTCAGAGGTGATCCCACCGTGGGTACTGCTGATAGCACTGACAATATACCTAGGACGCAAATGGACGAGGGTACTACTGAACCGTCGACGGAATCGGGATCAAATGGATGGGAAGGTATCCACTACGGTCCGCACATCCAAACAGAAAGTGGAAACATCCAACGCACATACACAGTAAAAAGAACATTTCGAAACTTAATAAGAACTTCAAGCATGAACGATTGTAAAGCGACATTCCATAAATACGAATCTAACGGTAAATACGAGGACATCGGAGAATACGCTTGGGCACAACCGACCTCGAAAGATTACATAGTGCCATACTTTTTAACCACATGGGTAAAACAAAACCAGTGGGAATCGATGATGAACACAGCAACAGCATACAGAGTAAAAAGTATTGGCTGCGAAATAAAAAACGTCATTTGCGGAGAATTCCTCACGAAGAACAATGAGGAAGTATTCGTACCGAATCCTCAACCTTGGTTCCAAATATACAAAGACAAAGGTCAATACATTGGATACGGAAACCTAGAAAGTCTAACTTGCATACCAAACAATACCTTCAAAGACATACAACCTTCAAACGGATTAACTGCAGAACTACCGCACTATATATACAACTACAGTATCCCAGTGCGGATGCTTAACAAGCATTCAAGAAGAATATGAAATTGCCATATTTCATATTCTTCGTTAGCTACAAATTGAATTTTACGACTGAAATTTTTTTCAGAAGAATGGAACTACCCATTAATTCATTCTTTTTTATAGGTAAGTGATTTTGGGGGGAATTTATATATTTTTTTTTTTTTTAATTTTAAATGTTCTAAATATATTTACTTTTAAATTCGTGGAATTTCTTCAAAGAAAGCTGATTAAAAATATATTTTTCAATTAAACCCTGTATTATTGTAAAATTTGGTCTTTGTTGTTATGGTGAAATCACAATTATTTAGAAAACTATTATTTAACATGGGGAGGGTGGAGGTTAACTATTTTTCACCATCACCTAACAATTTAATAAAAGAAACACATTCCGAGCAAACGCCAAGTTACCTCTGGTTATTCATAGTGAAAAGAAAAAAGAAAGAAAATAAGGCCAACTTCCGGTGGCTTGCGCGTGGAACTTAAGTTCGTGCTTAATTTACTACAACGTTATAATAGAAAACTGAACAAGCCGTGAAAAGTCATAAAATGATTTTAAAAAGTATTTTTCTAATTACATAAGTCTCTATTGGATGATATTAACAAGAAAAAGTTTAAAAAAGTGAAAATTGTGAAATTTATAAGGTAAGGCTTAGATTTCCAACGTCCGCCCTATTTTATTCTCAACCAGACACACGCCGACCCCCCCCTCCAAAGAAAAGTCTAAGCCTTTCTACCATTAAACGCTTAATGGACTCACAGTTTACTTCGAAAACTGATCAAGAGTCATGACACAAAGAAACTACGTCGTCCAGGGTTCTATGTTGTCAGCCGTGGAAGGTGATATTCCTTTGGCATGGGATTCGGGCCTGGATATAAGTATGACTCCTAAATACGGAACAACCATCAAGAAATGCGAGGAAAATCTAGAAGGTAAAAGACCTAGAAAATGCAGGAGGACGGAGCAACAGGACGATTATTAGTTATGACGGAGGTAGCGGATATAGCATTTGACCATCAAAGAGGACCAATGCCAATTTACGTAAATGGTAGGGGATGCCATATATAATTTGTGAGGAAAACTTTTTAAGTTTGTCATAAGATACGCCCAAAGATGAACGGATTCCACATAACCGGAGTATCTTACCTACTAAGGTTCTATCAGTAATGGTTTGATTAATTGCAGTCGAATGCGCTGTCAAGCTTCGGACAATTTTACCTACAGTTCCTGTGTAGACAAGACCATGATATACACAGACAAGATTTGGTTCACGCCACAAAATGTCGAGGAAGGAAAAGTGTATCCTGAAGTAAAATGTAAAACATCAAAACGAACGTTTACTAAAATGAACGGTTGAATCTAAGTTTAGCGTTACAAATTCCAGGGAATTTTTTGAGGATGGGCACTATTGCCAAACGAATTATTTTTTGTTTAAAAAATTAACCATTGTAAGCATAGAACAAAATACTGAAGCCGGTGATTTTGTTTACTTTATATCGCCATCATCTAAATTGAAAATAAAAATGTCCGCTTGTCTTCTTCATAAAGTCATCCTTTAATCTGATTGGTCCATTTATTTTCCTTGAGAGTGACCTGCCCTTTCTTTTTTGGGAGGGGGTGGGGTGGAATTTTCCCTTTATTTAAAATATAATCAAACAAACGAAAAAATTATTAAACAAGATTTGTTTTTTTTCCTTCAATGTACATTAATATTACGCTTTTCACCGAAACTTATTTTACCTTTTTCTTTCAATTTGACGAAACTTTAAATACTTAAAATCTGCGGAAAAATGGTTTTTGTTGGTCGACCAAAAACCCTTCATCAATTGTGAATGAGGACACAGAAATTCTGGATGCAGAATTTGTGTCTAATGAGACAATTAGACTGCTGGATCCTCACAGGGATAACTTTTCAATTATGAGATGACTTGCAAAAAATAAAAATGACTGAAATTTGCCACAATCCTTACAAACTGGTCAAATACATGCAAGGACTCGATGAATATAGGTGGATATGCAGGAAAGACAAATTTACCAGATGTCTGAAGGAAAATTCATTTTTCAGTGGAAGTTACACAAATAATATATATGTGGGCAATGGAGTATTCCCAGGACATTACGCCTTGGGAACTTGATGTCAGCAAAAACACAATCGTGGACTGGTGCAATTTCTTACGGGAAATTTGTGAGTAGTACCTGCGGAAAACCCTCAGCAACTTGGAGGTATTACCGAATAAGGCATCCCAATAGATGTGGAAATCGATGAAAGCTTTTTCGGCAGATTTGCCATTTAGTTGTACGAATAGCCTGTAACTGTTATCCAAAAAAAAAGGACATGTTGGTATTCCGGCATAAAGCTCGAGACAATAGTCTCTAACCCCCTTTCACAAGAAAAGGAACTAACTTCCCTATACACCGCTTTTGGTTACTATGGGAACAGTTAATTTTTGTGATGATTCGATTTTTAATAATAAACACATTTTATTATTTTAAACAATATATAGGACATTTTAAAACTAAAACAATATTTGTTTAATAGTAATTATTAAAGAAAAAGTTAAAATTTGACTTTTTTGGCCTTTTTTTATCTAAAAAATGTGGTTTTGTCTTTAAATTTGGCCTTTTTTGCTGAAAGATTTGGCTTCAAACATTTATTATAGCCTACAATATACAGGATTTATTTTAAAAGTATAAACAATATAATCACATTTATTATTTTTGTCATTCGAGGAATAAACCAATAAAATCTATTTTTTTTTTATAATTGTTGATTTTTTTTTTTTATTGTTGATTTTTTTTTATTATTATTATTATTGTTGATTTTTTTTTATTATTATTATTGTTGATTTTTTTTTTAAATTATTATTCGATCTGAAAACCCGCACAAATTATTAGTATCCTTGCTGCCAATTAATCGAAAAATCGTACGCGTTCTGCTGCACTCATGGAGAAAATTGTTGATGATGTTATAACTGCAGCTGACCTGTGTTTTTTGGAATATTCTCTCAAAGACATCCTGTTACAAATAAATAACAGAATGAAAACGCTCGAATGGTTAGCGAAACATGGGCTAATCACAAATCAAAGCATTTGCAATAAGTGTACGCATCATCGCATCAATGTCGGATGTTTTTGCAAAGGAGAGATGGCTACTGTTGGGCTTGTCCCAAATGTAAAAAAACGAAAACTGTGCGTGCTGGCTCCTTCTTCAACCATGCTCACTTAACACTTAATCAAATACTAGAGGTAATTTATTGGTGGTCGATAGAGGAACCGCAAATACAAGTGACAAAACAGACATGTTTGCCCACGTAGTCTCCAAGACTAGTATAATTTCCTTTGCGAAATTTGTGTTATTTGCCTCATTGATAACCCTCTTCAGATCAGACAGTTGAAATCGATGAAAGCAAATATATGCATAGAAAATATCACCGTGGCCGATACAGACAAGGACAATGAGTTCTGGGTATGGTTGAACGTAGAACAAACCTAACAATGATGGTACTAGTAGAATCTAGAGATGCGGGAACTCTGTTGCCAATCATTCAACAGTATGTTTTACCTGGAACACGCATAATAACGGATCGTTGGCGAGCGTATAATGCCCTTCCTAACCACTTTGTGCTAGAACACAAATATACTTTTGTGGATCCGAATGATCCGACAGTCCACACAAATACAATTGAAGGGGCCTGGAGCACTAGTAAGGTAAAACTTAGAGCCATGAGAGGTACTAGCTCGGCCAACTTTAGCAGCTACCCGCGTCGAAAAGTTACACGCAATTTCTTTATAACATGATGTACTGGATTCGACATTATTATGCCGTTTAAATTTTATTTAATTTTGCAATTTATTACATTTTTTTCATAATTTGGAAAATAAAAAAAAATAAAAAAAAAACGGTAAAATTTTACTTTAAGACCCGTCTCACACTAGAAGAAAAAAAATATATTTTTCTTGTAGATTTCGTCGTGCTAAACACGAATGTGCTAACCGTTTCCGCCAGAAATGAATAGTTTTTATGATATGAAGAAATTACTTTTTCAAAAAGTCGGGTACCACTTTTCTATATAAATTTAACGTAAAATGAGCACCCACTTTCTGGCCACCTAGTGATGGAGGGGGGGGCATTTTTTTCCTGTTTTGACTAAAACGTTCGTCTTTTTTTATTTCATCTTTCAATAAAGACACGAGGACATTGAAATATATATACATGTAATGGCTTATGCTATCAATGGTGACCATTTCTGTACGCGTGAGCGCGCATATTTTTGCCGCAAACGAGTTCTTCAGATATTAAGCAATGTAATTCTTTGTTATCGGTGGTGGCCATTTCTATACATGTAAGCAAGCGCATTTAAATTTGTCACAAAAAAGTAGTTTTTGGGATATTAATCAATATAGTTCTTCATGTTATCAGTGGTGGTGGGGGGTGGGCGTCAAAAACATGCTCGTTCTTGCGTGTATAGGAATGCCCACCACTTATAACATAAAGAACTACATTGATTAATATCCCGGAAACTACTTTTTTCGGACAAATTTAAATGATATTCGTTTTCAGCATACTCCAAATTATTACTATTAAACAAATATTGTTTTACTTTTAAAATGTCCTGTATATTGTTTAAAATAAAATAAAATGTGTTTATTATTAAGAATAAATATTAATATTTAAAATAAAATGTGTTTATTATTAAAAATAAATATTAATATTTAAAATAATAAAATGTGTTTATTATTAAAAATCGAATCATCACAAAAATTAGCTGTTCCCATAGTAACCAAAAGCGGTGTATAGGGAAGTTAGTTCCTTTTGTTGTGAAAGGGGGTTAGAGACTATTGTCTCGAGCTTTATGCCGGAATACCAAGTTGTTTATATTTACGTGATTAGTGAAAATGAAAGCGTAATCCTGTGATTAAGATATAATTCAAATTAACGACGTTGTTTAACAAATAAAATGAAATAATGACAGATGACGTTTTAAAATGATTGTGTTTTATTTCATCATTTAAAAATAACATTGCACAATATGTTGGTTTGTTCTCGAAAAGGAATAATGAAAGATGAAGTTAACTATTGATTAAACGTCTTTAATTTAATCACATGATTATTGAAAATTTAATGTGATTAAAATTAAAATTTAATTTAAATTTAAATTACCCACGTGTGGTCACTTTATTTTTAATTTTGGAAAATGGATATTAGCAGCAAAACAACCATCATTAATCACGTTTTTACAATTCAAGAAATTAAAAAATCAAATGGAATTTGTCATATATTTGATTACTGAGGAGATCGAAATAGCAGCCCGTTTCGGGCTAATAATAAATAGCAGTTATTGCAATGATTGCACAAAATTGCAAAAATTATACAAGTTAAGAAGTGGTTCCATCTGGAGATGTAAGTATTGAAAATCGTCCTGTTCTATTAGGAAAGGATCTTTTTTTGAAAAAAGACACTTAAGAATAAAAAACATTCTTATTTTATTATTCTGTTGGAGCATCGAGGCAGCACAAACAGTTATAAAGAAGGAATTGGGTGCAGGCACATATGCAGTGGTGGATTGGATGCATTTCGTCCGAGAAGTGTGTGAGGAAGATCTGCTAAATCATCCCATCATGCTAGGTGGCATTGAGTAAACTACAAAAAACCCAAAGTAGTCGAAGTGGACGAATTCTATTTTTTTTAAAAAGAAAACACAAGGGAAGAATGAAGAACGGCAGATGGGTCTTTGGAGCTGTCGAACGTGGTTCGAACTTAACAGCGGTTGATAGTCGGGATCGGGACACACTATTCCCAATAATTAAAACGTGGATTCGTCCCGATGCACAAATAATTTCAGACGGCTTTGCAGCATATCAAGGCTTTGATCATTTCGATCATGGCGTATATGATAATGATGTGATCCACAAAGAAAACTTTGTGGATCCACAAGATCCAATGACACACACACAAACCATAGAAGGTTTATGGGCACATTTCAAGAATAAACTTGGGAGGGTGGCATCAAAAAGTAATTTTGGGATGCATATGATAGAATTCTTGTGAAGACGCAGGAACAAGGAAGAAGCGTTTCTGCGTATCATCATATCTGAGAACAATATTTACAGTAAAATATAAAATGTAATATCAAACCAAAATCTTATTTGTATTGTTCAATGTTTTCAAATATAAAATTAAATAATTAAATCATAAAATAAAACACATTTTAAAGACGTTTAATCAATAGTTAATTTCATCTTTCATTATTTGTTTTCGAATACAAACCAACATATTGTTCAATGTTATTTTTAAATGATAAAATAAAATACAATCATTTTAAAACGTCATCTGTCATTATTTCATTTTGTAACGGGATCCCAGGCAGTGCCAGGTATCCTAAACAGCTAGATGAAGATGGGAGAGGATGAGGTATGGTTGGGGGGGGGGGTTCAAGCAGACACTTGGTCGAGGAAAAACAGATGTTTATGAGATTTCTGTCCACCAGAGAAGAAATAGTACCTTTTTCAATGAGAAGAAAATATAAAATCTGATAATAGGATTCGTGGAACAAGAGATTGTTTTTCTAGTTGGATTTGGTAAAAAAATGAATTTTAACTACTAATTGAGTGAGACAGGTACAATGACTTGGGTTCAAAGGGTCTGCTTTGGTGTCTGGGAGATGTTCTCATTTAGGTCCACCTGTTGTATTTAACTACAAGGCCACCAAGCCAGTGATAAGTTAGTTGCACAGATAAATACAATTGAAGCTGGGGGGAGATATGGTCATGAAAGAGGAAGAAGATGTTCACAAGAAAAGAGGAAATGAAAAGAATATAAAATAATGGGAAAGAGAAAGAATAACTCCAAAAAGGTAGAGGGAGGAATTTCTGATTTGATAACAATTATTGGTTTTTTAGAGTTAGGGTTCTTTTACTGGCTGGCATCGAGGCGTTCACATCGCTCTCACCTCGCCTAAGGGGGGTGAGGGGTGGGTGAAACCTTCATAAGAGCTAAGTTGAAAGGCTCTTGTTCTTAGCTGGGAAATTAATTAGAGGAACTTAAGTTATACAACCTGCATCATGAAGCTCGGATCAAGGAACTCGACTTCAAACAAGTGTAGAACGATTTATGAATAATTATTTTGTTGGTTTTTACGAAAATGAACCAGAGTTTTTCTTTCTTTCTCGATTGACGGCCTGAATGAAGATGCAGTTTATTTCAAGTATGTCCTGATGCCAGATGATCAAGGAGACAGACTGGATCCAGCACAAAGCCAGAGTGACAGCCAAAATCGACAATGTTGCCACACGGACTTAGGGTCATGCAAATTTTGCATGCTCGGAGCAGCAGAAGATATTTTCCAGTGATCGGTGAAAGTCTGGTCACCCTTGAGGGGTCCACCACTAGACAAGTAAGAATGTAGCCCTGCTGGGTTGCATCTATGGTCCTGTGAGCTGGGAGCGATGAACACGGCCAAGAGTACATCTCAAGTATGCTTCCATGAACCAGGATAGCGACGGATGCAGCCTGGCCCTCAGACAAGAGAGGGTGTTAGGGTTACATTAATGGTGCCGATGATCCAGGAGATCTCGTTTTGTTAAGAGACGTGCGAATGAAATTCCATGGGCACACAATTTTTTTTTTCCTCCCCTCTCAGGAAAACAAAATCTCACTGTGAGAGAAAGGAAAATTGAAAGAAAAAAAAAAAGAAAACGGAAGAAAAGTACACAGTTCCTATTTTTTTTTTAAGAGACTCTGAGAGCATAGCCAGACCACGGACTGTAGTCAATCGACTTTAAGGTCTGGGCCAGCTCACGTAAACAGCCACCTAGCGGCAGAAAACAGGAGAAGGATCAGAAAAAGAATTTAGAAAATATAATAAACCCAAACAGAACTTTTAGGGCATAGCTAAGACCAGTCGGTCAAAAGCAGACCGTCAATTGCAGAAGAGGTGCAGTGAGAGGCAGAGAAAACGACAACAGCAGAAGAGGTAGGACAAAAGTTTGGCCCTTATTGCTTCGCTCGTTGATTTTTTTTTTTACAGGTGCTTGTTGTCTGTGGGTTTCTTTCTTTTTTGAGGGGGGTTTCCTTGTTTCGTGGCCTTGCTAGCGATAGGTTGTAAGAAAAAAAAAAAAGAAAAAGAGAACAGAAAGGGAGAGACACATTGCTATAATAATGGCCACCTCAGATGAAGGGGAAATAAATGATCTAGAAGGGGTCAGTACAATAGGTGAGGGGCCTCTCGGGGGAACAAGAAAAATGGATAAGCCCATGGGGGGGGGGATAAGAATTCCTTCCTATGTGGGCGACCCTGCCAGACTGCAAGAATGGCTGGCAGTAATAGAAAAGAAGAGGGTGATTACGAGATGGTTCTTCTAACTTTAGACAGTGCCGCGAGACCAGTCTCAAAATTCATTGGGACAATATACGCCGACAATCAAACGATCACTTGGTCGGAATTGCGTAGATTACTGGTGAAACAATATGCCAATGAATGGACGGCTATTCAGGCAGTCCGGAAGTTGACACGGCTGAGAATGTCAGACAAGGATGGTATTGACGAGCTGACAGAACGCGTAGAGAGACTGGCAGTACTGGCATTTCCGGATGAGATGACCAGGAGCAGTGATGCCATCCAGACGATTTTGATCGACACATTCGTAGATGGCCTGAGCGACAAGGAGACCAGATTCTATAGAGATATAGAGGAACACTTCGGGCAATTGCAGAAGGTGTTTGATAGACTACAGAACCACGGGTTAAAATTGAAACTGACCAAGTGCCAGTTCTTGAAGAATAAGACGAAATACTTGGGATTCATAATAGATAAGGATGGGATTCGTCCAAACATGGTCAAGGTTGAGGTCATTCGGGCCATGCCAGAACCTGAAAAAGTAAGGCAAGTCCGAGGATTTATAGGAGCAATCGGTTATTACCGGCGTTTTGTGCCCGCCTTCAGCCGATTAGCAGGACCCTTAGTAGCACTAACAAAGAAATATGCCTGGTTCAAGTGGACGGAGGATTGTCAAAGGGCTTTTGACGCTCTTAAGGAACAACTGACCAGAGTGCCACTTCTGACCTACCCCGATTTGGGCAGACCGATGGTGTTGTACACCGATGCTAGTGATAGGTGCAGTGTTGACTCAACCCTGTCCAGAGAAAGATGGACCAGTACCAGGAATACCCGAGGAAGTGCCAGTGTATTTTCTATCACATCGGCGGTCGGAGACCCAGCAGAGGTGGCCAGTGATAGAGAAGGCGGCATTTGCAATTATGTATGCTGTACAGAAATCGGACTCTTACCTGAGTAGTGCTGTTTTTACTGTAAAAACGGACCATAAACCTCTCAAGCACCTGTTGGAAGCTGATTGGACGAACAAAAGGATACAGAAGTGGGCCTTAAAGCTTAGCGGGTACCAGTGTAAGATAGAGTACTTGGCGGGTAAGGATAACACCTGCGTGGATCTGTTGTCTAGGATACCGAAGCAATTGGAGACAGAATTAGTTAAAATCCCCATGAAACACCATTGGCTACAATCACGGCAAGTTCGTGAACAAATAACAGGACACGCCCTACAGGAGGCGTGGACTAAAAAACGCTGACTTCGCTAAAATTTAAACTGCGTCAGCAAAATTTCATTTACGCCACACATATCCCATTCGCAAAGTCAGCGAAATCTGATCCTGCAGGAATGTGCAGACCTAAGGGAAAAACCATTATAAATAAGACGGCATGGGAACGGATCCTCAGACAGCGATGATGGAGGCAGCGACACAACACGAGGAGAAGGCCCGCTTCAACGACTACATCCTCTCCGACACCCACGCCGGACGCAAACTAACACCATACACTTGGGTGTACAGATGGCGACGGACCAACTCATTTGACGTAAAGCCAGAACAACAACACATACCGCCCTTCCGAAAGGCTTGCACCTTCGACGAAACCGATCGAGAAAACTCACTGCTGGCGAACCTGCTCGACCAACGTCCGAACATTGTGGTGTATCACAAGGCCAGACCAAGCCGACTAAAGAACTGCTCGGATGTGGACCACTTTCACGTCATTAGTTGGCATTTCGAGCATCCGACCAGCGAATACGGATTCAGCCGATTAAAGAGGACGCTGCAGGACCGTGGGGAACAGCCGTATACCATGACTTGTCCAAAGGTATACAGTCCATACGGGCTTTGCACTTACTTAACGACAGATCCGACCATCAGAACGGTGCTATCGGCAGGGAACCTGACCACAGAAAGACAACTGGCTATGCTACGTCAATTAACGGAGAAAACCATCAGGGAACCAAGTCCGGAACTCGAGGAATCGCGCCTTGCTAACAAATCCGACAGCCTGAGAGGTCAGAAATACGACTTTCTCACAAAGATCATGAAAAAGGCCAATTCCACGGACGTCGGAGACTTGATGATCTACTGCGCTAGGACAGCAAAACCATCGACGAGACAGACCTGGACGAGCATACATAAAAACACGGCAAACCTATCGAACATCATCGCCGCTGCAGCTACAGACGTCCAAATACAAAGCCGAGTCACGCCTATCCACGAACAGATTCGAGAAAAACACGAGCTGTTCTCGGCTATGACTCACCAATACTGGCCGGTACAAAAGTCGCTAGACATCTACGACGAATGGCTGGAGTACCACCAGATCGACGCCGACGAGTTCGCAACAGGGACGTTCGAGGTTTGCCACAAGATACGTCCAAAGAAAAACGCACTACACATCACCGGACCATCGAATTCGGGAAAATCTTACATCCTTCGCAGCATCAGAAACGGTCTGATGAACGCAGAAAGAATGAGATGCCAGGCGAGTGACAACTTCACTTTCGGCAGCTGCGTAGACAAGAGTCTCATATTCACGGAGGAAATGTGGTTCACGCCACAGAACGTCGAGGAAGCCAAGTGCATCCTGGAGGGAACGGACACCTACGTGAACGTGAAACACCAGAGCGAGCGAATCCTAAAACGCACGCCCTGCTTGTCCACCAGCAACGACGAACCATGGCGACACGTGGCCAACGAAAAGCAGGCCATGATCAACAGGATGTTCCTGTTTACAACCCGAACGGCGATGGACGACCTAAAGGGATGGGGAACTTTAGAACTCAACCCGCTGATGTGGCTGACAATATGGCGCAAACACATCACGGATTACCAGCGAGACGGTTACATCCCGAAGGCAGGAAAATTGACCGCACAACCAAAACCAAGCAGGTACACGTGGAAGGAGGAGGACGAACACAGTCCTTCGAAAAAACTACGGGTACGAGACGTACGGCGCAACTTACTGCCTGAAATGAACGAACAGTGCGAATTAGATCCAAACCAGCCAGCCCAGGTATGTCTGACACACGGACATCCCATAAACTGTCCGACGCCACCAAACGACTCCGACATGACAGTACCGTTTACGGACTCCGACTTAGAGGAAATGATGACAAATAGTAATTCGCCGTCGGCGCCACCAGACACAGACAGTACAGACTTAATCATAATAACTGACAGCGACGACGACAAAGAAAACAGCGCCGAAAAAAACAAAAAAAAAAAAACATCAACGAGTTCACACTAATACGGGACAGAGAACTGCACACGCATACACATAACGCACAAACAAACAAAATCCTTGCAGACATTGGTAATGTACTGCGAGGAATTACTGACAGACTCTGACTGATAAAAAAGAAATCCATCTATGGTCTAAGTCTAAGGTGTCATGGCCGCCAAAAAACTTTTTCCTATCTAATGTCTGTCCTTTCTATTATTATTACTATTATTGGAATTATTATTGTAATTGCAATATTATAGTATAATAAATATATATATAATACCATACATGTGTTTGTATTTTAATATTTTTCCTTCTGCATGACGCATGACATGAGATGCATGAAATTATTTTTCAGAACCACCAGACATTAGATGAATGAAAGTTTTTCTACGCGCGCGCGTTATATTTCTATAAACTCTATAAGGTAAGGTATTAGAGCATGGCACTAAGTGGCAACTTAGATAAGTCCAATTCTCCCGTATTCTATTTTATTCAAAACCTGTCAGAGAAAATAAAAAAATCTCTATGTAGGGTGCCCCCCTCCACCATTAAACGTTTAATGGTGGAGGGGGGCACCCTACATAGAGATTTTTTTATAATTAAAAAAACTTATTTATTTATTTTTTTTTGATAACAGAAAACAATTAAAAAAAAAAAAAAAAAAAAAAAAAATTAAATTATTAATAAAAAAACATAAATGAACGGTAGGTTTTTGCTTTTTATTTATTTAAATTTATGTTTCTACATTTTACAATTTCATTGTACAGTTATTTTGTTGTAGCATTGTTTTTATTTAATCGGCAACGCTCGGTTTTATCCGGCTGTTGACATCATGCGCCGGACAAATCCGAGCGATTTCTGAGTTACGTCTGGTTCGCTAAGTGCAAAAGTACCGAAAGGTGATTGGATAGGCCGTTCACATAATCCCAATAATAATTTTATGAGGGCTATCTCTCATCCACAGTACAATACAATAATAAAAAAAGTTATTGATTGTGATAGAATTAAACTCATAAACCAATCTTTCATAGACAAATACAACAAAAAAGATTGGAACCTATATTTAAACAATACTTCATATCTATCAGATATTTCTCTTAGGTTATTCAGATTATTGTTAAGAAAACAAAATATTGATATATCCAAATTCGTTAATGATGTTTGGAATATTTTAAATCAAAAGTTTCCAAAGAAAATCCTGTTAGTATTACAGGGTGTACCTGATAGTGGTAAATCTACCATCGCTCAATCAGTAGTAGATCTGTTTCAACATTCAGCTACTGTACAAAGTACAGCAAGTTTTCCTTCCATGAGTTTGGTTAATGTTGAGGTAGGTCTAATTGAGGAGCCAAATATGACAATGGAAACTCTCCAAACATTCAAAAACATAGCGGAGGGGGTTGATACAGAGGTAAGCATTAAATACGGAGCAGATCAGACGATAAAAAGCATACCTTTAATCATTAAAAGTAATCATGAATTTGATCAACACGCACAGTACATTGAAAGACAGGCATTTAAATCTAGATACATTAAGTACCACTTTATCATAGCTAGTGATTTCTTGGCTAAAGCAAAGAAACCTCTTAATCCGGCTCTGTGGAATTCATTGTTTGAGGAGTATGTCCTGTCGGAAGATACTTCCTCTGATTCGGATATTGCTATCTCATCTTTTTTAGATGAATATGAGAAAACTACAACATCTACACTAAAGAAAGGAGAATCTACAACACTTACTCAACCTACCGCACCAACAAAACGAAACGGATCAGATGGACGATGTAGATGGACTGGTTCTGCTATCAAACGTCTGCGCTTCGATGACGACAACAATGACAACAGCGATAGATAAACTGAAACAAAAATTGGACTCAGCCACTGCTTTATGTAATAATATTAATAAACATATAAGATTATTGCTATTGGAAATGTTACATAATTTTCCTGAATAAAAAAAAAAAAAAATATTTACACCAGTTGGTTGTCCTCTAAATATTTGTTTTACGGCTGAGGAAATAAGTAAACTAACCTCTGACCAGAGACTTATTTGAATATGCACTTGGCATTTCTAGAGGAAAACTTGATCCTAAATTTGCTGCTTGGAAAATTGGGTCTATACATCAGGCAAGATGGTTAACTTTGGCCATCAGACAGCAAAGGAGAGAAAAGATATATTCCATCACCAAAGTTTTATTTATACGAAGACTACGGAAAATTTGTCGGCTTCGGGAATTTATTAGATATTTCACATATACCAAATAGAAACTGGGTAGAATGCAAACCTGTAGAATACGAGGCCGTAAAACTACCAACCGATATTGGATGCCAGCGGGATTAGCAAAGGACATCTTTGAAAAAGACATTTCGCCCGGAAAAGAAGACTTCAGTTTAGACGCAAAAGAACTTCAGGACTGGAGACGAATGTGGAGGAGTCCAAATTTTCACGAACTAAGGCAAAGAGACTTATATAACTTCGAATGGAAAAATAAAAGTCTACAATACAGGCCATTAGTAAGTACACGCACCGATGGTAACAGAAGCCGAAGGTTCAAGGCCAAACTTCTTCACATTCAACATCACTTATGAAATGGACGTCCACTTACTGTACGAACAATTTGACCATCCGCAAACAAAACACAGCACTTAAACGATGACAATGAAGAACGAAAGGATGCCAATTAACTTACTAACACAACCGAACGGGCACTTAACCGGGACAAATGTTAAACGTCGAGTGCACGCAACCACATCCAACTTTCAGAAGGACGCAGGAATAATGCTAGATCAGACGACTTCACTATACATCAACGGATAAACAGACAGGTAATGTGGCACTTAACCTGTCCAACACTGACGTCAAACAAAGGACATACACATATAAACAGACAAAAAACCAACGGACACCAGAACATTCAACACGGCAGAGACTCCACGTCAACCAAAATGACAACCAGACTAACAACATTCCGAATTGATGACCAAAGCTAAGAGCCCAAGTACCAACAATTTAACACAGATCAGACAGCACTGCAACAGACCAGCTTGAAAGAATACAACTGGGTATACAGGTTTCGTTACGAAAACGAATATCATTGGGACTTCCCAAACCTCGAATTAAAACCAAGCGAAGTACTAAGATGTGAACATCCCGACAGTAATAATAAACATCTAATGAACATACTAAACGGGCACCCATGTATAATCATATACGACAGCTGATGCCAAAAGATACAAGGACGACAACATTTCCATATAGTAAGCTTCCATGATAGACACCCGTCCGAACTTTACGCCTTCAAAGAATTGAAAAAAGGACTAATGGAAGCAGGTGATCATGACGCGATCGCCACTTATACGAAAGCAGAAAGTGCAAAAACCCCATACGGATATGCAGGATCCCACAAGCAAACGCAGGAAAACAATTAGTTTCAATTAATAACATTACCACCGAGGCACAAAAAATGTGGTTCGACATTTTAAACGACAACCAACATACAATAACCAGACGACCACAAACAAGCGGACTAAAGAATATAGATACAGTTAGAGCACTGTCCAGGACAAGACATATCCGACCTGGTACACTTCTATGATGGAGCGGGAGCCCAATATCAACGGGACTTCCAATACATCATAGAAAACACGCAGTCCATCTGTTAATGAGCATCTCTCCCCCCCTCTCTGGCTTTCTTACTCTTTCTATTTTCTCTCTCTGTGTCTCTATTAGAGAATAGAGCGAGGGAGAGGGAGGGAAAGAGAGAGAGGTGAATAACGTGGACAGTGGACACGTTTGCAGAAGAAGGGTCAGCTGACCAGATGACGTGGTGTCATGTGATGAGGTTAGCTGATTCTTTCTTGGCAGTTTGGTTTCGGGTGTTGAAGAAGACAGACGGCTTTTCAGCTGCCCCCCCCCCTGGGCTGGGGAGGACGCTGACGGTACCATCAAGCAAGCAAGGTTCACCTCCATTCTGTGTCGACCTTTGGAAGGTGAATAAAAACATAAAACCTTAATTATCATCTTGGAGTGAATTCTTCATCCAACAGGCCAGCTCCCCTCCAAGAGACAATGAACACCAGAGGAACAACCGACGACACATGAATGAAAAGGTATGTTAAGAAATGCATGTACACAAACACACACCCACGAAGACATGAACAATAAGATTAGAAACTAGACGATCACGTACACGAATCTCCTTCTTGACACTATTCCCTTTATGATACAATCTCCTTTATGACACCCCACTATATAACACATCAACAATACAAGTATTCACAGAGGTGAACATAAAGGAAATCAACATACCGATATGGAAATCAAAAACAAAACTGATTACTTCCGAAACCTGGAAGGAAATTACTACTGGCCACTGAAGGAGAGCCTCAGAATATATGAGGTTTGGTGCGAACATCATAGATTAAACCAACAGACGATAGCTAAAGAACTCTTCGATGTTTGCCACAAAATGTTACCCAAAATAAATGCATTTTATCTACAAGGACCGGCAAACGCAGGGGAAACATAATCAGTTCTATCCGTGAGGGCATAGTCAACTACGGACAAATGCGATGCAGAGACCAAGACGCTTTCACATTCACGAACTGTGTAGACAGAGCACTAATCTACACCGACGAAATGCAATTTTATTCACACAAAGTCGACCAGGCGAAAGTCATATTAGGAGGAACCACGCATGTGAACGTAAAGAATAATCCTGAAAGATTAATGAGACGAACACTCTGCCTGAGCATGTCAAACACAGACCCGTGGTTGACTATACCTGGAGAAGAACCAAATTTAAAAGCACGAATGCATTACCATAAACTCAAAAATCCAATGCCCAAACTAAAATACTGGGGTATCAAAAAAACTCAGTCCATGAATGTGGATCATTGTAAGGAAAAGCGTACCAAATAGGAATGCTGAAACCCTCCTTCTACTAATAAGAAAATACATTCTGTCGCAGACCACAGTCGTATCAGACTGTTAGTGGGCTTACAGCAAAGTGGGAGGAGAGGGTATATCACCATTTACTGGTGAACCACAGCCTAACTTTGTAGATCCTGTAACACAGACAACAAATATAACAGAAAATACTTAATCTTATGTCAATTTTAATAAGTGAAAAAGATGATCACATTTTTTCTTTATGATTGAAAAATTTAAACATCAACCAGCCCTAAATAAACTGGCTCAACCAGAGAGTATTGGCCTCTCACAATCCAGAGGTGGTAACAACTTTGAGATAGCGATAAAAGTCATGCTTGGCTATGACATGCCATATGAAGTTAACAGAGCATGTCAGTCTCATCTCTACTGGCTTGGTGGTCTATTTGGCATTGGCAACTCATGCAAGCGGACCGAAGAGGAGATAGATACTCTGGCCGAGCAAATATAACTGGCCATATGTGCCATTCTGGACCAGTCGGTCCCAGACGGTGGACCAATTCAGGCATTGCTGGCAGACGTCTTGGGTGAAGCCCTTCTTGATCGAGACATACAGGCGGACATGTTGAAGTCTAACCCCGTTAAGCTAAGCGAGGCCGTGGACCTTGCCCAGAATAGTGATTGGGTATGGAGCTGTATAAGGAGGTTGTGGATAGAATTGATAGAGAAGTTCCCAGGATCATGTAGAAATTTAATTTTTATCTTAACGTAGGTTTAAAAAGATTTTATAATAGGAGACAGATAGTGACGGATGAAGAAAGGAAATAAGTTTTAAGTAAGAAGAGAAAACCGTACAGTGAGCTCAAAAAAAAAGAAAAAAGAAGACACTTTAAGAAGTAACACACGGTTGAAGAAAAAGGAAAGAACACTGAAAATTTGAAAAAAAAAAAATAAGACTTTTAAAGAAAAAGGAGGGGAAAGAGAAAGGAGAAATTGAAGAGCAAACTATTTTTTTTTCCTCCTCTTCCGTTGCCTGCTAGAGCGCGTGACGATCCACAACAATGGAGAAGAGAGAGACAAAGTCAGAGAGAGAAAGAGAAGCTGCTGCTGATGACATGTATATATGTGTATGAAGAACGGGACACGGGACAGTTCGCTTGGTAATACTAAAGCGAACGTCCGCTTTAATATTTTATTGCTACGATGCAACGCGCAAGAAGATGGTGCTTTACCATTTTCAAGGAGGGAGAAGAAGAAAGAGATTGGAAAAACATATTCGGTGGAAACCCTATCAATTACATGATAGTAGGAGAAGAGACTTGTCCAACTACTCAAAGGATACATTATCAAGGATATGTACGATTCAATAACAGAATGTACTTCTCAAAACTAAAACGGATGGTACCAACGGCACATCTGGAGATCGCGAGAGGAACAGAAAGAGAAAACAAAAGATACTGTTCGAAAGAAGGAAAAATTATACACGAGGAGGGCGAATGTGAATCTAGCAACACTGACGAAAAAGGAGGGAGTAAAGTGGAAGAAAAAATACACGAGATCGTCGAAAATGGATACAAAAATCCAATGAGATATGTTAGATACAGATCCATGTTAAGCGTATATACAACACACAAGGCGGGCATAGACGTCTTAATAGCAGACAAAATAAATGAAAAAATGATAAAGAAATAAGCGCTATGTTTGAAAAAACAATATGGAAACCTTGGCAATTTCGACTCATTCAAGAAGTGCAAAGAAAACCAGATGATAGAAAAATTATCTGGTATTATGACGATGAGGGGAACAAAGGGAAAACATTCCTCTGTGAATACTTACGTTCCAAAGGAGCAAAAGTATTAATGAACGGAAAAACGGCAGATATCGCGTACATATATAACGGAGAAAAAATAGTCTTATTTGATTATACCAGATCAATGGAAACATATGTTAATTACGGACTACTCGAGGGAATAAAAAATGGATACCTAGTATCTACAAAATACATGGGCTGCACAAAAAGTTTCGAGAAACCACATGTTATCGTCATGGCTAATTTTAGACCAGACTATAATAAACTCTCATTAGATAGATGGGACGTAAGAATAATAACACCAGAGCAGTCGACCTAGACGAGAGTACCCAAAATGGCCGACCAGGACTGAGATATGACACGTGACCGGATGTAATGGAAGAAATATCTCATGTATTTAATTTAAGCCGTCGTTTCGTATCTTACAACATCGTATCTTACAACATATACAACAAATACTTTATTGTAAATTTTTCTTTAATAATCTATATTTAATAAATATTTATATAAAATTATCAGAAAAAAGCCAAATTTGAATGACTCCAGTTAACACGACGATCAACAACTTTGAAATATTTGGCAATAATGTGGAGGAGACCCCCACAACCCCCCTTTCTTCTCTTCCTTTAAATTCTGGGGGAGCGAAAGTCAGTTTTGGACCGGGACCACTCAGCTCCAAGAAAAAATGGAATGGAACGACTACATCCTCAACGATATCAAGGACGGCAAAAAATTTACACCGTACACTTGGATCTATCACTGGGAATAGGAACATGAAATCGAAATTACAACAAAAAAAAACGCATTACACATAACAGGACCGTCCAATTCCGGGAAATCGTACATCCTACGGAGTATCCGAAACGGGTTAATGAACGCCGGCAGAATGCGTTGTCAAGCCAGTGACAACTTCACGTTCGGCAGCTGCTTGGACAAAAGCCTCATCTTCACTGAGGAGATGTGGTTCACGCTGCAAAACGTAAAGAAAGCTAAATTTATCCTGGAAGGGATTAACACCTATGTTAACGTCAAGCATCAGAGTGAACGTATCCTGAAATGAACACCCAGTCTATCAACAAGCAACGACGACCCATGGCGTCATGTAGCTAACGAACGCCAGGCCATGGAAAATCGTATGTTCCTTTATCGTACAAGACATGCTATGGAAGAACTAAAAGGATGGGCAAGTCTCGAAACATATACACACATACGAACACAAAAACTATGTGTGTAAACAACACGGACAACCTATCAACTGTCCGATACCGCCTAACGAAGACACTGAGACATTACCGTTTACGGATATTGTCTTAGAGGCGATGATGATGCAGACAAACTCCCTGAATGCATCACCTGACAGCCCTGACAAGTTAACGATCATCATTAGCGAATGCACTAAAGATGAAAATCTTCAGTAATGAAAAGCTTTTTACCGGGGACCAGACTGTTAACAATGATCGCAACTACCCGCAACAATGTCACGCCAGTCATGAGGACCAAAAACCTGGTCACGGTAATGGCCTTTGGTTTCATGGCCTTATACAGAAAGTGTTTTCTGCACTTTTTTCAACATTATGAAAAGATTGAGGCCAAGGACTATTACAGCCTAATCTGATACTGTGTCCTCCCACTTTTGAAGGCTAATTACCCAGAGAACAACTACGTCTTCATCCAGGACTCTACACCGTGTCATAAGGCTACCCAAGTCCAAAATTTCTCTGCCAACAGCTTTGCAAAGTTTTTGCCAACCTCCTTCTGGCCATCCTGTTCACCTCATCTAAATGTCCTTGATTATTCTGTTTGGATCGTTGTGGACGCAGAGACCTGCAAGACTCCTCACAGCAGTGTTGAAGCCTTGAAGCAGTCCATCATGAGAACCTGGAAAAATATGCCGGAAGACTACCTTGTCAAGTCCTGCAAGGCGCTGTGTGGAGGCAGTGATTGATGTAGAAGGCGGACACTTCGAATAGTTACTATTCCAACCTTCCTGAATGATATTTGTTTAAAAAATATATGCCGATTTTGTCTATCAGTTGCGATGCTTGTTTTATTTCCATCTTTGATAATTCTAAATTCCGATTCCGCACCCTGCAGAAACAAGTCTTCAAAAGCGACAGAATGGTAAATTTACGACGGGTTTAAATGTCTGGCGAGTTTTCAGCGGCCTCAAAACAAACAAAAAAAAAAAAAAAAAAAAAAAAAAAAAGGCTTGAATGGTCGGTGTTCTGTTACAGCTGAAAGTAACATTTAACTATTTTCTTTGTGTTTGGGAAAATCAATCAATAATCGAATTTAGTAAAGACGAAGAATTTACTTTTCTTCGTATCACGACATATTCAAATCCTCTTGCGCAATGGTGTTCTCCCTCATGGTTAGAAAGCGCAGAAAGAGTGCTGAAACTTATTTTTCAATTTACATGATGGCGATAAGGTAAACAATATTTTGTTCTATGCTTACAACGGTTAATTTTTTAAACAAAAAATACTATTTAGCACAAAATAATTCGCTTGGTAATAGTGACCATCCTCAAATAATTCTCTGGAATTTGTAATGCTAAACCTGGATTCCACCATGAACAGTTGCGTCAAAAGGAGGACGTGTTCACCCATAATATTAACCAATACTAATACAAAAGATCTAATAATATTAACCAATACTAACTAATACAAAAGATCTACGAGGCGTGGTGCAACCACCACAACATACAGGGGTTGGACAAAATAATGGAAACACCTGACATTTTGACTTGAAATTTTCTAATATGATTTGAACAATTAAAAAATGAAATATTTTTGTGTGTTTTATTTTATGATGCTTTCTAGTGAAGCTAGTATTTAAAATAGCTGTTTCTTTTTACAGGTATTATCATAATATACAGAAATGGGAGACCTTTCGGATTTTCAAAGAGGACAAATTGTTGGAGCTCGTATGGCAGGCGCTAGTGTAACAGAAACTGCTCAAATGCTTAGTGTTTCAAGAAGTACCGTATCAAAAGTGATGACTGCTTTTAAAAAAGAAGGGAAAACTTCCTCGGCCAAGCAAAATTCTGGTAGGAAGAGAAAGCAGTCTGAAAGAGACCGTCGAGCTTTAAACCGAACTGTGGGAGTAGATCGCAAGACTACTGCCCCTAAAATCACTCCTCAACTCAATGAGCACCTGCAGAACCCAGTTTCTACAAAAACAGTTCACAGGGAGCTGCACATGGCTGGATTCCATGGAAGAGCTGCAATCAGAAAACCTCTTCTGTCAAAAACCAAGGTTTCAAAACGCCTAGAGTGGTGTAGAAACCTCCAGAAATGGTCAATAGAACAGTAGAAAAATGATCTTCTCTGACGAATCCTCTTTTACATTATTTCCGACATCTGGCCGTGTGTACGTTTGGAGACAACCCAAAGAAGCTTATGATCCAACTTGCCTTCTCCCAACCGTCAAGCATAGCGGTGGTTCTGTGATGATCTGGGGAGCCATTTCTCGGAAATCTGCAGGGCCAATGATCTCCCTTCATGGAAGAATTAACAGCCACGACTATTTGAGAATTTTGACTGACCAAGTCCATCCTATGGTTAGGGAACTGTTTCCTGATGGAGATGCCTTTTTCCAAGATGATAATGCCCCAATTCATACAGCTAGAATTGTTAAACAATGGCACGATGAGCACTCTGATGAACTAGAACATCTTATCTGGCCAGCACAATCCCCAGACCTCAACATTATCGAGCCTTTATGGCGGATTTTAGAGGTTCAACTAAGAAGTAGATTTCCACCGCCATCGTCTTTAAAAGAACTGGAGGCTGTTCTAACGGAAGAATGGCCAAAAATTCCTTTGAAAACCATTCAGAATTTGTATGAATCAATACCTAGAAGAATTAATGCTGTACTTGCTTCAAAAGGTGGACCTACACCATATTAAAATAAATTTCTTTGATTTTTCAAGGTGTTTCCATTATTTTCTCCAACCCCTGTAGATCCCCTACAAGTCGAACAAAGTTTGAGGTATGCCACCAGATTCGGCTGAAGGTAAATAGACTACACATCACAGGGCCAAAAACAGTGGAAAGAGCCAAGTGCTGCGCTGCATAAAGAATGGCCTCATAAACTGCGGACGTATGAGGTGCTAAGCGTCTAATAACTTTACGTTCGGAAGCTGCGTAGATAAATCTCTATTATTTACAGAAGAAATGTGGTTCACACCACAAAATATCGAGGAAACGAAATGCATACTGGAAGGTGCAGAGACGTATGTGAACGTTAAACACCAAGAGGAACGCATTCTTAAGCACACACTATGTCTGAGCACTTTGAAGGACAATCCTTGGCGCCACATAATGGCAGAAAGAGATGCCATGCAGAATCGAGTATTCAATAACAAAACTTGTCAACCGATGGAGGCCCTGTGACAATGGGGAGTTGTAGAACTGAACCCACTCATGTGGCTGACGGTATGTTAAGAACATATAGAAAACCACGCAGCCATCAGATACATTACTGACAACGGCCATGAACCATCCGCAGCGGAAAAATACACATCCGATGAAATGGACTACCTAAGTCCACACAAAAAACACAGACTGCAATCGGCCAGATGATCACTGATCCAGGATTTGTAGGGGCTGAAAACATACAAAAAAAAAACGCCCTACACATAACGGGTCCATCAAACTCAGGCAAATCATATATCCTCAGAAGCATCCGCAACAGCCTGATGAACGCAGGGCGAATGCGCTGCCAGGCAAGTGACAATTTCACATTCGACAGCTGCGTGGATAAAAGCCGCATCTTCAGAGGAAATGTGATTCACACCGCAGAACGTCGAGGAGGCAAAGTGTATCCTGGAAGGCATGGATACGTACGTCAACGTAAAACACCAGAGTGAGAGGATACTGAAGCGAACTCCATGCCTGTTGACAAGCAACGTCGACACGTAGCTAACGAGAGGCCATGGAAAACAGAATGTTCCTAATGAATGCTTTGAGAATTTTATTTTTAAATAAAAAATAAAACAGAAAAAATTGTAAAATTTATTTTAAAACGAATTTAAGATTTTTTCCAATATTTGTGAATTTGAGCGGTTTATTTGAATTCAGCAGACGACTTTTTGGAGCTTTCTCATTTGCCGTTTTGTGTCACGTGATGTAAACAAAAGAAAAACAGTTTTCGTTTTAAGCTAAATTAACAAATTTTATCAGATTGGAAAATATTTCTGAACTGAAAGGTTCGGATTTTTTTCTGCTCTCCGGAGAAAATATCGAAACCCTTTTAAAATGTTTTCTTCGTTGGCAAATAAAAAAATTGTTGGACTGTACAATAAGAAAATACACCAACTTATCAAGAGAGAATGACTTGAAGAAATTCAGGCACTTGTGTGATGAGGTGTTTACTTTCTATAAAGTCCAGTCAGACAATCCTCCTGTTGATATTGAAACAAAGACTAGCCAAGGGAATGAATGCAGCCCAACACCGTCCACTTCTTCAACTCCATTAGCTGTACCAATTCCTGCTACACCAACAACCTCCTCCGAGAGAACATCAAGAAAGCCGTTAACACCAAGGTGCAAATTAATGAAGAAGAGACTTGATTTTGTTTCTAAATCAAAGCAGGTTATGCAACAAAAATACAAGACATCTATGCAAGGACTGAAAGCTAATATCGAGTCAACACATGGGATGAAGGTCAAATACTCGAACCAGGACTTAATGAGGAAAAAGACAGTGATCTCTAAACAGAGGGCGATTATCACTTTGTTGAGGAAGGATCTCAAAAAATTTTTAAAAAATGCAAATATAGAAGCCTTCCAACGACTTGAGCATGAACTCAGGAAGCAAAAGAACAAATACAGTCAGTTAAACAGTGGAAAGCGAGAGAGTCAGGTGGACAGTGTCACTAATGCTGACAAGGATGTTGTGACTGTCCTTGAAAATAAACTGAAAGAAAAAGATGTTATAATATCGGAGTTAGAGAATGACAAGTTCATTCTAGAGGAACAGGTGGATAATCAAACAAAATTTATTCAAAAGGAAGGGAAGACTTTTTCACTGGACATAAGAATGTTTGTGTACGACTGCATTTTGAACAATGTTCCAACTATAAATGTTCCTAACTTGATAAAAAGCTTCCTAGGTAGGTGTTGATATAGCATAGAAAATATACCACGTAGATCGACTGTAGAGATGATGGTAAGGGAGTTGGGGGCCATTTCAGACTTTCAGGTTGCTGAGTATATTTTAAGCAATGAAAACCTTACATTATGCTTTGATGCCACTACTCAGGAAGGTGTCCATGTCAATGAGATGCATATAACATCACCTTCCAATTGTCATATCTATTGATCATCTGCCTGGCGGTACAGCTGAAGACTATGAAAACCATGTTTTATATTCTATCAATCGTATGGTTAATGCTTATTGTCAGTTTTTTTCATTGTGATTTTGAGACAACCAGGAAGAGTGTGGTTTCAAGGATCAGTAATACTCTCACTGATAGGGTGGTTGTCAACTTCGCTACAATTTCCCGTCTAGAGGAGACATGGAATGTATCTTTAAATAAACTGAATTGTCATTTACATCCATTGGAAAGTATTGCCAGTGGGACACGTTCTGCACTTAAAGCTGTTGAAACTGATAAGGGCCATTTGTTAGGAAATGATTGTGTAGCTGGCAACATTGTATTGGCCATCAATAAATTCAGATATAAGGACAGTAAGGGAGATCCAAAGGGATTTATCTCATTTTTAGAGAAGTCTGGCTTACCAAAGGGGTTTCTGCCAAGATATAGAGGAAACAGATTACATATATTATTTGACATTTCTCAAAAATTAGTAGTTCATTATGAAACATTCTCAGAATTTTTCTCTACAGGCACAGTTTCATGTGGTGGATTACAGTCTGCCATCCTCAAAGACTTCACCTCTCCAGTAGGCGTCTTAGAATTGCAGGTTTTAGGCTTGATAGGAAAATTTTTGTCAGGGCTGTGGATGTCAAAATTTTATACTTCCTCTACATCTCAAACTGTTGGACATGTAGAGGGTATATCGGTTGTTAAAAGTGTAGTAGAGCGTATAAAAAATTTAGTTGATAGACCACTGGAGTTACTGGAAATGACTGTAAACTTTTTCAATGAGGATTTAGATACTGATGTTACTTAAGATGATGATGCCTTTCTATTCTCTTCTATGATGACACAGTGCCTCTCTCAAATTGTTGTAGTTTTGGAAAGACAGTACAAACGCTATTTCAATATATCTGTAACTGAAGAACTGAAGAAGGAAACTGAATCAGCAAGGTGTCATAATATTGACGCAGAGGAAGTAATGGGAATGTTTTTTGCAGCAAAAGATCGAGCCCCTAATGCTACACCGAGTTTTATATCCTCAAAGATCAGGGCTAAGAAAAATAAGATTGGCTCATATCTTGACTCACTTGAACGTGTAAAAAGAGAAAGATTGATAATGTTATCGGTAGGTTTGGCAAGAAATCAACGCAAGGTAGGAAGGAAAAGGAGCGTAGAAATCAAAGAAGAAATTTGATGGCGGATATCTAAAAAGATGCAGAAAAGACTTATGACAGAAATAAGCTAGAAATGAGGTTAAAAAGTGAAGAGTTTGTTCTTAGGAAAGAGTTTTGTGAATTAGATGATAATATATTGAGTAACGTTGAGGATATATTGTCAGGGAAAGTTGTGGGGAAGTTAGTTTGTCATATTTGGTATGATGAAGAGACAGGTGATAAGACTTGGTACAATGGAAAAATTGACAAGTTGAAGAAAAAGGCTGGTGGAACATATGTTGTTAGTTACTGGGCTGAGAATGAGAGTTCAGATGATGCAATTGATTTTGATTTGAACAAGTATGCTCTGGCAGCTGATATGCTATGTGAAGACCTTACTATGTCATAAATGGGCAAAATTTTAAATGCTTATTCACATTTTAAAAGTATTCTATGTATTGTGATGGAGACAATCTTACTATAATAGTCAATTTTGTCAGTGTAACCATTACCAATATTTAAGAGCCAAGTCAGGGTGACGATTTCCGAGTAATTGTAGCAAGTACCAATGCCAAATCAATATTCGTATTATAATAAAAATCAGTCAATTACTTTGAATCTTTGTTTGTGTTTTCTGTTCTTATTAAGAATTTCAAAAGCTTTCTAGTGGTACCTTACTTTTTAAGATCTGCCAAAAATTAAGAAAGTTATGATAGTTTAAACTGGACGAATATAGAACTAGGTCACAGATCTCCATTGACTTAACTGTGTAATTAGAGACAGAAAATCTCCTCATATTTCCGTAATTAAAAATTCCATTATTTCCTTATTATTTGTCATAGAACAATAATCTATACATCATTCGAAAGCTTTTTAAATGCACTTTAATGTGGTATTAGAAAATGTGATGAATTATTTTTGAAAATTTTTGTCACATCCCTACAAATGTACATTTATAATATGATTCAGAGAATACAGAAGCAACCAACTGAAATTTAAAAAAAATTACACTTAAAAACATTCAGTATAATGCTTTTGCATTACTACCAGAAAATATTTTATTTTCTATGGTAAAATCAGATGAACTTGAAGTAAGAGAAGAGGGAATTAAAAGAATTTTGACCATTAGGTAAGTTAATATTTCTTCATACAAAACTGGTTGAATTACTTACACTAATTTATTGCGACATTTTAAAGAGTACATTTAATTTCATACAAATCTTATCAACACGGTATAAATTGCATTTGGCGAGAACCCACCAACCATGTAACTGATTGCTACTTCTGCATGGTAAACACAGCAGGTGTGACCAAGAAAAACAGACATAAAATCGTATATCTGAACATTTCCTCAGTTATTCGGCCTGCTCCGCACTCTGAAGTTCCTGTTCCAGTTTTCAAAGGTTTGCCTTCATTAAACGATAAAGACATTGGACATGACATGGACGAGGAAGACAGTTGTGACAATGAATTACCAGAAACTGAGTGGGAACAACCCGACGAATGTTCTTCAGAAACTGAATCTCCCCCCCCGTCCCCAAGCCTCTTCACCAGACTGAACTGAATGACTTAGTTCGGGATTTAGGTCTTTCAAAGAAAGCAGCTGAGCTTTTGGCATCAAGATTACAAGGCAAAAATCTTGTTCACACTGTTAAAGTATCATATTACAGAAAGCGTGACCAGCTTTTTGTGACCTTCTTTTCAGAAGACAGACAGTTTGTTTACTGCCATGATAGCCCAGGTTTTCTCAAAGAACTGGGTGTTCCTCACTATGATCCAACTGAATGGCGGCTCTTTTTAGACAGTTCTAAGCGCAGTCTCAAGTGTGTTCTTTTGTATAATGGCAATGTTTACGGGGCAGTGCCTGTCGGTCATTCAGTTCATCTGCGGGAAGACTATGATGACATCAGAATGGTCATGAACTTCTTAATATATCGTGAGCACAACTGGATCATTTGTGTAGACTTGACAATGGTAAACTTCCTTCTTGGTCAACAGAAAGGTTTCACCAAGTTTCCATTGTCACCTCTGCATGTGGGACAGTCGAGCACAAGACAGACACTGCGTCCAACATGAAGATGATTGATTTTACAGGATTGGAGAGAAATGTCGGATGTTAAACATACGGCAAGGGGATTCATTTACACATATTTGACACAATGACAGAAACAGGCAACACACGACTGTCAAACAATTCCTCAACTTATGACTCCAAATTGACCACCACCTTCGCTTGAAAGTGACAAAACTGATATTGTTACGAACAGTGATTCAACTGGAACAAGTAATCTTCTATGCAACAAAACACTAGAGGGCGATAATAAACTGGAACATGAACGATGCGACAAGTACGAGGAACTGAAATATTGACATGCTAAACTACTAAACGAGCTCGAGGTGAGTGACGCACTTTCCTGGAACTAATTATTGTGGTCCTTTTACTACAGATTTAAATGCATTAGACGCATGCTGTCGAACGCATGACTTAGACTATGATACTGAGAAAAGTAACGCGGACACAGATTATAAATTTATTGGGCACTTTTTACTGAGTGTGAACCCAAGCAAAATTTTTTTTTTTGCTTAAGTACGCATGCGCGCAATCGTAAGTCTGCGGCCAAAAAAAAAAGTCAAATACACATTGAACACATTGACCTCAACAGCGATTTTATCTCTCGGAACTCGCCAAATAAGTCTGCGGCCAAAAAAAAAGTCAAATACACATTGAACACATTGACCTCAACAGCGATTTTATCTCTCGGAACTTTTAAAAAGTTTATTTCACATTTCAAAAAATGCTCACACAACTCTTTGAGTGGACGAAAGATTTTGACTCCGCTGATACTTTCCTCAAAGAGAGGAAAATCCTTGCAGAAAAAATGGTATGCAGTGTTTGTCAACAGCAGATGTCTCTTATCAAAAATCGCGACACTAAAGTTTTCCGATGCAAAGCCCATAAGAACCAGAAGGCATCGATAAAAAAGGGTTCATTTTTGCAAGACTCCAAAATAACATTGCAAGAATTCATCCGAATTGCATATGTCTGGTCTAGACAGATAACTGGTGTTGTCGCCTCTGACATGTGCGAGGTAAGCGGGAAGACCATTTGTTCATGGTACCAGTATTTACGTGACGCCACAAGCCATCATATGGTGATGAACCCATACCAAATAGGTGGACCTGGCCACGTGGTACAAATTGATGAGTCTTTGATCTGTAAACGGAAATATAACCGCGGTAGAGTACCAGAGCAAAGGTGGGTTTTCGGTGGGTGGGATACAGAGGATAAAATCGGATTTTTGGTTTTTGTCAGTGATCGCTCCTCCGACACCTTGATACCACTGATAAAAAAATACATAAAACCAGGAACTACCATACATTCTGACAGTTGGAGAGCATATACTCCAATTGACCAGATAAATCTCCACCCCAGGTACATCCACAAACAAGTGAACCATTCGCAACACTTCGTCGATCCAGTATCAGGCGTGCACACCAACAAGGTGGAATGTTTTTGGAAGAACGCAAAAACGAAATTCAAAACAATGATGGGGGTGCACTCCAGTACAGTGGAGTCCCATTTGGACGAATTTTTATGGAGGGAGGTTTAAGGAAAAAGTGGCAAAGACGCTTTTGACAATGTGTTGCTGCATATATCGCAGTGGTATATTGTTTAAAATAAAATTTGACTTGTAAAAATTTCATTTCACATTTCTTTCACTTTTTGGATAAAAAAAAATCTCAACTTGTTGGTACATCTAAAGAAAATCGCTGTTGAGGTCAATGTGTTCAATGTGTATTTGACTTTTTTTTTGGCCGCAGACTTACGATTGCGCGCATGCGTACTTAAGCAAAAAAAAAATTTTTGCTTGGGTCCACACTCAGTAAAAAGTGCCATTTATTGTTTACCAGGATACAGCCCGCATAAGAACGGCCTCGGGAAACGCCGATGGGTCTAAGGTCTGGAGTGCAATTATGACACGCACGAAAGTAGAATCCACTGTTCCGGGTTACGAATTTCTAGGACCAGGTACAGACCCTAAAAAATTTAAATACACACCAAAAAACAAACTAGACCTAGCAGCAAAACTTCACGACATCGCCTACGGCGACCCAAATAAATCTACGGAGGAGGCAGATGCAGAATTCATAAAAAATAGCGAGGGTACTGGATTCGTCGGAGGTCTCGCTCGCTATTAAACCCAAACACGCACTTGGACTGGACAAGTATTTCAGAAATAATCCCGCCGTGGGTGCTGCTGATAGCACTGACGGTATACCTAGGCCGCAAATGGACGAAAGTACTAGTGATGAGACTTCGGAATCGGGATCTAACGGATATGAGGAGATCCACATCGGCCCGCACCTGCAAACAGCTACGGGGAACATCCAGAGAACATATAGTCAAAAGAACATTCAGGAACCTAATTAGAACCAGCAACATGAACGACTGCAAAGCAACATTCCACAAATACGAGTCAAACAGAAAGTATGAAAACGTAGGAGATTACGCTTGGGCACAACCGGTATCAAAAGACTACATAGTACCATACTTACATGGGTACGACAAAACCAATGGGAGGCAATGATGAATACAGCAACAGCATACAGAGTGAAAAGCATCGGCTTCGAATTAGACAATGTCATCCGCGGAGAATTCCTCACAAAGAACAACAAGGAGGTATTCGTGCAAAATCCTCAACCTTGGTTCCAAATATACATAGACAAAGGCCAATACATCGGATACGGAAACCTAGAGGGACTAACCAGCATACCCAACAACACATTTCAGGACAAAAAGCCATCTGTAGGACTAGCAGAGATGCCGCATCATACAGGGTGTCCGTAAAGTTACTATACAGTCTTATTGTTTTATTGTATTATATTTGTATTAATAGTTAATATTTATTTTTTTTACAGGTTTATTTAATCAAGCATGCCACGCAAACTAACTTTGGAAGAGCGCAAATTTATTTTGAAGCGATATTGGAAAACAGAAAACGCACAGGATGTAATTCGTGATTGGAATCATTATTTTAATACAGATCCTCCAACACGTTTGGCTATTTATAAACTTCGAGACAAATTAGATGATACTGGCTCAGTTGCTGATGCTCCGCGTTCTGGTCGGCCAAGTGTGTGCACTGAACAAAATTTGGCTACAGTTGCTGAGGCATATGGCAGAAGCCAAAAGAAATCACTTCGCCGTGCTAGTGCAGAAATTGGTATCAAACGAACCTCTCTACATAAAATACTCACGAAACTCCACATGAGACCATACATTCCGCGCCTAATTCACGAACTTCTTGAGGATGATCCTGATCGCAGGTCTCAGTTTTGCGAACAGTTCGTCAGGATGTGTGAGGATAATCCCACTTTCTTGGACGAGATTTATTTCAGCTTCTGATAGAGGCCTTGATGGGTTGACTCCCAACCATTTTTTGCAGACAGGATATCATCCCCGCCTGCTTATCAATGTTAGCGGTTCAGAGGACCCTTGTCCTGAACCTCCAAATAGAAATTCGCTCTTACATTCCCTTGAAATGAGGGATGAATTTGTCAGTAAATTTAAACGTAGTTGGCATAATGACTACTTGCTCTCAATTATAGAAGTAGACGCCCACATTACAGAAAATGAAACCTCTAAAATATCAGAGGGTGAAATTGTTCTTATCAAAGCTCCTAATAAGTCCCGGCCCTTCTGGGGGTTGGGTAAGGTAGTAAAATTATTGGTCGGAAAGGACAACAGGGTTCGTTCAGCCTCAGTGCTGAAAGACGGGTGTGTCCAAATTCATTCCTTAAAAAATATTTATCCTTTAGAGATAAAACATAACCCTGAACCTGCATTAGCTGAATTTGCGGAAGAAGGAGGCCCCTTCTTTTGCCCTACATGTTCAGTCGCCAACGACGGAACAACACCTATGGTGTGTTGCGACTCGTGCAATGAGTGGTACCATTTTGGTTGTGTCGGGGTCGACCAACAAGTTACCGTTGAAGATTGGGTGTGTCCGGATTATGCGGACCAAACACCAAGTTAATAATTGTACATTCCTTTTATAGACTCATCAGTAGAGTCATACCTTTTATTACTAATAAATTCTCTGTTTGCCATGGAGAGATCGTTATAAGTTCAGATTGACAACAGACACACATTGAATTTAATTGCTATTATTGTGTTAATATTAAGTCCTTTGAGACAGAATTTCATTGTAATAACTTGTCCAAATAGGCGACAATCATTAATTTCCCGATAAAAAAAAGAAAGAAATGAGTAATCCATTTCTTTCTCTTCCTTCCTTTGGCAGTGTGTTAGAAATTTCAGAATGCAAGGGCGATAACTGCTAGATTGTTCCAATCACGCGATTATTTTGACCAATGAAATTGCATTGTTTCAGTTGCTGCAGAGGATTCAGGAATTGGCGGGAATATTGTGTTTCTTCAAATAGATTTCCATTCCGTGTCGAGCAAAGCAGACGCGTGGTGTCTCGCTCCGTGCCAAATGAACTAAGGCAGGGTTCTATTCTATTTGTTATCTCCGCTCACTTAAATGCGGATACCAGCCTGAGGCAAAAATGTTTTATGGACTAATTGCATCCATCATCATTGCCCGCAGGAGGGCATCCTTTATTATGGAACATCGATCGCAATGTGCATTGTTCTTATTTGACCAGTCTGGAAGGATTTCGAAGAACCCTCAACCACTTCTACAAGCGGCCGAATTCAACCAGCATTTTCCACAGAAGAAAACTACCTACACCTTTCGAGGCATAAACTACCCGCCATTTGGCCGAAGCTAAAGAGTTGCACTCTTTTGCAAATATGGACTCATTTTACCTCTCTTGTAAATAAAATATTCTTGGAATTTAAGGTGAGCCTTTGTTGCTTTTCTGAGTGTCTCTTTCATTCTGCCAAAGGCAAAAACGAGTAAGAGAAATTCTTACAACATTTGCTAAACCAGCGGTTCTCAACCAGGAGCGAATCGCGCCCCCTAGTGGGCGAAAATCAAATTTTGGGGGGCGATTTTCAATCAATTTTATCTGTGAAAAATTTTGACATCTTTGCCAGTAAATTTTTTAAATTTTTTGAAATTATAAACGCGTAGCTCAACTATTAGTGCGAAACTTTGGAAACAGAAGGACAGTCAGACTTAGCTATCGAAATTCAAGCTCAAAAGAAAAATATACACTATCTTAGTTGGATCTTCCGTAAGTTAAATGAAGTCTCTCTGCTGCAAGGAAAAATGATAACCCTGATAGACTGTAAACGAGTGATGAGAGCTTTTGTTGAAAAACTTAATATGTTTCAAATTAATTTAAAACGAAGGCAATTTGATAATATACCCGAACTAGCAGAAATCGACTTATGTGAAAATGACATTGTTATTTATTGTAACCATCTGTCAGCCATGAAAAATGATCTAGAAATCAAATTTTCCGATTTATTTGACTTCACTATTGAGCCATGGATGATTGACCCATTCGATTGTGATCCTCTCAGTGCACACAAAAATATCCAGGAGGAAATCATCGAGATAAAATGCAATGATGAATTGCAAATCAAGTTCAAAAGAGAAACTTTGTGTGCATTTCGGCAATCAAACACTGTAAAATCACTGTATCCAAATTTGTGGTCACAAATGTCGAAAATCCTTTTGTGTTTCCCAACATCATATCTTGTCGAAACTGGATTCAGCGCTGTGAATCACATTTTACAGAAGGAACGAAACAGATTTGACATTATTTCTCGTGGAGATATTCGTATCTGCTTGAGTAATATTAAACCTGACATTGAATTTTTAGCGAAACATCACCAATCTCAGGGCTCACACTAGTTAGACTCTCTACATTTCTTGTAAATTTGCAATAAAATTATTTTTTAATTAATTTGTTTTCCATTTGCATGTACAAAATGTTTCTAGTGTTGGTTAGTCATAATTACAATATTTGTTATTATTTATTCTTGGAGGCGATTATGAATTAACTTAAGTCAAAAATAGCTTTTGGGGGCGATAGCCGGGAAAAGGTTGAGATGTATGTACATTCACCTAACAATTTAATGGAACAAAACATACCGTAAAAATTGAGTATAACTTAAAAATCTTATCTACAAAATAGCACGGCCCGTATCCTGCTTAAGTACCAAAACCACACACACACATTCATTCATTCCATTACGTGAATTTACAAAAACAAAAACACAAAAAACAGTTAGCGTTAATCAAGTTTTCATTATTATAATTGTTGTAAAATACTTTATTTGCATTAAATTAGTTTTCATTTAAAAATAAAGTTTAATTATATAATATTTATTTGTTTATTAAAAGCTCAAAAAATTATATTGAGAAATAGAATATTGTTTTATGACCAAAAATTATAAGGGGGTCCACCAAGAAAAAAAAAAGAAGGGAAAAGGGGTCCATGGGTCAAAAAAGGTTGAGAACCGCTGTGCTAAACAAGTTACCAAATACAACAGCAATGGATGCACATAATCTATTGACAGACACTAACATGATCAACTCCCACGACTGGAGAGAAATGCCACACACTAAACTAAAACAAGGAGACACATTCACGCATATCTGGCATAATCATAGTCTACTAAGAAAACCCGATAATAAACGTAATGACACAACGTAACTACGTCATTCAAGGGGCAATGATATCTAATCCAAACATACTACAGTCATCTATAACTGGTGGGACACCAAGTGCCTGGGACGCACGACTAGACGTATCAACAGCATCAAAATAAGGAACTATTGCAACAAGAGCAGAGGAAAATTTAGAATCCTATGGCAGTGTTGTACTCTGTCCCAAAAATGTTCGATAAAACTCTTGGCGGTTCACAATTTACTATAACACCGTCTAAGCAGGTGCGCGTTCATATTAATTTGATTTTATGCAAACGAAGTTGAATAAAATACACCGTCTAAAAGCACGCGGTCGCTTTTTCATTAAAGTTTCGATAAATTTGCACGTTTTTTTTTTTAAACGCACGTTAAAGTTATTTCAAGTTATTACAAATACACAATTATTTAATTAATTTATTTTCAATTTTTACGTTTTAATTTTTTTTAAGTTCTTTCTAGTTATTACAAATTAATTAATTTATTTATCTTTATATTATTTATTTATTTTTATTTATCTGTTCAATATGAGAACAGAAATTGTTAACCGTGTGTTAACAATTGTCGAAATACATGAAACGAGTTGGACATTTGCAAAGTTTACCGAAGTCATTGGAACTGACCGGCTACACGCTGCAGCTTCTTTAGGCTTGATACGGAATACCAGCATATGCCAAAGTTGCAACAATGGTAGGGTTCTGCATAAACGGTCAAAAACTTCTGATGGATATGTGTGGAATTGTCCCTCAGATTCTTGCAAATCCACAGCCACTGTCAGGAAAGGCTCCTTCTTCGAAAGAATGCAGCTATAAGATAATTTAATAAACATGTTTTTAACATATTGGAAATATAGGTTACTGAGTATAGGTTAAAATTCCTTTTGTAAAAAAAGGAAAAGTTTTGGATACGCATGTCCAGAACACGTGAAAGAAGGCACATGTTTTAACATGTGTATGACGTCATGGAAAATAGAAAGTTCTAGAAATAGTTAGAAAAACTTTAGAGTTAGGCAGACAGAAGCGGGAGAAACTCAGAGAGTCGGAGGATTCGAACGTCTAGAAGCGAGACGGTCACTTTGAAACTTAATATGTGAAGCTTTGAATTCTTGATGATGAAAACCACGGCCGGTCGTGAGAAGAAATAAAACCATCAGGTGTTTTTGTAAATGTCGTCTTTGTGTTGATTCCAGCAAAAGGTAAAGTGAATTGTTATTATATGTCTATATGTCTGTGTTATAAAATGTCATGACATACACACCTCATATCTACACTAAGACTGTCTGAACACTATCTCCTCACTCTAAGAGCTTTCTCATATCAACACTTCTAAGTAATGAACATATTTTTAATATATATGAATCCCTTCATAACACGAACACAGAACGCAACAATCTCTCTGAGTCTCTCTTACAACAACATCCCTCTTAATAAAACTCTAAGACTCTTTTAATGAAACCCCTATATAACACTTATACAGTTTAGTGACAACATTATAAAGTGGAAATATTGAAAAAAAATATTTATTGTACATACCTGTTATAGACTGAAGTTCTCCGAAAAAAAATTTCACTTCATTTGATAAAGTAGTTTTTTTTTTTTTTTTTTTTTTTTTTTTACAGCGAAAAACAATTACACTGGGCTGCATCAAAAATGCAACATCCATGACAATATCCTCTTCTAGACCACTCGTAAGGTTCTAGTTTATGTGTTACAGCGTCATATACTGCGTCGTATATTAATATACCTTTTTTGTTGCAGATCAATTAAAGAATGGCACGGACTTGCAAAAACCACCCCAACTCATTTTGCTACATCTGCGGAAATTACACACTTTCAAGACAGAAGCGCAAAATCACTTCTACAGTGAAACAACTCTATCGTGCCTACTTTGGCATCGAACTTGGACATCAGGATAAACCATGGGCGCCACACATTGCTTGTGTGAAGTGTTTCACTGGTTTATGCCACTGGAATAAAGGAAACCGAAAATCAATGCCATTTGGAATACCAGTGGTTTGGCGGGAACCTATGAATCACCATGATGACTGCTATTTTTGTATGGTGAAACCACTGGGAAGGAATGGTATAAGTTTGAAATACATTAAATACCCAAACATTCCGTCAGTTACGCAACCAGTACCACATAGTGATGTTGTTCCTGTGCCAAGACCTCCTGAGATTCTAGAACGTACCAGTGAAGTGACTCTACATGTGATGACAGTGAAAATCAGGATGTTTATGAAGATATCAGTGGGACCTCTGAGAAAAGCCCTCAGTTATTTGAACAGAGTGAGCTAGATGACCTTGTACGAGATCTTGGTCTGTCAAAAGAATCTGCACAGTTGTTAGGTTCAAGGTTAAAAGAGAAAAATCTTTTGGTACGTAATACACACTTTGCACGGTATCGGCATCGAGAGCAGGAATTCGTGCAGTACTTTACCAAGTCCGATGACATGGTATATTGCCACGATGTTTCAGGTCTTGTAGAACACATGGGTAAAGAATACCATCGTGAAGAATGGAGGCTCTTTATAGATTCCTCCACCAGAAGTCTAAAAGCTTTGCTACTTTTTAATGATAAAAACGTAGCATCATTGCCCATCGCTCATTCTGTTACCCTGAAAGAAACCTATGATACCATGTCATTTCTTCTTAACAACATACAATATCAAGACAATATCAAGATCACAACTGGCTTCTCTGTGGTGACCTAAAAGTTCTGACCATGAATGCAGGGGGGCTACACAAAATACCCATGCTTTTTGTGCTTGTGGGACAGCCGTGCAGATTCCGTACATTACCGACAAAGGGAATGGCCACAACGGACGGAATTTGTTCCTGGCCGCCATAACGTCAAAACACTACCACTTGTACCACCAGAGAAGGTGCTTCTGCCTCCCCTTCACATAAAGCTGGGGTTGATGAAAAATTTTGTGAAATCACTTGCGAAAGATGGAGAAGGGTTTAAATACCTTTCCAATAAATTCCCTCTTGTCAGTGATGCTAAAGTACAAGCTGGCATATTTGTTGGACCACAGATTCGTGAATTTATGTCTGATACCGGATTTAATGAAGCACTGACACCTCGTGAAAGAAGAGCTTGGGAATGTTTGAAGTTAGTTGTGACAGGGTTTTTAGGAAACAGAAAATCTGATGACTACAAGGAACGGGTTGAGAATATGCTTCAAGCATACGAGACTGCTGGCACACGCATGAGCATCAAAATACATTTCCTGCACAGTCACCTTGACTACTTTCCTGCTAATTTGGGTGAATACAGTGAGGAACAGGGAGAGAGGTTCCATCAGGATATATCCGATATGGAGCGCCGCTATCAAGGCAATTGGAGTGTGACCATGATGGCTGATTTCTGCTGGTCTCTTCAAAGAAGCTGGACTTCTCCTGCAAGGCCAGCACACAAGAGAATGTCGCGAAAGTGTGCATTTCAAGGGGAATAGCTGCTTTCTATCTTCAAATTGGATGCATTCTTTACAATGAATCTGATAAATATTGTGCCAACTGTTACAAAAAAATGAGAACCTCCTTAAAAAAATGGGTATGCTTTATGCGTTTACTATGCGAAACTGCAATGAAAAATGTTAACATTTCTGTTGCAAATTTTTTTTTTCCTAATGCAGCCCAGTGTTATTTATCACGACGTCAACGTGGCCATTTTGGAAATGTACTTAGCAGAATACCTCCATTTTAGGCCAAATTTCGCAATCTAGCCTTTTTTTTTTTTTTTTTTCTTTCTTCGCCAGAATGAGATGTGCACATCACATCTGCAATTTTTTTCCGGTTTGATTTTTCTTAAATCTGCAATTTTTTTAAAGCAGAATACATATTGAATATGTAAAGAAATTGAAGAATGCAAAGAATTGAAAAGTATTTTTACAAGATTATTTTTGAAACATGCGCAGTTGGACACGCATGGATAACTTCGAATTTTTTTCGCGCGCTTACCACTTCAAATTTTCTTTCAGCAGATTTTGATATGGATGTTAATAATTTAAACTTGGAGGATATATGCTATTTGTTGCGCACAAATGCCACAGCTGTTGACTTTCTACAGTCCCAAAATTTAATTTCCGGAACAAAAATATGTCGTTGCTGACAAGAAATGAAATTTCGTCCCCATGATAACCAGGATGGGTTTATTTGGGTCTGCTACAATTACAGATGCAAAAAAAAGATATCAATCAGAAAAGGGAGCTTTTTTTTTTTTTTAAATCGCATATCTCCTTGAAAAACAGTTAAATTTTTGTATTTATGGGCTCGTAATACAGCCACTTATGAGTGGTGCAAAAGCGAATGCCTCATGGACTCGTTCAGCACAATTGCTGACTGGCGAATGTGGAACACTTTTTACGGCATCCCCAAATACTTGGCGGAGAAGGCAGAGTTGTTGAAATTGGCGAAAGTCTTTTATCGCAGAGAAAAAAATCATGTTGGTCGCATGGTACGACAACAGTGGGTATTTGGTGGTTACGAGCATGCCACAAAATCTGGTTTTCTGGTGGCAGTACCAAAGAGGGACGCCGCCACATTATTACCGATAATAAGGAGATATATTCGGCCAGGTACAACAATTGTATCCGATTGTTGGCGTGCCTATGATAGGCTGGGGAACGCAGGCTACAATCATTTGCGTGTCAACCATCGTTATAATTTTGTAAACCCTATAACAGGTGTCACCACAAACCACGTCGAGAGAATGTGGAAAGAGGCAAAACGAAGAAATATGCATGAGTGTGGTACTCATACTCACATGATGAATTCATACCTTACCCCTGAGTGGCTTCCGGGCCTTGATAAGTGGTGATCAGTGCGTAAAAAAAAAAAAAAAAAAAAAAAAAAAAACATACCTGGCCGAGTTTATGTGGCGGCAGAAATTTGCTGACCCCCCCCCCCCTAGCAAGTCTTTTTCAGCAAATAGCTGAAATGTATCCATTTTAATATTATGGAAGTGGATATATGCAACTGGTTGCAGATAATGTTGACGACATAATTGAACTTGGTCCAATGGATAAGGACCCAAAACTGAAAAATACTATCTAAGCATAGCGTGGTTCAATAAATGCACTAGCACCAACATTTCAATTAGCTTTAATTTAATTTTTAATTGTATTTCCAAGTTTAATTAAAGTTTAATAAATAAGTTTGTTTTTTTTATTTAGGTTAAAGTACAGAAGAAGAAAAAAAAATTTTTTAATTCGAAAATTTCGGTTGCATATTTCTAATTTTTCTGAATTTCTATTTTTTCTAATTTTCTATTTTATGATAATATTTAATAAAAAAGAATATTTTATTCTTTTTATTTTCTTCTGTTACAAATTAAAAAAAAGAAAAACACCCCAAAAATGGCATCTGTCTTCGCAAAAAAAAAAAAAAAAAAAAAAAAAAAATCTCATTCTGGTGGAAAAAAAAAAAGGGCTAGATTGGCCTAAAATGGAGGTATTCAGCTACATATGGCAGTTACCTGCCTTTGGCGAATTCCTGGGCGCTGCAATAACATTTCCAAAATGGCCACGTTGACGTAGCCGTGATAAATAATTGTTTTTCGCTGTTAAAAAAAAAAAAAAAAAAACTACTTGATCAAATGAAGTGAAATTTTTTTCGGAGAACTTTAGTCTATAACAGGTACATACAATAAAATTTTTTTTCAATATTTCCATTTTTTTTAAACGAAAATAAATTTGATTTCTTTTTGTGGGGAAAAAGAAAAAAAAAAGAAAGAAAATTCTTTGGGATCAAAACTTTAAAATCAATTTATTTTCAAAAAATTGTGACAAATTAAAAATTTTTAAACTTAAAGGATTAAATGATTTTAATCCTGTATTCGTGTTGATTTTTTAAATGGAAAGATTTAGTTTTTAAAAGGGCAGAAACATTTATTAAACATCTTTTCTGTAAAATTTGCAAAAAAAACGTTGAAGACTCGGATCTAATTTTTGGTATGAGTATTCAATAGGTATAGACACAACTTTCGGTTCATTAAGGATTTTGAGTTTTCGAAAAAAGTTAAAAATCGACCCTGACGTACAGTTGCATTGCTCCAATATATCTCATTAACAAAGTACTTAAGGATTACGGCCTATAACCTTACTACCGACATGAAGATGATTCATTTTACAGGATTGGAGAGAAATGTCGGATGTTAAACATACGGCAAGGGGATTCATTTACACATATTTGACACAATGACAGAAACAGGCAACACACGACTGTCAAACAATTCCTCAACTTATGACTCCAAATTGACCACCACCTTTGCTTGAAAGTGACAAAACTGATATTGTTACGAACAGTGATTCAACTGGAACAAGTAATCTTCTATGCAACAAAACACTAGAGGGCGATAATAAACTGGAACATGAACGATGCGACAAGTACGAGGATCTGAAATATTGACATGCTAAACTACTAAACGAGCTCGAGGTGAGGGACGCACTTTCCTGGAACTAATTATTGTGGTCCTTTTACTACACATTTAAATGCATTAGACGCATGCTGTCGAATGCACGACAGACTACGATACTGAGAAAAGTAACGCAGACACAGAATGAGAGGGCAGGCAACTCGTGGGATGAAAAGACCCCTGTATTGTTGGTTGTGCGGACAGTCCAGTCATATGATCAGGGTTTGCCCGCTGGCGTGTTGCTGGTGTTGTGTCACACAATCACCAAGCAAGGGCTGGAGTAATGTTGTAAAAAAGTTGGCAAAACCGGCAAAGACTCCCTCCACAATAATTGAGCAGCCCCTGGAGCACAATGTAAGCAGGCTCTCACAGGTTCACCACGTGGCTCCCACCAAAAACCAAGAGTTGCAGCCGTCACTGAAGAGGAAAAATCCGCTCTCCTCATCAGACTGAAGGGAAGCAAGAAATCACTAATAGTTTCGACTCAATTGAAAAAAAAGAGAAATTCGAACTGAATTTGATTTTTTTCTTTTACGAATTCTTCAAAACTTTCGACATTTGTTTTATGTCGACAGAAAATATTTGTCATTTGTGGCTTCGATTGAAACAAAAAATTGTTTTAAAAAGAAAAAAAAAATTCCCGTTTTTTTAATTAATTTTTTTTTTGAAAGAAAAATAAATTTTGTGAAATAAAAAAAAAAATTTTTGTTTGGGATCAAAACTTTAAAATCAATTTATTTTCAAAAAATTGTGACAAATTAAAAAATTTTTAAATTAAAGGATTAATTGATTTTAATCCTGTATTCGTGTTGATTTTTTAAATGGAAACATTTGGTTTTTAGAAGGGCAGAAACAAGACCCGAAGAAGGAGACTGGGTCCCGTTCCCCGTCCAACTAGAAAACTGTCGTTACAGTTCCCAGCTGATACCAATTCTTTATCGCCAGTCTCATCAGACTCTGAAGGGAAGCAAAAAAAAAAAAAAAAAAAAATCACTAAATATTTCGACTGAAATGAAAAAAAAAAAGCGAAATTCGAACTGAATTTTTAATTTTTTTCTTTTAGAAATTTTATATAACTTCAAACATTTGTTTTATTTCGACAGAAAATATTTGTCGTTTGTGGCTCCGATTGAAACAAAAAATTGTTTTTAAAAGAAAATAAAAAAATTTCCCGTCTTTTTTAATTTAAAAAAAAAAAAAAAAAAATTTTTGTTTGAGATCAAAACTTTAAAATCAATTTATTTTCAAAAAATTGTGACAAATTAAAATTTTTTAAATTAAAGGACTAATTGATTTTAATCCTGTATTCGTGTTGATTTTTTAAATGGAAAGATTTGGTTTTCAAAAGGGCAGAAACAAGACCCGAAGCAGGAGGCTGGGTTCCGTTCCCCATCCACCCTGCAACTAGAAAACTGTCTTTACGGTTCCCAGCTGGTGCCAGTTCTTTATAGAGGAAGAGACCAGCCACAATATCTTGTCCCACAGTCCACCAGTTAGGTCATTCTGACCACAAACTACTTGTAGCTAGGATAGAAACAAAGCATGTTGGCCGCATACTGGAAATTAAATACCTCATTACTACAGATAGCTGACTTGCAGGTTAAGCTAATGGAGCATATCAAGAGGGTTTCAGTGGGGTGGTAACTGGGAAGAAGTGGTAGGTTAACGCTGAAGCTAGTATTAGAGACTTCTCTGTCGAGTAGAGCCAACGCTCCACTCTAATAAGGGCAAGGCAGATGAGTCTAGCATATAGGGTGGCCCAATCAAAATCTTTTATTTAATCGAAGATATGGTATTTAGAAGAATTAGTGATACTTGTACAGTTTAATCAAGACATTAAAAAAAGAAAATATAGAAAAGAAAAAGGTTATATATATCCGTTTTGAACTGAAGATCTCCGGAAAAAAATTTCACTCAATTGGATCAAGTAGTTTTTTTTTTTTGATTTTTTTTTTTTACAGCGGAAAAACATGTTTTCATGACAGCACGTTGAAGGTAGACATCTTTGAATTTTTAAAATTTTTGTTTGGATTTTTAGAAACGCCACGGGGAGATAATTTAAAGCACCAACACTCCCTCCTCATCTTTAATACTAGCTTTTCTTCCTTTAAGTCGAATCTTTTGCTCAGCATCATAAATTGTTTTTGCACTCTAAAAAAACAACCTGATGAAATTAAGTGGAATTTTTTTTTTTGTCAGAACTTTCTCCCATAACGGATACATAAAACTTTTTTTCTTTTTTCCGATATTTCATTTTTTAATGTCTTGATTAAACTGTACAAGTACCAAATTAGTATAGTCACTACACCATTTTATTCTCGATGTTGAAGGTATGGTGTACTATTTATATGTGTCATTATCATACGTCTGGGTATTGTATTACATTTGAGCAGATGTCTACTAATACCACATAAATAGTATATCATACCTTCAACATAGACAATAAAATGGTGTCGTACCTATACTAATTCTTCTAAATACCATACCTTCGATTAAATAAATTTATTTTTATGTCGCATCATGCACTTTTGTATGTTGCATCATGCACTTGGATTCGGCGCTACTATCAGGGACAATACCTCCTTGGATAGCGCTCCTGATTATATTGGGATATATAGTGCAGAGACGATGGGTGACCTATCGCCGTCAATGGTCGGCACGTCTGATCCGAGGAACAGTAACGGATGGACATTGGAGGACAACTCCCTCAGGAATCTGGAAACAAAATCTGAAGCTACATGCTAAAACGTAGATTAAAAATATCGTTAAAACTACAGATATGAACAACGTCAGCGGTCACTTCACCAAGTATGTGGGATCAACCTTAAGCGGCATTCACAATGTAAGCCATTTTTGTTGGACCAAACGAGAGATAAAAGATTATATTGTACCATACTTTTTATTGGCATTGGTAACTATGCTTAAATGGGAATCGACAATACAATCTGCTACCTCATATCATGTAAAGCGCATCGGGCTTTACGATAAGTAACATACTATATGGAGAATTGCTCACAAAAAAATAACGAGGTGTTTGTTCCAAACCCTGAACCGTACTTCTACATATACATCAATCGTGGACAATACATCCGTTATGGTAACACAAGTATTCCAAATAAAAACTTTACGGAAATCTAACCCATGACAGGTACAGAAGCCAAACTACAGAGATAAAAAAAAAAAAAAAAAATTTATTTGGGATCAAAACTTTAAAATCAATTTATTTTCAAAAAATTGTGACAAATTAAAAATTTTTCAACCTAAAAGATTAAATAATTTTATTCCTGTATTCGTGTTGATTTTTTAAATGGAAAGATTTGGTTTTTAAAAGGGCAGAAACATTTATTAAACATCTTTTCTGTAAAATTTGCAAAAAAAACGTTGAAGACTCGGATCTAATTTTTGGTATGAGTATTCAATAGGTATAGACACAACTTTCGGTTCATTAAGGATTTTGAGTTTTCGAAAAAAGTTAAAAATCGACCCTAACGTACAGTTGCACTGCTCCAATATATCTCATTAACAAAGTACTTAAGGATTACGGCCTATAACCTTGCTACCGACATGAAGATGATTCATTTTACAGGATTGGAGAGAAATGTCGGATGTTAAACATACGGCAAGGGGATTCATTTACACATATTTGACACAATGACAGAAACAGGCAACACACGACTGTCAAACAATTCCTCAACTTATGACTCCAAATTGACCACCACCTTTGCTTGAAAGTGACAAAACTGATATTGTTACGAACAGTGATTCAACTGGAACAAGTAATCTTCTATGCAACAAAACACTAGAGGGCGATAATAAACTGGAACATGAACGATGCGACAAGTACGAGGATCTGAAATATTGACATGCTAAACTACTAAACGAGCTCGAGGTGAGTGATGCACTTTCCTGGAACTAATTATTGTGGTCCTTTTACTACAGATTTAAATGCATTAGACGCATGCTGTCGAACGCATGACTTAGACTATGATACTGAGAAAAGTAACGCGGACACAGATTATAAATTTATTGGGCACTTTTTACTGAGTGTGAACCCAAGCAAAAATTTTTTTTTTGCTTAAGTACGCATGCGCGCAATCGTAAGTCTGCGGCCAAAAAAAAAAAGTCAAATACACATTGAACACATTGACCTCAACAGCGATTTTATCTCTCGGAACTCGCCAAATAAGTCTGCGGCCAAAAAAAAAAGTCAAATACACATTGAACACATTGACCTCAACAGCGATTTTATCTCTCGGAACTTTTAAAAAGTTTATTTCACATTTCAAAAAATGCTCACACAACTCTTTGAGTGGACGAAAGATTTTGACTCCGCTGATACTTTCCTCAAAGAGAGGAAAATCCTTGCAGAAAAAATGGTATGCAGTGTTTGTCAACAGCAGATGTCTCTTATCAAAAATCGCGACACTAAAGTTTTCCGATGCAAAGCCCATAAGAACCAGAAGGCATCGATAAAAAAGGGTTCATTTTTGCAAGACTCCAAAATAACATTGCAAGAATTCATCCGAATTGCATATGTCTGGTCTAGACAGATAACTGGTGTTGTCGCCTCTGAAATGTGCGAGGTAAGCGGGAAGACCATTTGTTCATGGTACCAGTATTTACGTGACGCCACAAGCCATCATATGGTGATGAACCCATACCAAATAGGTGGACCTGGCCACGTGGTACAAATTGATGAGTCTTTGATCTGTAAACGGAAATATAACCGCGGTAGAGTACCAGAGCAAAGGTGGGTTTTCGGTGGGTGGGATACAGAGGATAAAATCGGATTTTTGGTTTTTGTCAGTGATCGCTCCTCCGACACCTTGATACCACTGATAAAAAAATACATAAAACCAGGAACTACCATACATTCTGACAGTTGGAGAGCATATACTCCAATTGACCAGATAAATCTCCACCCCAGGTACATCCACAAACAAGTGAACCATTCGCAACACTTCGTCGATCCAGTATCAGGCGTGCACACCAACAAGGTGGAATGTTTTTGGAAGAACGCAAAAACGAAATTCAAAACAATGATGGGGGTGCACTCCAGTACAGTGGAGTCCCATTTGGACGAATTTTTATGGAGGGAGGTTTAAGGAAAAAGTGGCAAAGACGCTTTTGACAATGTGTTGCTGCATATATCGCAGTGGTATATTGTTTAAAATAAAATTTGACTTGTAAAAATTTCATTTCACATTTCTTTCACTTTTTGGATAAAAAAAAATCTCAACTTGTTGGTACATCTACAGAAAATCGCTGTTGTGTTCAATGTGTATTTGACTTTTTTTTTGGCCGCAGACTTACGATTGCGCGCATGCGTACTTAAGCAAAAAAAAAATTTTTGCTTGGGTCCACACTCAGAAAGTGCCATTTATTGTTTACCAGGATACAGCCCGCATAAGAACGGCCTCGGGAAACGCCGATGGGTCTAAGGTCTGGAGTGCAATTATGACACGCACGAAAGTAGAATCCACTGTTCCGGGTTACGAATTTCTAGGACCAGGTACAGACCCTAAAAAATTTAAATACACACCAAAAAACAAACTAGACCTAGCAGCAAAACTTCACGACATCGCCTACGGCGACCCAAATAAATCTACGGAGGAGGCAGATGCAGAATTCATAAAAAATAGCGAGGGTACTGGATTCGTCGGAGGTCTCGCTCGCTATTAAACCCAAACACGCACTTGGACTGGACAAGTATTTCAGAAATAATCCCGCCGTGGGTGCTGCTGATAGCACTGACGGTATACCTAGGCCGCAAATGGACGAAAGTACTAGTGATGAGACTTCGGAATCGGGATCTAACGGATATGAGGAGATCCACATCGGCCCGCACCTGCAAACAGCTACGGGGAACATCCAGAGAACATATAGTCAAAAGAACATTCAGGAACCTAATTAGAACCAGCAACATGAACGACTGCAAAGCAACATTCCACAAATACGAGTCAAACAGAAAGTATGAAAACGTAGGAGATTACGCTTGGGCACAACCGGTATCAAAAGACTACATAGTACCATACTTACATGGGTACGACAAAACCAATGGGAGGCAATGATGAATACAGCAACAGCATACAGAGTGAAAAGCATCGGCTTCGAATTAGACAATGTCATCCGCGGAGAATTCCTCACAAAGAACAACAAGGAGGTATTCGTGCAAAATCCTCAACCTTGGTTCCAAATATACATAGACAAAGGCCAATACATCGGATACGGAAACCTAGAGGGACTAACCAGCATACCCAACAACACATTTCAGGACAAAAAGCCATCTGTAGGACTAGCAGAGATGCCGCATCATACAGGGTGTCCGTAAAGTTACTATACAGTCTTATTGTTTTATTGTATTATATTTGTATTAATAGTTAATATTTATTTTTTTTACAGGTTTATTTAATCAAGCATGCCACGCAAACTAACTTTGGAAGAGCGCAAATTTATTTTGAAGCGATATTGGAAAACAGAAAACGCACAGGATGTAATTCGTGATTGGAATCATTATTTTAATACAGATCCTCCAACACGTTTGGCTATTTATAAACTTCGAGACAAATTAGATGATACTGGCTCAGTTGCTGATGCTCCGCGTTCTGGTCGGCCAAGTGTGTGCACTGAACAAAATTTGGCTACAGTTGCTGAGGCATATGGCAGAAGCCAAAAGAAATCACTTCGCCGTGCTAGTGCAGAAATTGGTATCAAACGAACCTCTCTACATAAAATACTCACGAAACTCCACATGAGACCATACATTCCGCGCCTAATTCACGAACTTCTTGAGGATGATCCTGATCGCAGGTCTCAGTTTTGCGAACAGTTCGTCAGGATGTGTGAGGATAATCCCACTTTCTTGGACGAGATTTATTTCAGCTTCTGATAGAGGCCTTGATGGGTTGACTCCCAACCATTTTTTGCAGACAGGATATCATCCCCGCCTGCTTATCAATGTTAGCGGTTCAGAGGACCCTTGTCCTGAACCTCCAAATAGAAATTCGCTCTTACATTCCCTTGAAATGAGGGATGAATTTGTCAGTAAATTTAAACGTAGTTGGCATAATGACTACTTGCTCTCAATTATAGAAGTAGACGCCCACATTACAGAAAATGAAACCTCTAAAATATCAGAGGGTGAAATTGTTCTTATCAAAGTTCCTAATAAGTCCTGGCCCTTCTGGGGGTTGGGTAAGGTAGTAAAATTATTGGTTGGAAAGGACAACAGGGTTCGTTCAGCCTCAGTGCTGAAAGACGGGTGTGTCCAAATTCATTCCTTAAAAAATATTTATCCTTTAGAGATAAAACATAACCCTGAACCTGCATTAGCTGAATTTGCGGAAGAAGGAGGCCCCTTCTTTTGCCCTACATGTTCAGTCGCCAACGACGGAACAACACCTATGGTGTGTTGCGACTCGTGCAATGAGTGGTACCATTTTGGTTGTGTCGGGGTCGACCAACAAGTTACCGTTGAAGATTGGGTGTGTCCGGATTATGCGGACCAAACACCAAGTTAATAATTGTACATTCCTTTTATAGACTCATCAGTAGAGTCATACCTTTTATTACTAATAAATTCTCTGTTTGCCATGGAGAGATCGTTATAAGTTCAGATTGACAACAGACACACATTGAATTTAATTGCTATTATTGTGTTAATATTAAGTCCTTTGAGACAGAATTTCATTGTAATAACTTGTCCAAATAGGCGACAATCATTAATTTCCCGATAAAAAAAAGAAAGAAATGAGTAATCCATTTCTTTCTCTTCCTTCCTTTGGCAGTGTGTTAGAAATTTCAGAATGCAAGGGCGATAACTGCTAGATTGTTCCAATCACGCGATTATTTTGACCAATGAAATTGCATTGTTTCAGTTGCTGCAGAGGATTCAGGAATTGGCGGGAATATTGTGTTTCTTCAAATAGATTTCCATTCCGTGTCGAGCAAAGCAGACGCGTGGTGTCTCGCTCCGTGCCAAATGAACTAAGGCAGAGTTCTATTCTATTTGTTATCTCCGCTCACTTAAATGCGGATACCAGCCTGAGGCAAAAATGTTTTATGGACTAATTGCATCCATCATCATTGCCCGCAGGAGGGCATCCTTTATTATGGAACATCGATCGCAATGTGCATTGTTCTTATTTGACCAGTCTGGAAGGATTTCGAAGAACCCTCAACCACTTCTACAAGCGGCCGAATTCAACCAGCATCTTCCACAGAAGAAAACTACCTACACCTTTCGAGGCATAAACTACCCGCCATTTGGCCGAAGCTAAAGAGTTGCACTCTTTTGCAAATATGGACTCATTTTACCTCTCTTGTAAATAAAATATTCTTGGAATTTAAGGTGAGCCTTTGTTGCTTTTCTGAGTGTCTCTTTCATTCTGCCAAAGGCAAAAACGAGTAAGAGAAATTCTTACAACATTTGCTAAACCAGCGGTTCTCAACCAGGAGCGAATCGCGCCCCCTAGTGGGCGAAAATCAAATTTTGGGGGGCGATTTTCAATCAATTTTATCTGTGAAAAATTTTGACATCTTTACCAGTAAATTTTTTTAATTTTTTGAAATTATAAACGCGTAGCTCAACTATTAGTGCGAAACTTTGGAAACAGAAGGACAGTCAGACTTAGCTATCGAAATTCAAGCTCAAAAGAAAAATATACACTATCTTAGTTGGATCTTCCGTAAGTTAAATGAAGTCTCTCTGCTGCAAGGAAAAATGATAACCCTGATAGACTGTAAACGAGTGATGAGAGCTTTTGTTGAAAAACTTAATATGTTTCAAATTAATTTAAAACGAAGGCAATTTGATAATATACCCGAACTAGCAGAAATCGACTTATGTGAAAATGACATTGTTATTTATTGAAACCATCTGTCAGCCATGAAAAATGATCTAGAAATCAAATTTTCTGATTTATTTGACTTCACTATTGAGCCATGGATGATTGACCCATTCGATTGTGATCCTCTCAGTGCACACGAAAATATCCAGGACGAAATCATTCAGATAAAATACAATGATGAATTGCAAATCAAGTTCAAAAGAGAAAGTTTGTGTGCATTTTGGCAATCAAACACTGTAAAATCACTGTATCCAAATTTGTGGTCACAAATGTCGAAAATCCTTTTGTGTTTCCCAACATCATATCTTGTCGAAACTGGATTCAGCGCTGTGAATCACATTTTACAGAAGGAACGAAACAGATTTGACATTATTTCTCGTGGAGATATTCGTATCTGCTTGAGTAATATTAAACCTGACATTGAATTTTTAGCGAAACATCACCAATCTCAGGGCTCACACTAGTTAGACTCTCTACATTTCTTGTAAATTTGCAATAAAATTATTTTTTAATTAATTTGTTTTCCATTTGCATGTACAAAATGTTTCTAGTGTTGGTTAGTCATAATTACAATATTTGTTATTATTTATTCTTGGAGGCGATTATGAATTAACTTAAGTCAAAAATAGCTTTTGCGGGCAATAGCCGGGAAAAGGTTGAGATGTATGTACATTCACCTAACAATTTAATGGAACAAAACATACCGTAAAAATTTAGTATAACTTAAAAATCCTATCTACATAATAGCACGGCCCGTATCCTGCTTAAGTACCAAAACCACACACACACATTCATTCATTCATTCCATTACGTGAATTTACAAAAACAAAAACACAAAAAACAGTTAGCGTTAATCAAGTTTTCATTATTATAATTGTTGTAAAATACTTTATTTGCATTAAATTAGTTTTCATTTAAAAATAAAGTTTAATTATATAATATTTATTTGTTTATTAAAAGCTCAAAAAATTATATTGAGAAATAGAATATTGTTTTATGACCAAAAATTATAAGGGGGTCCACCAAGAAAAAAAAAAGAAGGGAAAAGGGGTCCATGGGTCAAAAAAGGTTGAGAACCGCTGTGCTAAACAAGTTACCAAATACAACAGCAATGGATGCACATAATCTATTGACAGACACTAACATGATCAACTCCCACGACTGGAGAGAAATGCCACACACTAAACTAAAACAAGGAGACACATTCACGCATATCTGGCATAATCATAGTCTACTAAGAAAACCCGATAATAAACGTAATGACACAAGGTAACTACGTCATTCAAGGGGCAATGATATCTAATCCAAACATACTACAGTCATCTATAACTGGTGGGACACCAAGTGCCTGGGACGCACGACTAGACGTATCAACAGCATCAAAATAAGGAACTATTGCAACAAGAGCAGAGGAAAATTTAGAATCCTATGGCAGTGTTGTACTCTGTCCCAAAAATGTTCGATAAAACTCTTGGCGGTTCACAATTTACTATAACACCGTCTAAGCAGGTGCGCGTTCATATTAATTTGATTTTATGCAAACGAAGTTGAATAAAATACACCGTCTAAAAGCACGCGGTCGCTTTTTCATTAAAGTTTCGATAAATTTGCACGTTTTTTTTTTTAAACGCACGTTAAAGTTATTTCAAGTTATTACAAATACACAATTATTTAATTTATTTTCAATTTTTACGTTTTAATTTTTTTTAAGTTCTTTCTAGTTATTACAAATTAATTAATTTATTTATCTTTATATTATTTATTTATTTTTATTTATCTGTTCAATATGAGAACAGAAATTGTTAACCGTGTGTTAACAATTGTCGAAATACATGAAACGAGTTGGACATTTGCAAAGTTTACCGAAGTCATTGGAACTGACCGGCTACACGCTGCAGCTTCTTTAGGCTTGATACGGAATACCAGCATATGCCAAAGTTGCAACAATGGTAGGGTTCTGCATAAACGGTCAAAAACTTCTGATGGATATGTGTGGAATTGTCCCTCAGATTCTTGCAAATCCACAGCCACTGTCAGGAAAGGCTCCTTCTTCGAAAGAATGCAGCTATAAGATAATTTAATAAACATGTTTTTAACATATTGGAAATATAGGTTACTGAGTATAGGTTAAAATTCCTTTTGTAAAAAAAGGAAAAGTTTTGGATACGCATGTCCAGAACACGTGAAAGAAGGCACATGTTTTAACATGTGTATGACGTCATGGAAAATAGAAAGTTCTAGAAATAGTTAGAAAAACTTTAGAGTTAGGCAGACAGAAGCGGGAGAAACTCAGAGAGTCGGAGGATTCGAACGTCTAGAAGCGAGACGGTCACTTTGAAACTTAATATGTGAAGCTTTGAATTCTTGATGATGAAAACCACGGCCGGTCGTGAGAAGAAATAAAACCATCAGGTGTTTTTGTAAATGTCGTCTTTGTGTTGATTCCAGCAAAAGGTAAAGTGAATTGTTATTATATGTCTATATGTCTGTGTTATAAAATGTCATGACATACACACCTCATATCTACACTAAGACTGTCTGAACACTATCTCCTCACTCTAAGAGCTTTCTCATATCAACACTTCTAAGTAATGAACATATTTTTAATATATATGAATCCCTTCATAACACGAACACAGAACGCAACAATCTCTCTGAGTCTCTCTTACAACAACATCCCTCTTAATAAAACTCTAAGACTCTTTTAATGAAACCCCTATATAACACTTATACAGTTTAGTGACAACATTATAAAGTGGAAATATTGAAAAAAAATATTTATTGTACATACCTGTTATAGACTGAAGTTCTCCGAAAAAAAATTTCACTTCATTTGATAAAGTAGTTTTTTTTTTTTTTTTTTTTTTTTTTTTACAGCGAAAAACAATTACACTGGGCTGCATCAAAAATGCAACATCCATGACAATATCCTCTTCTAGACCACTCGTAAGGTTCTAGTTTATGTGTTACAGCGTCATATACTGCGTCGTATATTAATATACCTTTTTTGTTGCAGATCAATTAAAGAATGGCACGGACTTGCAAAAACCACCCCAACTCATTTTGCTACATCTGCGGAAATTACACACTTTCAAGACAGAAGCGCAAAATCACTTTTACAGTGAAACAACTCTATCGTGCCTACTTTGGCATCGAACTTGGACATCAGGATAAACCATGGGCGCCACACATTGCTTGTGTGAAGTGTTTCACTGGTTTATGCCACTGGAATAAAGGAAACCGAAAATCAATGCCATTTGGAATACCAGTGGTTTGGCGGGAACCTATGAATCACCATGATGACTGCTATTTTTGTATGGTGAAACCACTGGGAAGGAATGGTATAAGTTTGAAATACATTAAATACCCAAACATTCCGTCAGTTACGCAACCAGTACCACATAGTGATGTTGTTCCTGTGCCAAGACCTCCTGAGATTCTAGAACGTACCAGTGAAGTGACTCTACATGTGATGACAGTGAAAATCAGGATGTTTATGAAGATATCAGTGGGACCTCTGAGAAAAGCCCTCAGTTATTTGAACAGAGTGAGCTAGATGACCTTGTACGAGATCTTGGTCTGTCAAAAGAATCTGCACAGTTGTTAGGTTCAAGGTTAAAAGAGAAAAATCTTTTGGTACGTAATACACACTTTGCACGGTATCGGCATCGAGAGCAGGAATTCGTGCAGTACTTTACCAAGTCCGATGACATGGTATATTGCCACGATGTTTCAGGTCTTGTAGAACACATGGGTAAAGAATACCATCGTGAAGAATGGAGGCTCTTTATAGATTCCTCCACCAGAAGTCTAAAAGCTTTGCTACTTTTTAATGATAAAAACGTAGCATCATTGCCCATCGCTCATTCTGTTACCCTGAAAGAAACCTATGATACCATGTCATTTCTTCTTAACAACATACAATATCAAGACAATATCAAGATCACAACTGGCTTCTCTGTGGTGACCTAAAAGTTCTGACCATGAATGCAGGGGGGCTACACAAAATACCCATGCTTTTTGTGCTTGTGGGACAGCCGTGCAGATTCCGTACATTACCGACAAAGGGAATGGCCACAACGGACGGAATTTGTTCCTGGCCGCCATAACGTCAAAACACTACCACTTGTACCACCAGAGAAGGTGCTTCTGCCTCCCCTTCACATAAAGCTGGGGTTGATGAAAAATTTTGTGAAATCACTTGCGAAAGATGGAGAAGGGTTTAAATACCTTTCCAATAAATTCCCTCTTGTCAGTGATGCTAAAGTACAAGCTGGCATATTTGTTGGACCACAGATTCGTGAATTTATGTCTGATACCGGATTTAATGAAGCACTGACACCTCGTGAAAGAAGAGCTTGGGAATGTTTGAAGTTAGTTGTGACAGGGTTTTTAGGAAACAGAAAATCTGATGACTACAAGGAACGGGTTGAGAATATGCTTCAAGCATACGAGACTGCTGGCACACGCATGAGCATCAAAATACATTTCCTGCACAGTCACCTTGACTACTTTCCTGCTAATTTGGGTGAATACAGTGAGGAACAGGGAGAGAGGTTCCATCAGGATATATCCGATATGGAGCGCCGCTATCAAGGCAATTGGAGTGTGACCATGATGGCTGATTTCTGCTGGTCTCTTCAAAGAAGCTGGACTTCTCCTGCAAGGCCAGCACACAAGAGAATGTCGCGAAAGTGTGCATTTCAAGGGGAATAGCTGCTTTCTAACTTCAAATTGGATGCATTCTTTACAATGAATCTGATAAATATTGTGCCAACTGTTACAAAAAAATGAGAACCTCCTTAAAAAAATGGGTATGCTTTATGCGTTTACTATGCGAAACTGCAATGAAAAATGTTAACATTTCTGTTGCAAATTTTTTTTTTCCTAATGCAGCCCAGTGTTATTTATCACGACGTCAACGTGGCCATTTTGGAAATGTACTTAGCAGAATACCTCCATTTTAGGCCAAATTTCGCAATCTAGCCTTTTTTTTTTTTTTTTTTCTTTCTTCGCCAGAATGAGATGTGCACATCACATCTGCAATTTTTTTCCGGTTTGTTTTTTTCTTAAATCTGCAATTTTTTTAAAGCAGAATACATATTGAATATGTAAAGAAATTGAAGAATGCAAAGAATTGAAAAGTATTTTTACAAGATTATTTTTGAAACATGCGCAGTTGGACACGCATGGATAACTTCGAATTTTTTTCGCGCGCTTACCACTTCAAATTTTCTTTCAGCAGATTTTGATATGGATGTTAATAGTTTAAACTTGGAGGATATATGCTATTTGTTGCGCACAAATGCCACAGCTGTTGACTTTCTACAGTCCCAAAATTTAATTTCCGGAACAAAAATATGTCGTTGCTGACAAGAAATGAAATTTCGTCCCCATGATAACCAGGATGGGTTTATTTGGGTCTGCTACAATTACAGATGCAAAAAAAAGATATCAATCAGAAAAGGGAGCTTTTTTTTTTTTTTAAATCGCATATCTCCTTGAAAAACAGTTAAATTTTTGTATTTATGGGCTCGTAATACAGCCACTTATGAGTGGTGCAAAAGCGAATGCCTCATGGACTCGTTCAGCACAATTGCTGACTGACGAATGTGGAACACTTTTTACGGCATCCCCAAATACTTGGCGGAGAAGGCAGAGTTGTTGAAATTGACGAAAGTCTTTTATCGCAGAGAAAAAAATCATGTTGGTCGCATGGTACGACAACAGTGGGTATTTGGTGGTTACGAGCATGCCACAAAATCTGGTTTTCTGGTGGCAGTACCAAAGAGGGACGCCGCCACATTATTACCGATAATAAGGAGATATATTCGGCCAGGTACAACAATTGTATCCGATTGTTGGCGTGCCTATGATAGGCTGGGGAACGCAGGCTACAATCATTTGCGTGTCAACCATCGTTATAATTTTGTAAACCCTATAACAGGTGTCACCACAAACCACGTCGAGAGAATGTGGAAAGAGGCAAAACGAAGAAATATGCATGAGTGTGGTACTCATACTCACATGATGAATTCATACCTTACCCCTGAGTGGCTTCCGGGCCTTGATAAGTGGTGATCAGTGCGTAAAAAAAAAAAAAAAAAAAAAAAAAAAAAAACATACCTGGCCGAGTTTATGTGGCGGCAGAAATTTGCTGACCCCCCCCCCTAGCAAGTCTTTTTCAGCAAATAGCTGAAATGTATCCATTTTAATATTATGGAAGTGGATATATGCAACTGGTTGCAGATAATGTTGACGACATAATTGAACTTGGTCCAATGGATAAGGACCCAAAACTGAAAAATACTATCTAAGCATAGCGTGGTTCAATAAATGCACTAGCACCAACATTTCAATTAGCTTTAATTTAATTTTTAATTGTATTTCCAAGTTTAATTAAAGTTTAATAAATAAGTTTGTTTTTTTTATTTAGGTTAAAGTACAGAAGAAGAAAAAAAAATTTTTTAATTCGAAAATTTCGGTTGCATATTTCTAATTTTTCTGAATTTCTATTTTTTCTAATTTTCTATTTTATGATAATATTTAATAAAAAAGAATATTTTATTCTTTTTATTTTCTTCTGTTACAAATTAAAAAAAAGAAAAACACCCCAAAAATGGCATCTGTCTTCGCAAAAAAAAAAAAAAAAAAAAAAAAAAAAATCTCATTCTGGTGGAAAAAAAAAAAGGGCTAGATTGGCCTAAAATGGAGGTATTCAGCTACATATGGCAGTTACCTGCCTTTGGCGAATTCCTGGGCGCTGCAATAACATTTCCAAAATGGCCACGTTGACGTAGCCGTGATAAATAATTGTTTTTCGCTGTTAAAAAAAAAAAAAAAAAAAAACTACTTGATCAAATGAAGTGAAATTTTTTTCGGAGAACTTTAGTCTATAACAGGTACATACAATAAAATTTTTTTTCAATATTTCCATTTTTTTTAAACGAAAATAAATTTGATTTCTTTTTGTGGGGAAAAAGAAAAAAAAAAGAAAGAAAATTCTTTGGGATCAAAACTTTAAAATCAATTTATTTTCAAAAAATTGTGACAAATTAAAAATTTTTAAACTTAAAGGATTAAATGATTTTAATCCTGTATTCGTGTTGATTTTTTAAATGGAAAGATTTAGTTTTTAAAAGGGCAGAAACATTTATTAAACATCTTTTCTGTAAAATTTGCAAAAAAAACGTTGAAGACTCGGATCTAATTTTTGGTATGAGTATTCAATAGGTATAGACACAACTTTCGGTTCATTAAGGATTTTGAGTTTTCGAAAAAAGTTAAAAATCGACCCTGACGTACAGTTGCATTGCTCCAATATATCTCATTAACAAAGTACTTAAGGATTACGGCCTATAACCTTACTACCGACATGAAGATGATTCATTTTACAGGATTGGAGAGAAATGTCGGATGTTAAACATACGGCAAGGGGATTCATTTACACATATTTGACACAATGACAGAAACAGGCAACACACGACTGTCAAACAATTCCTCAACTTATGACTCCAAATTGACCACCACCTTTGCTTGAAAGTGACAAAACTGATATTGTTACGAACAGTGATTCAACTGGAACAAGTAATCTTCTATGCAACAAAACACTAGAGGGCGATAATAAACTGGAACATGAACGATGCGACAAGTACGAGGATCTGAAATATTGACATGCTAAACTACTAAACGAGCTCGAGGTGAGGGACGCACTTTCCTGGAACTAATTATTGTGGTCCTTTTACTACACATTTAAATGCATTAGACGCATGCTGTCGAATGCACGACAGACTACGATACTGAGAAAAGTAACGCAGACACAGAATGAGAGGGCAGGCAACTCGTGGGATGAAAAGACCCCTGTATTGTTGGTTGTGCGGACAGTCCAGTCATATGATCAGGGTTTGCCCGCTGGCGTGTTGCTGGTGTTGTGTCACACAATCACCAAGCAAGGGCTGGAGTAATGTTGTAAAAAAGTTGGCAAAACCGGCAAAGACTCCCTCCACAATAATTGAGCAGCCCCTGGAGCACAATGTAAGCAGACTCTCACAGGTTCACCACGTGGCTCCCACCAAAAACCAAGAGTTGCAGCCGTCACTGAAGAGGAAAAATCCGGTCTCCTCATCAGACTGAAGGGAAGCAAGAAATCACTAATAGTTTCGACTCAATTTAAAAAAAAAAGAGAAATTCGAACTGAATTTGATTTTTTTCTTTTACGAATTCTTCAAAACTTTCGACATTTGTTTTATGTCGACAGAAAATATTTGTCGTTTGTGGCTTCGATTGAAACAAAAAATTGTTTTTAAAAGAAAATAAAAATTTCCTGTTTTTTTTTAATTTAAAAAAAAAAAAAAAATTTTTTGTTTGGGATCAAAACTTTAAAATCAATTTATTTTCAAAAAATTGTGACAAATTAAAAATTTTTTAAATTAAAGGATTAATTGATTTTAATCCTGTATTCGTGTTGATTTTTTAAATGGAAACATTTGGTTTTTAAAAGGGCAGAAACAAGACCCGAAGCAGGAGGCTGGGTCACGTTCCCCATCCACCCTGCAACTAGAAAACTGTCTTTACGGTTCCCAGCTGGTGCCAGTTCTTTATAGAGGAAGAGACCAGCCACAATATCTTGTCCCACAGTCCACCAGTTAGGTCATTCTGACCACAAACTACTTGTGGCTAGGATAAACTTATGAACAAAACATAAGCTGGCTGAATACGTAAAGTTAAATACCTCATAACTACAGAAAGCTGACTTGCGAACGCATGACAGACTAGGATACTGATATAAGTACCATAAATGCAGATTATAATTTTTTTGAGAGTTTACATCTAGATTGACACACCTAGCAGTCTCATAGTTGGTAGTATATTTAGAGTTAAGATATTGTTAGTACATCAGAAAGGTAAAGAAGCTTGACAAATGGGAACCACATGAATTGAAAAGCGATCAACTGCAGAGGATTCTGAACCATTGGATGAACCATAATGGCAAGACGAGGAGCCTGCACAAGGACACACAACGTCATTTCTGTTGAAAGACCATCCTAACCACTGCATGCTACCCAAACTTTTCACGACAAACAAGTCTTAATCATCATTCTTTTACCATTAATGAGAAATGTTTTTTAATAATGATGAAATTATCGAAATAGAACATTCTAGAAAATTGAAAAATCGCTATAAATATGGACCAAAGTAACAGGTTAGCACAGAATCAACCTGACTACACTGGATGAAACAACAGCAGAGATGCCGCGTTAAACGAAACAACATCTAAGTAACACAATTTGATTGCCTCTTTATAGTGAACTTTATTTTAAAAATTAACAAAAATAATGAGATTTCCAAAAAAAAATCGAAAAGGCAAGGAAGTCGTCGACAGATTGCCGATCAGATATTAATGCCGCAGGCAATACATGATGTTAAATGGAATTTGTTTACCGTTATGGAGAGATTGTTAAGAAAGTCCATATGGCAGCATCAATAGGCCTAAGACGCAACACAAAAACATGTGAAGCCAAATACCCATGTGCTGCTATAAAAATTCATCTAAGATAGACAGGTGCATGTAGAAATGCAAGTCCTGTAAATCCGTATGCAGTATTCGGGATTGGTCGTTCCTATCAATGTAACACCAAAGAGGGGCCACATCAGATCAGTAGGGTCGATGTGATGTTTTTTTGTGTTAAATGTAATATTCAATCCCGGGCGAACGCCGGTTACAGAAAAAAAAAAAAATTTTTTTTTTAGTTAATATTTTTGTGTCAAAATCTTGTTGAAATACCATACGGTCGGGGGATAAAAATAGAAATCGCATGCTAAACTTCAAAGCGAAAGATTACTTAAAACATTTTTAAACCAAAATACGCTCGCGTTTGAACTAAACGAGCCAACACAATAATATTCCGAAACAGAGATTTGAAATGTCGGTCGGCTTGGAATGTGGTGTTTGACAGGTGAAATGTCGGATCGTTTTTGATCTGAGAAACACACACACGAAACAGATTGGGCCTGATAAAAGAATTAATGACGTCAGCCAAAGGTTCGACATGAATTGTTTTTTAATATGTATTATCTGAGAAACTTCAGAATGATATGTTTTGGGTGTAAATAGAATATTTTGGGGAAATACTCAACCTGCCGATGCACAAAGGACTTCAAAAGCAAGCCAGTGTTTATTTCCAATTATGACTTATCTAAAAATGTCATTTGGCAAATTGTTTTGGGCGCTAAGGGGAATTCTGACATGTAAAGAATATTTTTTTTAAAAATCACACGGATGTTTTTACAAAACAAATAATTCAAAGAGGAAAGGAGATCAAACGGATATTTTTAAATAGATGAAATCTGGTGATCTATTACAAGCTAAAAATAATATTTCCTCTGATTATCAGTTGATAATATGAAAAAAAAACATTATTGAGAAGGTGGGGTCAGGCAAGTTGGGGAGGAGTCAATTTGATTTTGGAAATTGGGGGCGGAAAAATAATACCTGCCACAAGCCAAATTGACCAATGAGAAGGAATTAGGTGGATTGTTATCAATCAATTTGATTGGTCGAAGACGAACGTAGGCGTCGTCATTATTCAAGGGTTTTACTATATAAGATCTGTAAAACTCGATTTAATCAGATAGAAGAAGAGAGAAGACAGAGAGAGATCTTTGGAGAGACAGAGATAAAGGTCTCGGTAGAGGAATCCAGCCACCCAACTTCTCTCTCCCCCTCGCTGGTCGCCAGAGAGCTCAATTTGCAACTTAATAGAATTCAGAGGACCTAGGAAGAGACCAGCCAGAACACCTTAACGATAATTACAACGGTCCGCGACTCCGACCGAGTATTTCAACAACAAGAAGCCTATTCACAAATCTAATTGCTTGCTTCCATTTAATCTTCAATTGTACATACGTCTGTAGATAATCATTTATGAATTTCCTAAATACATTATATATCAACCAACCTCCGGAGTTTGTTTGCGGATGTGCTGTTGTTCCATGTAACTTTATCTCTTTTCCTTGCCACTTGTGACCCCGTTCCCGCCAACGAACACCCAGTCAACAGGACGACCAACTAGACGATCAAGAAGAACAGGCCTTGAGGACCGTGCAACCGAGAAGAGTCCTCCAATGCCTTGACGAGAACTCACTGGGTGACGCGACATACCAATGGTTGGCAGACCTGGTTGCCCAGTCGACATAATTAATTACCCGGTGACTAGGATAGTCATAATTGGGCATCGACCAAGGTTAAGATCATAACTGTACCGACCAGGTTGCAGATCATAACTGGGCCGCGATCAGAGGTTTAAGGTCGTGTAAGGTCACATCAAGAAGCCATCTCTATATCAAACAAATCATAAGACTCTTGTTTTGTTGGAGTATTGAATTGAAGCAGGCTATGATACAAGATCAAATTGAGGTTGCAGAATACACCAACGTTTATCAGTACCAGCAGTGGAAAATTAAGTTTAAAATGATATTAAAAGAATTGTTTTTGGAATCAGAAATTAGGTTAAAATTTTTCTGATTCCAATATCTCAAAAAGTTCTGATTCAGTTGAGTATTGCATATTCTGCTCATTGTGAATTATTATTTCACATCTTTCTTCCAGAGCAATAAATTAAGAATGTCTTCTGAACCAAGGAAACGAGAGGGAGGAGATACATCATTGATGACAAGTGCTCCTCAATGTTCTTTTGGATTACTAATGAAGAGTGCATGTCACCGCAATCTGAAGCCATCTTCAACACCAATAACTGCATTAGAGCATGATGTAAGAACTGTGCTCAAATTAAGAGCTGGTGTCACACTCACTGATGAAACCGTTGCTAACATTTGCAGGTATCACGAATTTCATTTGGGGCATTACTTTGAGAAAAAATATACAAAGTGCTGCAACATCTTTTTGAAGCACAAAAGAAAGGTAAAGGGTGATCGTGCTATCAAGTTAGACATGGCTGAGATGCTAAAGCAGAAGGGCTACCATGTTGTTCCTGGCTGGAAGCTTTGCCGTCACTGTGAAGTAGCTGCCAAGAAGTTAGAAGATACAAGTGAAACAGAAGGAAGTGACAACCAAGACCTTGAAAATGAGTCGCAAATTGAACAAAAGAGAGAGAAACTGAATGACAGTCTAATGATGTTTGATATATCCCCTATAAAAACCGGTAGAATGCAGAAGCACACAAAAATCAATATTGTCAGAGAGAAATTAGAAAGAAACTATGAAATGCAAGTAGAGGCAGCTGCCAAAGTCCTTAACATCTCTAGCCCTGAATTAGGAAGCCCTATTAGCAGCCAAACGAGTCAAACGGATTTAGTGGCAAAGGCAAAAGATTATGATTGTTTGTTGGATGCAATGAAGGACAAACTTGAGAATAAAGAAATGAAAACCAGTGAGAGGATCCAGTTGATGACTTTAGCTCCGGAAAGTTGGTCTCGAAAAGAGGTGTCTGAATATTTCAATGTCTCTGAATATATAGTACGTGAAGCACGGCAACTGAAAAAGGATCGAGGTATTCTTTCATTGCCACAGAAAAAGAAGGGGAGAGGTCTCTCAAAAGAGGTTATCAATTCTGTCTTGGCTTTCTATGAGGACAATGAATTTTCACGGTTAATGCCTGGAGGGAAAGATTTTGTGAGCATTGGTAATAAAGTTCATGTCCAGAAACGGCTCCTATTATGCAATCTTAAGGAGCTTTATGTAGCTTACAAAGAAAGCTATCCTGAACACAAAATAGGTCTTTCAAAGTTCTGTGAGCTCCGTCCAAAATGGTGCGTCACCGTCTTGACATCAGGTTCTCATTCAGTTTGTGTTTGCACCCACCATCAAAATACCAAATTGCTTGTTGACTGCTTTGTTTCAACTGTCAAGACTCAGCTCAGAAGGAAAGCTGAAGAATCCAGAGATGAGAGTGCTGCTAATGTACCAACTGAAAATCCCAATTTTAATATCACTTACAAAGATTTGATGGCCTTGGTAGTTTGCGACACCAATAGTCTTGAATGTATGGTCCACCGTTGTCCTAAATGCCCAGGTTTCCCTGCTCTAGAGAAGTATATCAGAGATAAATTTACTGAATTGGAAATTGACAGTGAGATGTCATATAGTCAGTGGGAGAGTGTGGATAGGACAATGCTACGGACACAGATGGCTGATGTAGATTACTTCATAGAGATATTAGTATACAATGTTGATAATCTAACGACCCATTCCTTCACAGCAAAGAGCCAAGCGCAGTATCTAAAAAAGAGAAGAGAAGAAATAACTGAGACCGAATGTATACTTCTCTTGGACTTTGCGGAAAATTATCACTACGTGGTGCAAGATGAGATCCAGGGATATCACTGGAACAAAGACCAGTGTACCATACATCCAGTGGTAATTTATTACAAAGATAACAATGGTAAACTTCAACAGATCTCATTATGCATCATTTCAGATGACCTTGAGCATGACACCTGTTTTGTGCATGAACTGCAAAGAATGGTGATGTTGTACATCAAAGAGAAATTTCCCTGGATCAAGAGTGTAGAGTACTTCAGCGATGGCTGTGCTGCCCAATATAAAAACTTCAAAGCATTTATTAACCTTTGCCATCACTCATCAGATTTTGGAATTGATGCAACTTGGGCATTTTTTGCAACTAGCCATGGCAAATCACCCTGTGATGGAATTGGTGGGGCTGTCAAACGCAAAGTTCTCCGTGCCAGCTTGCAAAGGCCAATAAAAGACCAAATACTCACTTTTCATGCTGTTGCAGACTTTTGCAGATCATCGATCACTGGTATCATGTTTCTAAAGATCGACAAAGAAGACATGGTTTCAGTTCGAGAGAAACTTCAAATGAGATATAAACTGGGAGATACTGTGCCTGGTACAAGGAGCTGTCACTATTTCAAACCAACTTCTCAGTTTACTATTCAGGGCAAGCAACTGAGTGCTGACACAACGATCTTTATCGACCATTCTTTCCTGGACATGCCTACGCCGCTAGATGAAACTCTGGAGTTGCTCAAATGCAATGACTACATTACTTGCATTTTTGATGGGTATTGGTGGTTAGCATTGATTGAGAGTGTCAACAGGGAAGAGAAAGATCTTACTTGCAAATTCCTGCATCCACATGGACCATCACATCAATTCCACTGGCCAACTAATAGGGATAGAGGCTATATTCCACTAAGCAAGGTCGTTATGAGAGTGCAGACCCCAAGTATTTCAGTGAATGGTAGAACATATTTCATCACCAAGGAGGAGAAAAATAAGACTCAGAACTATTTTGACAGATTAAGTCGATAGTTGGAGTTATAACAAATGTCTGTTTTATATTTGTTTGACAGTTTTTCTTATGATAAACTAGATTATGCATCAGTCTTTTATTTTCGACTATTTTTTTGTCCATTTTGACTGTGAAGTAGGGGTCCATATCCTTTTATATGATGTAATTTGACATTATATTATGAAAATGGGCTATAATGAGCCGATCCAAGTCTTTTTTCAGCTCTAGATATTGATCATAACTTAAGATTAGATTGTTGCCAAATTCACCAAAAAATCCTTAAATTTTTATAAAAATGCCAATTTTGAGGCTTTAGTGTCTGGAAATGTCAAATATGCCGAAAGGTTTTATTTGATTTTTGTAATTTCCAACCCATTGTCACTTTAAAAATCCAAAGGAGAAGTCTGGCAAAGCACCACAGTTATGTTTTTTTCTCAATAAAATATTGCCCCAAACAAGCTCTAAAAAAGTGCTGCGGCACCACCTAAAATGGTAAAAATAAGGTACTTCCTCTCATTTGCCATCTTTCTAACCATGATTTTTGGATTCCTTGCCCTCAAAACCTTATATGTGTGAATATTTAGCTCCAGAGCTTTATTTTTTGCAACAAAAATGCAAATTTTGTAAAACGCCGGGAGTCGAAAATTCTACGTCATGAGATAGCAATTTTTGATTTCCAGGCCGAAACCAACTGTGAAAAAAAATATGTTCCTGAAATCCAACTGGGCTGAAATTGCAGATTTCTCTTAGTTTTAACCCAAAGTTTGTATGGTGTAAATATGAAAAAAATCCAAGAGGGGGTGTGTCGGGGCTGGATGAATTGGGCTGGAATAACCCGGCTATGATACAAGATCAAATTGAGGTTGCAGAATACACCAACGTAGACTGGATGCAGTTTATAAGAGAGGTCTGCGAACAAGATTTAATAACCATCCAATAACGTTAGGTGGGATCGATGAGAAAAATCTGCCGAAAGAGGTAGAGATAGATGAGTCTTATATTTTTAAAAGAAAGTATAATAGAGGTCGAATAAGAGATGGTGTGTGGGTGTTTGGTGCTATAGAGCGTGGGTCGGAGCAATGCAACCACAACCAGGCAGTGGTAGACTGTCGAAATCGGGGAAACGTTCCTAATAATAAAAAAATGGATACTCCCGAGCACCAGAACAACCTCTAATGGCTGGGTAGCATTACCATCAGCAGGAAACTGGGGTGACAAACGGTTGGGACGAAGGATTGGATATCTCGACAGGATCCAAACAATTATACACAAATTGGGAGGATTGTTATGAACAATTAAATCACGAGGACACTCGAAAAGCAATGAGAAAACATGACGTGGACATACATCTCACTGAACGGTCAGACTTGGCTTCAAATTCCCCACTTATTTGGAAACCGGACGGAGAGCCAGGTCCGAAAAAAAAAATAGGAAAAAACATACTTAACGACGAAATATTCACAGCTGAAGAACCACCACCGCTACTTCTGTTACATGCACCAATGGTAATGGAATAAAAAATACATAGCGAAACAACTGTTCGACTTATGTCATAAAGTACTGCCAAAGATTAATGCCTTCCACCTGCAAGGACCAGCAAATGCGGGGAAAACGTACATCATTAGTTCCATGAGAGAGGGAATTGTAAACTATGGTGGTATGCGTTGCAATGATAGGACGCGTTCACATGCGTAGACTGGGCTTTAATTTACACAGCCGAACTACAATTCTAGAGTCACAATGTAGACCAAGCGAAAGTTATTCTAGAAGGAGGTACAGCACACATAAATGTAAAAAACAATCCCGAGAGACTAATGCGCAGAACACCATGCTTAAGCACTTCCGACACAGACCCATGGTTAACTATCCCCGCTGAAGAACCGAATTTCAAAGCAAGAATGTACAGGGTGGGCCAAAAAAAGGGTCCTATTTTTAAAAAGTCATAACTTTTTTATTTATTGATTTTTTTTTTTCAGAATAAGTAAAGGACCCCTTCCGAAGCAAGCATTAGCCGTGTTAGCCCTAAGGAACGTACCTTCATAATAGAGTGGTACTTTAAATCCAACGAGTCGATTTCGGAGACTCAACTCATCTATCGGCGTCATTACAACACCAGAAACTCTCCTTCGGCAAAAGCAATCCGAGGAATTATTGCTCGTTTTAGGGACCAACAAGGAATATCCGACATGGCGAGAAGTGGTAGGCCTCGTACTGTACGAACAGCTCAAAATTTCGAGGAATTGGAGAGAAGTTTGGAGGAGGATGCATCCACATCCACAAGGAGGAGATCAAAAGAACTTGGCATTTCTCGAACCTCACTTCGGAGAATGCTAAGAGAAAGAGGATATTTTCCATATAAAGTGCAGCTAGTTCAAGAACTTCAACTTCGAGATAATGAAAAAAGACTTAAGTACGCTATGCGACTCCAGGATTTGGCCAATGATGATCCCGATTTTCTCAAAAAACTAATAATGTCGGATGAAGCCCATTTTCATGTTGATTGGTTCATCAATAAACAAAATTGCCGAATATGGGGTACGGAGAACCCAAGGATAATTCAGCAGCACACATTACATCCACTCAAGTGCACGGTGTGGTGTGGCGTTACTGCTGAAGAGATAATTGGCCCCTATTTCTTTGAAGACGATGCCGGAAATCAGGTAACAGTAACGGATGACCACTACCGAGAAATGCTGCAAAATTTCTTGCAACCGTGGGTTGCCGCCAAACCTGACAGGATGTGGTTCCAACAGGATGGAGCCAAAGCACACACTGCGAGAGATTCCCTTACACTTTTACAGGGCATATTTGGAAATCAGATTATCTCTCGCAGTTGCGAAATTCAATGGCCTCCACGATCACCCGACCTTACAGCTCCTGACTTCTTATGGGGTTACCTCAAAGAAAAGGTTTATGCTAATAAACCAAACAATATTGAGGAACTGAAAGCAAATACTGAAGCAGAAATAAGAGCCATAAGTCCTCAGATGTTGCAAACTGTTATGGAAAATGTTTTAAAAAGAGCCGAAGAGTGTGAAGCCGCCAACGGCGCCCATTTAGAAAACATTATTTTTGCTTAAAAAACTCAAAACAGTGTAAAAAACAATACTTTAGTTTTTGTAAGTTTTAAGAAGTGTTTTTCGGCCAAAATTTGTTTTGTTGGTCGAGTTGAACAACTCACACCCCCCCTGTAATTTTTTTTACCGATAGTTTCATTAAATTCTTTTGCTGGATTTTCATTGATTACACACTAATCTAATAGATTATGAAAAAAAAAAAAAAAAAAAATTTATCATTATTTCGACATTTGGAAGGGGTGCTCACTTTTTAGTTACAACGTTCTGGTAAACCGGTCACCCATTTTGTAACCATCGATATTTTTTTTTTTTTCTCATAATCTGATAGATTAGTGTGTAAACAATATAAATCCAGCGAAAGATTTAATTAAAACTATCGGTGAAAAAAATTACGGGGGTGTTGTTCAACTCGCGATGTTTGTTTTTTATGAAATTGTTTTTTATAACAATGAATGGACATATTTTTAATTTTTTTTGTTTCACAAAAAAAAAAAAAAAAAAAAAAAAATTACACACTAGCACTGTACTTGCGACAGGTAAACGGAGGAGGGCCTACTTCACAGCTATTTTTAGAATGTGAGGAAGTGCTCAGTGATTCCGACTAAAAAACTTTCTGATCAATGACGCTGATCACTAATTCCTATAATTCATAAACTTTTCTTTAAACACTAACACACAGAACATACAGCCAATCATGCAGGCAGCAACAAGTGACCTCCAAATACAGACAAAGGTGATGCCGATCTTCGAACAGATAAGGCAGAAAAAGGACCTGTTCAGCATGGACGGAAACAGGTACTGGTCAGTCCAAAAATCACTGGACATTTACGACGCGTGGGCAGATTTCCACAACTTTGATCCGGTGGAGTTTGGGAGGAACCTTTTCGAGGTGTGTCATATGATACGCGCGAAAAAAAACAGGTTCCATATTACAGGTCCGAGCAACTCCGGAAAATCGTACGTGCTGCGTTCCGTTCGCAATGGACTCATGAACTGTGGAAGGATGAGGTGCCAGGCATCTGACACTTCACCTTCGGGTCCTGCATAGATAAAACCTTGGTTCACGCCACAGAACGTGGAGGAGGGGAAGTGTATATTAGAGGGGACGACTACAGCCGTGAACGTTAAACACCAGGCAGAACGATACCTGGAACGCACGCCATGCCTATCGATGTCAAACGACGATCCCTGGAGACACGTGCCGCAGGAACGAACGGCGATGTTCAACCGGATGTTCCTGTATGAGACCAAGAGACCCATGCCGCAACTAAAAGGATGGGGAGTGCGCAGGTTGAATCCTACGATGTGGCTGACGGTGTGGCGCCAACACGTCATGGATTATACAAACTAAAGCTACCAATTCCAGGAGGAAGAGGACGTACAGGAACCTGCAGCATCGCGCCGGTTCATGGTGCAAGCAGTAGAGGGCCTATCGCCAGACAAGCAGGCTGGGTACTGCAAGGCCAGAAAACAATTTTTCAAGGATCTGACGGAGGGAGAGGAGGTCAGCAACATTCCCATCGACTCCGACGTTGGGGACTGGATGGCCCAGCAATGCGAAATCGACACGATACAGCCGACCCAATACTGCAAAACTCACTGGTGTAAGGCACACAAGTGCCCGCCTAGAACTCCACAACAAAGTCCGAGTGGCCCAGAGTTAACACAGGACACCCCCGTCGACGACACACCACTGACGGGAATCATTACGATTAGCGATTCCGAGACGGAGGAGCCTGACGACTTCGTCACACCTATAAAAAAAAAACAAAAAAACTATTACATTACAGACAGATACACGGACGCGGGCTGACAACCCAACTCTTTCTCGAGTGTGAGGAGACGCTCAGCGATTCCGATTAAAAACTTTCCGTTCGATGTCACTGGTTCCCTGATATGCATGCGTTGTACATATTCTTCTACAACACTGACACTGATGTACTTTGTAAATAAACTATATATATATATATATATATATATATAAAAACCCATGGAAAATTTTTAAAGATGGCAACCTCGATAAAAAAATTCCATCCCCATGTGAGTTTTAAAAACAATTTTTTGACTGTAATTAATTGATTTTAATTGTCTCCGAAGAGAACGGTAAATAATGAAAATTCGGTATGTTATAATTAAAACAACCGTTTGTCCTTTTACCCTTCGAAACAGCTGTCAGACTAAGAAAAAATATATAATAACATGTCATAAAAAAATAATAAAAACAAAAATTGTGTACTACTAAATAAAAGGTGTTGTTTTTTCTGATTGTATAAATTATATATATATATATATATATACACTAAACTTAAATCGTTATTGAATCTTGGAATGGTATGTTATTAGTTGCATGTTTGATATTCTATTTCAGATCGATCATCAGACCTGCGACCGTAAAAGATTTTAAAATCGTCATCATAGAATCAGCGTCAGCGACGAGGGAAAAGTATAAAAGTAGGTCAACAAACTAGGTCAAGGTCACAGGTAAGTAGGTCACACCGAAATCTATATATAAGCAATGGCTATGATATTAGGCCGTGGCACTTACCGCATCAGGGCTCAGACCCATGCACTGTAATTCTATTCTATTTAAAAATTACCAGTTAAAAAAAAACAGATGACGTGACCCCCGATCATTAACGTTAATGATGGGGGTCACGTCATGGCGTACTGAAGCTCATTATTGATGGAGAAAAACAAATGTTATTTCGGCGAGTATTGAAGCTGGCAATTCCCCATGGCAAAAATGATTATGTCGATGCCATAAAAAAACGTGTTGCTACATCAACAGAAATCCTTGCTAGAGCAGGGAAGAGGAACTCATCAAATGAAGCCCAATATAGAAGGCGCCCGGAGAATCTTATTAGGACTCAGTCTAAGTATTTTTGCTTTTTTTAATTCTTTAGCAGAAATTTGGAATTTTTTCTATTGTTTTTGAATTATTTATTGCTTTATTTAATAACTTTTTTTTCTTTTTCAAACAGAACTATTCAAGTGACACACTGCAGCAGGCACTTCCGCATATATCGACTGACCAACTAATGTCATTACAGGGGATTCTTTTAGGAATACCTGAATCCTGAAGTATTTCACATTACTGGGAAATAGATGGTGCAGTTGAAAAATATCATGGTGAAATAAAGGAAATCCGCAGTAAACATTACATTATACAGGGTGTTCCAAAAGAAACAGTGCACTGAACACAAGAAAGGATATTTATACATTGAAAATGTTTAAATGGTGTTTAAATATATAAAATGTTTAAATATAGTCCGCTTATATTAAATATTCTTTTGTTTCAGGGACTCTTTGAAAATGGTGCTTACCTTACAAGAAAGGATATTTATTATTGAAAATGTTTTCCGAGATGGTGGCAAATTCACAAAAGAAGTGCAAGAGTCATTTCAAGAAAAATTTGGTGCAGAAACGTTTGCCGCATCGAAATTGTGTTTCCGCTTTGTTGCATAAGTTCAAAGAAACTTGAAGTGTTCAAGACAAACCCAAAAGTGGCCGCCCAAAAGTCGTTACAGATACATTATTACAGAATGTTACCAACAAACTTCAGAGGAGCCCACGAAAGTCTTTGAGGCGTTTGTCTCAAGAAACTAGGATATCTCTAACATCAACTCACCGAGCAGTGCATCAACTTAAATTCTTTCCATATAAAGTACATGTTGTTCATGAACTGAAGCCTCAGGATTCAGAAAAACGCGTACTCTTCTGTCGGTGGTTTTATTCACTTTTGCCATTTTTACAAGTACCATTTTTACTGAGCACCCTCATATATATATGTGTGTGTGTGTGTGTGTGTGTGTGTGTGTGTGTCATCTCATCCACATATGGTACTGTTTCGCTATTTACAGCTCATCAGTGTGGCTAGACCACCAAATGCCTCAAGCCATATATATATATATATTATTAATCGAATATTTATTGAAATGAAAAAAATATAATGGAAAACTGAAAACTTAATTATTTTAATTCTATAAATAATAGTCCAATAATAATAAAAGGCCAAATACAATTTTTGAAGTCCATACTTGCAAAAAAAGAAAAAATTAGTCAAATGTGATCTGATAAAATGGTTTTATAGCTATTACTACCCTCTTTCTTTCTCATTCTTAAGCTTGCTCTTCCCTTTTCCTTTTCAAGTAGACCATATTAGGGGCACACAGATACATAGTTTTCAACCAGATCACAGCATGGTGTATCCACTTCAGGATTTAACATTTAGGTGTGAAATCATGAATACTTAACCAATGAAAATGGCTGGTCTGTTATTCTTTTGAATTCAGCTGATTCTGATATAAACAACAGCTAGCTGACCAAATATGACAGAGTTGAGTTTTTACTCACTGGAGTTGCCACTACTTAAAGTCAACAGTTGCTAACATCAACTCAAAAAGAAGCCAGTTACTACTACTATCAGCAACAAAGGTTAGTGCCAAACACACACACACACACACACACATATAAGTATAGCCTTTAAATTGGACAGAGGACCAATATTAATTTCTTGTCTTCGTTATCTCTTCAAAATGCCCAAGTGGAAAAATAGTTATGATACTGGACGTAAATACAAAAAAGCCTGGGAAAAATCATATCCATGGCTCAAAAGTGCCGATGATGGTCGGCGAGCATAATGTGTGTTGTGCAAAGTGACAGTTTTACCAAAGCAATGCAGTATTTTAGCACACGAAAAAACAAAAAAACATCAAGATAAAACACCAAACAGGAATATTTCTCAACGTTCTCTTGATAATTTTATACGTACCAAATTAAATGATCAAGAAAAGGAAGCAGAAATAAAACTTAGTTTAAGTATAGCTTGCCATTCTTCAATTAGTTCAATTGACCATATTGGCGAGATTGTGAAAAAATATGGTGAAAAAAGTGTTCTAGAAAATATAAACGTGCATAGAACTAAGTGCACTACAATAATTAAAAATGTGATTTCAGCTGCACTAAAAGATGAACTAAAAAATGATTTGAAAGACAAAAAATATATTTTACTTGTGGATGAATCGACTGATGTAGCGACGCAAAAACATTTATGTATTCTTGTTAAATTTTATTGTAATAAGAACGAAAAAATTCAAACAGCTTTTCTGTCTATTGTACCAGTAATTGAAACTACTGCACATGTTTTGTTTGACAAAATAGTTGAAGAAATAACTGATTTTGGCCAAATTCTTAAAAACTGTATAGGATTTGCTAGTGATGGTGCAGCTTCTATGGTTGGCAGTAAAAATTCAGTGTGGTCACGAATTAAGACTGAATCACCAGATCGTATTCAGATGAAATGCATCTGTCATTCTTTGAGTCTTTGCATCGAACATGCATTCTCAAAGTTGCCTGCTAATGTTGGTTTTCTTTTAACTGAAGTGCCATTATGGTTCAGTAATAGTGCCATTAGACGAGAAGAATTCAAGAGTTTATTTAAAATAATGAATCCTGTAAACGAAGGAAATGTTTCTCTTCCATTTCAAACTTTATCTAAAACAAGATGGCTAGTAAGAGGCAAAGTTTTATATAACATTTTGATGAACTGGGAGGAATTATTAGGTTATTTTAGCACTTGTGAAGCAAAGTTAAGTATTAGTGCAAAATACAAATGTCGTCTCTTAAAAGAAATGCTGGCAGATAGGATAAATTATTTTTATTTTTTTGTTTGCAACTCCTTTTGTCCAGGAATTTGAAATGATAAATTCAACATTTCAACAAGAAAACAGTGATCCACATGAACTGTCAAAAGAATTGATGATGCATCACCAGAGTTTATACGAAAGGCTTTTGAACAAAGATGGAACATATAAAACATTAGAAAATGTTGATTTTGGTGCCAAGTTCATTCAAGAAATTAATAACTTTACATTAACTGCTGGCACACAAGTGGACAAAAACTCAAAACTAAAAGAAGTGAAATTGAGATGTCAAGCTATGTTACAAGAAGCCTTACATCAAGTAGAAAAAAGACTTCCTGACGCTGTCAACCTATTTAAAGGGCTCTCATTTTTAAACCCGGACAAAGTTCTTAATCAAAGATTAAGAGCAAAGTTTGAAGATTTGCCATTTCAACATATTATGGAAAATAATTCTATTATTGAGGCACAATACAGAAAGGTTTGTTTGGTAGAATGGTGTGAAGAACCGTATTTTGCAGAGAATGCCCCCCCCCCCCCAGATTCTCTTAAATTCTGGCAAGGTGTGGCTAAACATGATCATTTTAAGGAACTTGCAGCATATGCTTTAACATGCCTATTAACCCCCGCAAGTAATGCAACTGTTGAAAGAATGTTTTCTTTAGTTACTGCTATCAGAACAAAACCTCGTAACAGAATGCAAAGTAAAGTACTGGATGCTATTGTAAGAGTTCGTTCTTACCTTTTATATAATGGAATTTGTTGCAAAGACTTTATATGCACAACTAAAATGATACAGCTACACAACATTGATAATCTTTATAGTCAAGAAGAAACCATAAATAATGATGAAATTAAGTATTTAGAAGAAGTTCTCCACTATTGGCCATGAATTTTCAACTTATTACTTTTTATTTTCAGGAAGAATTGTGTTTCTATTTGCTACCATTGACTAAATTTAAATAAGTTCTTTTGCATTGTTATAAATAATACAGTTGTCCTCAAAATTATTAATACCCCATACAAAAAAAATTTCTTGTTTTGATTATTCATTTCTGAAAGGTATTATGATGGTACTTCCTTTGTATCTTTTGTCTACTTGTTATTGCTCATAAATCCACATGTGAGTTGGCTAAACCTTATTTTCATAATAATAGATAGGGACCAAAGTTATGTTTTGCACATGTTCAGATCAATCATACCCCTGCCAGTACCTAAACAAAAATGTACTTTTATGATCAACCCCATTCTTTTTACTTCCTATTAATGTGCTACCCCTTGTAATCTTTGTCTTGTAGTTATTTCAAGATGTTTCAATTGAATGAATACCTTTTTCGATGTCAATATAAATAGATTAAAAAAGTTTCTTTGTCCACAGGTTCTGATCATCATGGGGAAGAAAAAAGGGCAGGATTGCAGTTTACAGGGAAATCAAGGGACGCAAATCCTGCCAAACTAAAAAGGACGCAAACAGAATCACCGGGGGGCACCTGTTTCAATTTTTAAATTACGAATTTTAACCGAACCTACTACACGTGGAATAATATAACAAGTTTTAAGATTTCTTTTGAATAGTTCATTTCTTTCTAATTCCTTTGTTTTTTATTCGTTTTACTTCTAAATTATTTTCTTCTTTAATTTTTTGTTTTTACAATCTTTTATTATACTTTTATTCTTTACGTTTTTATTTTTTTTACCAAAATGAGAACTACTATCGTTGACCACGTTATGTCTACGACTGAAGTGGAAGAGCAGAAGTGGACCTATGAGCATTTGTATAATTTGCTGCCACCAAATAACGAGGTACAGTTACAAACAGCGGCCTCAGTGGGACTCATACCGAATAGGAGTTTCTGCAGCTCGTGTGAGAGAGATCGAATTCTCTATAAAAACGGAGCCAAAGGGGATGGTTTTGCGTGGAAGTGTCCTGTCTGTAAGAAGGGTGGTTTGCCAAGGATGGGTTCCTTCTTACAGAGAAGTCATCTGACAATAAAGCAGATTTTAGTTATTTTGCTCAGTTGGAGCATGGAGATGCCGCAGATTAAAATTAAACAGGAAGCAAGTGTGAGTAACCATACAATCGTAGATTGGATGTCATTCATAAGAGAAGTCTGTGAACAGGACATGCTGGACCATCCAATCATGTTAGGTGGGAGAGACGAACATTCGACACCTAAAGAAGTGGAGGTGGATGAGTCATATTTTTTCCGACGAAAGTATAATAGGGGACGTGTGAGGAAGGGCGTTTGGCTTTTTGGCGCAGTGGAAAGAGGCTCGAATTTGTGCAATTTCGCAATAGTGGAAAATAGGGATCGAGATACCCTGTTTCCAATCATAAATTCATGGTGCCTGCCAGGAACAAGAATTATTTCTGACGGTTGGGCGGCTTACCAAGGACTTGATCGACTCGCTCAAGGAATTTATGAGCACGACACTGTCGTCCACGAAGACAACTTCGTTGATCCGTTGGACCCTTCAGTGCACACACAGACTATTGAAGGACTATGGTCACACGCCAAAAAACATATACGAAAGTTCGGGAATCGACAAAATATGTTCGGCTTGCATCTGATGGAATTTTTATGGCGAAAAAGAGAGAAGGGTGAATGTTTTCCACGAATCATCAGATGCATCCGCGAACAGTATTCGTTTTAAAAATTAACTGTTTAATAAAGTTCCATGTTCTTAAAATAATTCTATGTTCTTCAAATAATTCTTTCTTAAAATAATTCATAACTGTTTTTCGTTTTAAAAATTAACTGTTTAATAAAATTCTATGTTCTTCAAATAATTCTATGTTATTAAAATAATTCTTTCTTAAAATAATTTATAACTGTTTTATAAAGTTCTATGTTCTTCCTTTGTTAAAAAAATAACTTATTCAAACAGTTCATTTAAATTAACAAGAAAAAGAAAAATTGAAACAGGTGCCCCCCCCCCCCCGGTGATTCTGTTTGCGTCCTTTTTAGTTTGGCAGGAGTTGCGTCCCTTGATTTCCCTGTAAACTGCAATCCTGCCCTGTACTTTATGTACGAACTCACATACATGTTGGAATTAGAAATTTGGTACGAATCGTACAAACACCCGAGCAAACTTCCTGTAAACGACCACAACTGTGCGCAAATAGGGGTGGACGACGACTGGCACTACGAATTACACAACATAGTCGCACCGAACAGGCATCTGCACGGACAGATCCCCAAAGGGATGCTGCATGGACATGGCACATACATTGCAAAGGACACCCACACGGGTGTCACGATTGGTTACAACCACGGAAGGTTTGTGAACAAATAATAGGACACGCCCTTCAGGAGGCGTTCCCTAAAAGTGCTGACTTGGTTAAAAATTATAAAGAGTCAGCAAAATCTCATTTACGCCACACTTACACCATATGCCACATCAGCGAAATCGGATCCCACAAAAATGTGCAAACCTAAGGGAAAAATCATTATAAATAGGACGGCTTGGAACCGGCTCCGCAGACAGCGACGATGGACGCACCAACACAACACGAGGAGAAGGCCCGCTTCAACGACTACGTCCTATCCGACACCCACGTCGGACGAAAACTAACACCGTACACTTGGGTGTACAGATGGAGACGGACCAACTCCTTCGTCGTAAAGCCAGAACAGCAGCACATTCCTCCCTTCCGAAAATCATGCACCTTCGATGAGAACGATCGAGAAAATTCCTTACTAGCGAACCTGCTCGACCAACGACCGAACATTGTGGTATACCACAAGGCCGGACCAAGCTGACTGAAGAACTGTTCGGACGTGGACCACTTTCACGTTATCAGTTGGCACTTCGAGCATCCTACCAGCGAATATGGCTTCAGTCAACTAAAGAAAACACTGCAGGACCGTGGTGAACAGCCGTATACCATGACTTGTCCAAAAGTATACAGTCCTTACGGGCTGTGTACTTACTTAACGACAGATCCAAACATTCGATCGGTTCTATCGGCAGGGAACCTGACAACAGACAGACAACTGGCAATGTTGCGTCAGCTGACGGACAAGACCATCAGAGAACCGAGTCCAGAATTAGAGGAGTCTCGTTTGGCAAACAAATCTGACAGTCTCCGTGGTCAAAAATACGACTTCTTGACCAAAATCATGAAAAAAGCTAATTCTACGGACGTCGGGGACCTAATGATCTACTGTGCAAAAACAGCAAAACCATCGACGAGACAGACCTGGGCAAGTACAGTGATGATCATATTTATTGGCACGGTAAAATAAAAGTTAAATTTTGTCTAATAAATTCTAAAAAAGGGATTAAATTAAAGAAAATAACAAAGTATATTATGTATTTTTAACTGGCCTTTCCGATGCAGCAATCGGATTTTAGAAAAAATAAATAACAAAGGAACAACAAACATAATTGCAAAAAACCCTTGTTCAAAATTATTGGCACGGCTTTGTTTTTCTTTTAGTATCAGTATAATATCAATCAATTTCCGGTTTACGTGCTTTCTGAACTTTTTTATAGCCATATTATGCTTGTTTAACGCTAATTCAGTGAATAATTTTTTTCAGATAATTTTTAGATAGCGATTTATTTAAACTATTATAAGTGACTAAATTATAATTTTCAATCGCCATGGTTAAAACTAAGGAACACAGCGAAGACGTCAGGAAGCTTGTTGTAGCATGCCATACCAATGGGGAGAGCTATGATAAGATTTCAAAGAAGCTAAACCTTCCCAAATCCACTGTTAGAGCCATAATAAACAAGTTCAAATCGCAAGGCCACGTTATGAGTTTAGAGGGTAGAGGGAGAAAAAGGATTCTTTCCCCAAGAGATGAACGGAAAATTGTTCGACAAGTAAAACAAAACCCAAGGATCTCTGTTGGGGAGATTGTTGATGAACAGAGCACCTCTGGAGTGAATGTATCTCGACATACAGTTGGTAGAGTTTTGAAGAGAGCTGGTTTAAAAGCATGTCGTCCGAGAAAGACTCCCTTATTGAAGCCTATGCACCTGAAAGCAAGGCTAGCCTTTGCAAAACGTCATATTGATAAAGATGTTGCATTCTGGAAACGTGTTCTATGGACTGACGAAACGAAAATAGAGTTATTTGGCCATAATAAAGTGTCTTATATTTACAGAAAATCTGGCGAAGCTTTCCTGCCTAAGAACACCATACCCACAGTGAAGCACGGTGGAGGCAGTTTGATGTTTTGGGGATCCTTTGCTGCCTCTGGACCAGGGCGACTTGTTAAGGTCACAGGTAGCATAAAAAAGGAAGATTATGTTAAAATATTGGATGAAAACCTGAAAGACTCTGCTAAAGAGCTCTCACTTGATCGTCGTTGGTGGTTCATGCAAGATAATGACCCAAAGCATTCGGCTAAACTGACTAAGAAATGGCTTGAGGACAATCATATTAATGTTTTGGAGTGGCCATCACAAAGCCCAGACCTTAATCCAATTGAAAATTTATGGAGAACATTAAAATTCAGGGTAATGCAAAGGAAGCCTAAGAATCTTATTCAATTGGAGGATTATTGTCAGGAAGAGTGGGCTAAAATTACTACTGAAGAGTGCAACAACTTGGTTGTAAACTAGGAAAAGCGACTGAGGAAGGTAATCAAGGCCAAAGGCTATACAATTGATTATTAAATAAATCGTGCCAATAATTTTGAACAAGGGTTTTTTGCAATTATGTTTGTTGTTCCTTTGTTATTTATTTTTTCTAAAATCCGATTGCTGCATCGGAAAGGCCAGTTAAAAATACATAATATACTTTGTTATTTTCTTTAATTTAATCCCTTTTTTAGAATTTATTAGACAAAATTTAACTTTTATTTTACCGTGCCAATAAATATGATCATCACTGTATTCACAAGAACACGGCAAACCTCGCAAACATCATCGCGGCAGCCGCTACCGACGTACAGATACAAAGCAGAGTCACGCCGATCCACGAACAGATACGAGAAAAACACGAGCTGTTCTCGGCAATGACTCACCAATACTGGCCGGTACAAAAGTCACTAGACATATACGACGAATGGCTAGAGTACCACCAGATAGACGCAGACGAGTTGGCTACGGGAACGTTCGAGGTTTGTCATAAGATACGACCAAAAAAGAACGCACTGCAAATCACGGGACCATCCAATTCGGGCAAATCGTACATCCTAAGAAGCATCAGGAACGGTCTGATGAACGCCGGGCGAATGCGATGCCAGGCAAGTGATAACTTCACTTTCGGCAGCTGTGTGGACAAGAGTCTCATATTCACAGAGGAAATGTGGTTCACGCCACAGAACGTCGAGGAAGCAAAATGTATCCTCGAGGGAACCGACACTTACGTGAACGTGAAACATCAGAGCGAGCGGATCCTAAAACGCACGCCCTGCTTGTCCACCAGCAACGACGAGCCATGGCGACACGTGGCCAACGAAAAGCAGGCCATGATCAACAGAATGTTCCTGTTTACTACTCGGACAGCTATGGACGACCTCAAAGGATGGGGTACGCTGGAACTGAACCCGCTGATGTGGCTGACTATATGGCGCAAACACATCACTGAATACCAGCGTGACGGATACATCCCGAAGGCAGGCAAGACGACCGTACAACCGAAACCATCCAGTAGGTACACGTGAGACGAGGAGGACGAGCACAGTCCGTCCAAAAAACTACGGGTACCTGACGTACGTCGAAACTTACTGCCAGAGATGAACAATCACTGCGAACTAGGCCCTAACCAACCAGCCCAGGTATGTCTGACACACGGACACCCCATAAACTGTCCAACACCACCGAACGAATCCGATACAATATTACCTTTCACAGACTCAGACCTAGAAGAACTTATGACACCTAGCAACTCACCGTCAGCGCCACCAGACACTGACAATAAAGACCTCATAATAATAACTGACAGCGACGACGATAAAGAAAACAACGACGAAAAAAAAAAAAAAGAACATCAACGAATTCACTTTAATACGGGACAGGGAACTGCACACACGCATACACATAACGCACAAACAAACAAAATCCTTGCAGACATTGGTAATGTACTGCGAAGAATTGCTGACAGACTGACTGATAAAAAAGAAATCCATCTATGGTCTAAGTCTAAGGTGTCATGGCCGCCAAAAAACTTTTTCCTATCTAATGTCTGTCCTTTCTATTATTATTACTATTATTGGAATTATTATTGTAATTGCAATATTATAGTATAATAAATATATATATAATACCATACATGTGTTTGTATTTTAATATTTTTCCTTCTGCATGACGCATGACATGAGATGCATGAAATTATTTTTCAGAACCACCAGACATTAGACGAAGGAAAGTTTTTCTACGCGCGCGCGCGTCATATTTCGGACAGTTGAAATCGATGAAAGCAAATATATGCATAGAAAATATCACCGTGAACGATACAGACAAGGACAATGGGTTCTGGGTATGGTTGAACGTGGAACAAACCTAACAATGATGGTACCAGTAGAATCTAGAGATGCGGGAACTCTGTTGCCAATCATTCAACAGTATGTTTTACCTGGAACACGCATAATAACGGATCGTTGGCGAGCGTATAATGCCCTTCCTAACCACTTTGTGCTGGAACACAAATATACTTTTGTGGATCCGAATGATCCGACAGTCCACACAAATACAATTGAAGGGGCCTGGAGCACTAGTAAGGTAAAACTTAGAGCCATGAGAGGAGGTACTAGCTCGGCCAACTTTAGCAGCTACCCTCGTCGAAAAGTTACACGCAATTTCTTTGGTAACGTGATGTACTGGATTCAAACCCGGATGGCTGACTGTTTCATAGATGCCCTCTTAGATGAGGACATCAGGAGTGAAGTCTTAAAAGATAGACCTGACGATGTGGCCAGACGTGTGCAGATGGCCAGACAGAGTGTGAGTGTGATAGAGAGGGCACGTGATGGGGGTTCGGGGGCAAGGAAAACCCCAAAAGATAGGCAGAGAGTTTACAAACCTCCAGTAAGGAAGCGGGTAGGATATAGGCGGCAGTAAATTGGGAGGAAGAGGCTGACCCAAGGTGCCAGAATTGGTCAAGATGGCGTGGGTTCCATGATCCACCCTAGAGATGCTCCGGACTGATATGTTGGCAGTGTCGGGGAGAGGGTCATCGCTCCATGGAGTGTCCATCGAGGAACAATGGAGGAGGAAGATTAGTAAATAGACAACCTGAGAGAAGGAGAGAACCTTCCTCAATTAAGCCCCTCTCTAAACAGAGAAACCAGGGAAACGGGAAGGGGCTGCCTCCCCAGAACTAGAAGCGAGGGTAGCCCAGTGTAATATAGTCAGAAAGTGTTGGTCTTGTGGTCAGACTGACCACGTAGCCAGAGTTTGCAGAGAAAAGAGATGTTGGCAATGTCGAGGAGTGGGTCACCTGAAAAAGACTTGCCGTGCAAAAGAAAATTGGGAAATTCTTATTGCCAGCTCCTATGTCACGTGTATGGAAATATAGGAAAAGGAAGAATAGAGCAACGGTCTATTCGACACTGACAAAGCTGAGCGAATTAAGTTGTGAAGCCTATGTTCAAAGTCTTAGAGTAAAGGCCTTGATTAATACGGGCGCTTCAGTCTCGCTAGTGAATAGTGAGGTGATAAAGAGGTTGAGAGTTAAACGAACTCTGTTACAACCTGATCTGGATGTTAGCCAGGCCGATGGCAACCAGATGAGGCTAGATTGGGAGGATAATATGTCCCATAAAGGTAGGGGGTGTGAAAGTTGATCACACCCTGTATGTGGCTCCAGATGTTTGTGAAGAACTAATCCTAGGAGAGTATTGGTTGAAAGCCCGACCGGCTCGGCTGGAGTTTGAACCAGCGAAGCTAATCTTGGATAAGATAGAAGTTCCTTTGGGAGGACAGGAAAATGGTACTCTGGTGGTAGTAGCGAACAGAGATACAAAGATACCCCCGAGGGTGGTGGTATCCTGTGAAGGTCAGATAAGGGGTATGGGTTGGATGGTGAGACCCATCAAATAATACCCGTAGATAAATACAGTGATAATGAAGAAGGAATAATGCTGTGTGAATCGGTGGTGCAGGGGGAGGAGATAATCCCTGTGCTGTTAGATAATACGTCCGGTAAAACCGTAAAGATACTGAAGGGTGAGGAGATGGAGTACGCTTTACCACTACGTAACGTTAGTCAAATACGGTGGGACCGGAAGGGAAGAAAAGAATTGACAGAACTTAGGGAAGAGGAGATACTAGTACCTGAGAGATATCGAAATAGAGTGAGAGATCTGTTAAAAAGAAATCGGGATGTGGTGGCTAATGATGATAGAGAATTGGGACAGACTCAGACTGTCTCAATGAAAATCGATACTGGTAATAATCAGCCCATAAGGTTAAAGCCTTATAGGACTCCCATTCATAAGAGAGAAGTGGTGGAAGAAGCCGTAAATGATATGTTAGAGGCAGGTATAATTGAGAGGTCCAAATCGCCTTGGAATTTCCCGATAGTGGTAGTGGAAAAGAAGGACGGGGGACTTAGGTTCTGCGTAGATTTTAGGAAATTAAACGCTATCACTAAACCTGTGGCCGTTCCCCTGCCTTTAATTGACGATATATTGGCATTGTTGGACAAGTCAGTCTGTTTCTCAACATTGGATTTGAGATCCGGTTACTGGCAAGTGGCCTTAGACGAAGTAGACAGGGAGAAGGGAGCCTTTACCTGTCACTTAGGGCTGTTCAATTTTAGGGTGATGCCCTTTGGCTTATCTAATGCTCCAGGGATATTCACCCAATTGATGTCTATTGTTTTAGAAGGATTAGAGGGCTTTGCTATGGCCTATCTGGATGATGTGTTGGTGTTCTCCAAAACACCTGACGAGCACATTAAGCATTTAGAGAAGGTGATGGAGAGGTTGAGAGAACACAACCTGAAAGTAAAATTGCCAAAGTGTCAATTTATGAAAGACGAGACTACGTATTTGGGATTTATAATCGATAAGGAAGGGATAAAACCTGATTTGGATAAAGTAGAAATAATCAGGACAATGCCTGCGCCCAAGAGTGTTAGAGAAGTGAGGGGATTTATAGGTGCCATTGGGTACTATAGAAGGTTTATCCCTGCCTTCTCGCGATTGGCCGGACCGCTGATAGCTCTCACCAAGAAATGTGCTAGATTCAGGTGGACGGAGGATTGTCAGCAAGCCTTTGTTTGTCTCAGGGAACAGTTAACAGCGATTCCACTTTTGACTTACCCAGATTTGAGCAGACCTTAGTCTTATACACTGATGCCAGTGATAGATGCATAGGTGCGGTATTAACACAACCTTGTCCAGACAGGGACGGGCCGGTGCCAAATATACCGGAGGAGGTCCCTGTGTATTTCTTGTCACATCAGCTCTCGGAGACACAGCAGAGATGGCCAGTGATAGAAAAAGAAGCGTATGCAATTATGTACGCAGTACAAAAATTAGACTACTACCTTAGTGGAGCCGTGTTCACGATCAAAACTGATCATAAACCCTTGAAATATCTGCTGGAGGCAGAATGGATGAACAAGAAGATTCAGCAATAGGCGCTGAAGTTGAGTGGCTATAACTGTAAAATTGAGTACTTGGCGGGTAAGGATAATACTTGTGCTGACTTATTATCCCGAATACCTAAACAAAAGAAAATAGGGCTTACCAGGTGAATGTCTTAAATGCGCATACCTTGAAGGGTAGACCTGAGTTAGAGGAAGATGAAACAGGTAGTTCAGTGATTGTCAGTGACCCACACTGGAAGGAAGTAATCGAGAATAGTCAGAGGGATGAAGAGATACTACCTTGAGGAAAGATGCGGAGGCTGGAAAAGCAAGGAAGTTGATAGTGCATGGCGATGTGTTGTATTACCTATCTGGGGCTGAGGAAGAGCCCAGACTGAGAATGGTTGTCCCGAGAGCGCTTAGAAGGGAAATCCTCGTACAGTGTCATGAGAGGATGGGACACATGGGAATTGATAAGACCCATGAATTAATCGGCCGAAAGTACTACTGGCCAAAATTGTATGTAGAAGTCACAGAGTATGTGAATGGCTGTCAGGTATGTCAAGTCCAGGGTAGGAGGCAGTGATTGGCCCCCTTGAGGGAGACTGACATACCGAATTTTCCGTTTGAAAAAGTCAGTATGGACATATCAGGTCCATATGGAGAGACCCCCAGGGGAAATCAATATATAGTGAGTTTTGTAGATTGGCTAACTAATTGGCCAGAAGCATATGCCCTCCCTGATAAAAAGGCACAGACCGTGTCAGATGTGATTTTAACTGAAATCTTCCCTCGCTATGGGTCACCTGTGCAATTAGTCACAGACAATGGACCCGAGAATGTAAATAGAATAATGCGTGAGGCATTGGAGAGTTTGAGGGTGGAGCATGTGACGACATCTCCATATCACCCGCAGAGTAACGCTAAGGTGGAGAGATTCCATAAAACCTTAGCTGATGTATTGTCCAAATTGGTGAAGGACAATGAGGAGAATTGGGATTTATATTTGACTCAGGCACTAGCTGCAGTGAGATTTTGTGAAAATGAAACTACAAAATTCTCGCCATACTATATGATATTTGGGCGAGATGTAGTGCTGCCAGTGGACAATTTGCTAAAGCCACAACGAAAGTACATGGGTGAGGATCACCATAAATTGATAATTGAGAAGCAGCATAGAATATTCCTGCAAGCGAGGCGATTCTTCGCCCGTGCTCAGAAAAGGCGTAATGCCAGAATTAATAAAGGAAGAGAGGACGTAAAGCTGGGAATTGGAGACCCAGTGTATTATAAGGTTAATCTGCGACAGGGCAAATTGAGTGCTAGATGGGAGCCTTATTATAGAATAGTAGATCAGACCGGACCGGTCACGTTTGTGATATGGGACCAAGTTTCAGGGAAGGTGAAACGAGCCCATGCAAATGAGTTAAAGTTGGCTAGAATAGATACTTGGGAAGGACCAGAGTTAAAGCCAACACGACGAAAAAGGAGAACGGTCACTTTAGCAGATTCTGAGGAGGAAGAATCAGGCGAGGAAAGTGATTATAACCTGATAGAAGACCCACGAGTCTTCGAAGTAACGGAACAAGGAGATAAAGTGATAAAGCCTGGAGATCAAGAAGTCGATGAACAGCCGCCGATGTCAAATACTGGAAATAGAACCTGTGGAAGTGATTGAGAGTCAGAGGATGAGATACCTCTTGCCCAACTTCGTGAGAGGTGGCAGAAAGAAAAAGGGATCCCTGAAACAGGGGAGATACCCATTAAATATCGGTTGAGGGGAGCCAAGAATGCTGAGCCCCAAGATTAGATTGAGTGAGTGAGGTATTGCAAAGTAGACGCGTCTTGGATCGGTTGGGGTTGGCGATGCTCGGATAGGCTGGTGGGTGGAGAAGGGCCCCTCCATTCATTTTGCTTCGGGTGTGGTGGATCTCATCTGGTCCTTGACTATGTCTCAAAATAAATTAACTGTGTTATAGAGAATTTTAGCCGGCTAGGGAAAGATAAATACTTAATAAAAAGGTGTACACAAATGAAGAATGAATTGTTCTTGCATCTCGTTGCAGAAATGGACCGAAGAATTTTGCTGATGATTGTGATTGCGATTTGCTCGGCAAATGCGTGGAGGAATGAACGAAATACTATCTTTAAGAAAGTTAGTGAAGTCATAATTACCAGGTCGAAGTGGCTAATTACCTTAGTGGTGGACCTTAAACCTTACAGAATGCTGTTGGATTGGTTAAAAGATGAGATCGTTGCATTGGGTAAGGCCAGAGCACGAGTAGCCAGTAACTATGTACAGGAGGAAGGGTACATGAAGCTATTATCTTCCTTAGAGCAAGAAGCTAGGGTTATGGAATATCAATGGAAGGAGATGAATTTGTATCTAAAAAGCATTGGGCTGTTACAAGCTAGATCAAAGAGGGCAGTAATTCCTATAGTGGGAAAAGCGTTAAGTGTGTTGTTCGGCACAGTATCCGAGGATGATGTGAAAATTATCAGGCGAAAGTTACTTGATGTGGAAAGGAATCAGAAAACTTTAACTCAGATGGCTAGAGAGAGCGTATCGATATTAAATGTCACAAGAATGGAATTAGCCAAAAACCAAGTAAATACAGGGTGTTCCAAAAGAAACAGTGCACTGAACACAAGAAAGGATATTTGTGTGCCAAAAGAAACAGTGCACTGTTCATGAACTGAAGCCTCAGGATTCAGAAAAACGCGTACTCTTCTGTCGGTGGTTTGAAAATTTTATTCTAGAGAAAGGTGAAAACATTTTAAACCATACATTCTTCAGTGATGAAGCATGGTTCCATTTGTCCGGGTACATGAACAGTCAGAACTCTAGAGTGTGGTCTACAATAAATCCTCATGCTCTGTTTCAGAAGCCACTCCACGATCAAAAAGTTGGTGTTTGGTGTGCTTTGTCAAGGCGGCGTATAATTGGACCTATCTTTTTTGAAAACACCATCACATCTGAGTGTTACATTCATAACATCCTGGAGCCATTTTTTGATCAACTGACGGAGCAAGAAAAGCAACAAGGCTGGTTCCAGCAAGATGGTGCAACTGCACATACGGCTCGTGTCAGTATGGCTGCAGTTGGTGATGTCTTTGGGGATCGTGTGATCTCTCGTGGTTTGTGGCCACCTCGATCACCGGATTTAACACCTCCTGACTTTTATTTGTGGGGCAAATTCAAAGGCTCAGTGTATACAGACAATCCTCGAACTACGGATGAACTGAAGCAGAGAATAACAAGTGTTATTCAAAACATCAAACCTGATGAACTTGAGTGTGTTTTTCAAAACATGCAGCGTTGCGCTCGTTTATGTCTGCAGGTGAATGGCGCACACTTTCAACAGTTATTGTAGATCATATCTTACTGCACGAGTCAATCCTCAATCGTACTTTAGTTGATAAAGTATTGGATTTGTGAGTATTTGCAATAAATAGTATGTTTCTGTGAGTTTTGTTTCTTTGGGTTATTAGCATATTCCTACTGCACTGTTTCTTTTGGAACACCCTGTATAAATTAGCTAACGAGAAATCTACAAGAGTTACAAGTAGAAGTATCTAATATTACCGAGTCAATGAAATCTGAATTGCAAGAGGTAAGCAGTTTTATGCAGCAGTATTTCCAATTGTTGTCAATTACAGCTAGGGCGCGACAAACTAGTCAATCATTGATAACCCTATTAGAGCATGTTAGAGCCCAGCTAGATTCACTATCCTTGGGACATCTATCACCTAGTATAGTGACCCCAAGCTATCTGAAGGCAATATTGATAAAAATACAGACCAAACTACCTCATCATTTACGTTTACCTGTAGATCCTACAGAGGAGTTATGGAAATACTATAATGCATTGGGTTGTGTGACTGATAGAAAACGAGAAGCTAATAATAGTAATGTCAGTTCCATTATTGGATAGAGATAGTACATTCGAAATATATCAGATCATAAACCTTCCTATTCCCTATCCTAAAGCAGACCAGAAGCTGGGGGCTGTGGCAAGGTATAGGTTGGAAACTGAGTAAATAGCTTTGAATTTGGCAAGAACTAAGTTCATGATGTTACCTGAGAGAGAAGCAAGCCCATGCAGGGCTGATGCATAGAAGACTTGTACTTCTACCAGCCCTATCTATGTGGCTGATAATTATGAATTATGTGTGTTAGAACTGTTTAAAGGGGATAAGGAGGGTATTAGGAGGAATTGTCAAGTGGAAATCTTGGCTGATGTAGTATTACCACAAGCAATTAGTGTATCGGATGGAGTCTGGGCGGTAGCAACCCAGGGAGAAATAGAATTATCGATGGTTTGTGAGAGTAAGACTACGACAACAATAAGGGCAATGCCCCCATTAACAATGGTAGAGTTGCCATTAGGTTGTTCCGCATTTGGAACGTCAATGTCCCTCCCACCTTATTACCAAGCTGAGGAGAAGTTTGAAAGGAAAAAGTCCTTTGGGAAATTAATGGAAAATAATCTCAGTGATTGGGCAGGATTGTGGGAACCGATAGTAAAAAGATTCTCTGATGTAACATTGAGTAAGATTCCCGAAATACTGAAGCCTATAGAGAAGATGGGATTTGAACAATTAAGAGATAAATTGAATACTGTAGGAAAAACCAGTATAGGCTGGATTAGTGGTACCATATCTTGTTGAGTTGGTCGACCGTGATTGGGACCTTGATTATTATAATCCTGGTAATATTAGTGGTACGAGCACTAATGAAGCGTAGAGAATTAATGGTAAAACGCAGGACAATAACGAGTACTCTCCTGGGTGGAACAGGGGAGCCAATTGGTGTTCTATTTGAAAAGAATGCAGAAGAAGTGGAAATTAAATCTTCGGGTGGAATTGTGACCACCCCTGATTCGAAAAAGACAATTGAAAAAGAGAAAACAACTAAAGGAGACAGAAAATGAGTGGCGAACAGTTGCAATAATTGGTAAGAGGTGTTGAGAGCCTCTGATCTTGCATGTGGAGACATTGTTTTGGAAAAATATACAGGACAATTACTCATTGAGAACTTTTTTGCATGAATTGGATATTGACTAATATTGTAATTTGATTGCTGTGTCAATTATGGCCAATTGACAAAAATGAAGGAGTGACGTGACAATATTAGGGTAGGACCCTGGTCTGGAAGAGTTAACAGACAGTAATTACTTGGCTGGGTGACTAGGTTCAGAACAGAATTTGGATGGCGGTAGTCATTGCCAATCCTGGGTAAATAAGATAAGAAAATTGAGATGAATGGCCGAGGAAATGGAATTTGACGAGACAGATGCTGAGGTAGCCAAAGTTATGGATAATGACTGTTTTGAAAAAGGTCTTTTTCATTCTTCTTGGGACATATGTTCCCGTGTTGATATAATTAATGGCCAGAGGGCAGTCATTGCAATAATGTTATTTTGGAAAGATATTTTGGAAAAAGATTCGTCGGCAGACGCGTGTTGACAGGTAATGGCCATATGTCGGCCACCGAATAATGTTGTTTGGGGGAACTGTATTTCCCTGTAGAAATCAGATAAGGAAATATTAATTAGTATTAATATAGACCCCGCCTGTTCGCCCACACGATCCGAGGATCTAGGGTGGAAATAGAGAATCGCCAGGGTGACGTCACTGGGAATAGTGAGAGGATTAATTCCAAGGTGGTTGGAGAACCAGGACCAGCCCCTAGCATACGTCACCGGTGATAGTAAGAGGATCGACTCCAGGGTAGTTGGAGGTGAGGGGACCGCCCCTAGGGTTATGACGTAAATAGACATTAAGAGGGAATTTCCCCCCGTACCGAGCGTTTTGGTTACCTAAGCAGATCTATACGATAAGAGCCCTGAGTAATGTAATTTGGCAAGAAAATGACATCGGAAAGGAATTACCAGGCAGGGTTTTCTTATTTAAACAAACCGTTTTTCGGATCTGCGCACACTTTCAAACTGGTCAGCCAGCCTCCCGGTCGGTTAGATTGAAAAAACGAATTCACCATCCTAATCGTTGCCGATCATTCCCGAAGATAAGCTGCCCTGATATCGGAACCACAGCCAAGTCGCCATATTACCAGTTAGACACTCACTCACTTCGCTTGACTGTGCAGTTATTTTGAACATTGGAAACAGGATAAAGACTTTTATTATCTATAGATAGAAAACAGTGTTCTGTTTTATTTTACAAGTGTGCCAGTGTCTCCGGTCGTCCGTGTGTTTAACCTTTTCCTTGCAGGGGTGAGACGTTGCTGCCTTATCACTTAAAGAAACACAACGTGGGGTGGGGCAGTGTATAGTCACTTCACTGGAGGAACTCGAGCTGTCTGGCGCCTGCGTTGTGGACGGCGAAGGCAGACCGGTGGACGATTGTCGACGAGTCAACGCCAAAGACGATCAACGCTGACCACTCGACCAGAGGAGAACAACAACTTCCACGCGGAGATGGGGTGGTACATGCTCACAAAGTTGAATTTATTTTATTTTTCATTAATATTTTTAGGCATAAATCAGAGATATAACAGCAACAACGTCAGTAAAGAAAGCAATTCTATCCACAATATTATTTTTTCTTTTAAAATTAAAAATTCTGTTTTTATATTTTTAATTCATTACATTTGTTTTAGTTTTGTTTTTAAATTTTTTTTTTTATTTAAAGTTAATAAAAAGTTATTTCGTTCCATTGGTTTTGTTAGATTTGTTTTATCTTTTTTCCACTCGCACCCGTGAAAACTGACAAAACAATTTTACAAAACCCACAACCAGCAAAAAATTCTATTTTTCAAAGGGACAAGTTTTTTGCTTTGTCACCAGTAAATTAGCTATAGTGCACCGTCAAAGAAACAAATACTTTTGTTTGTTTTTTTTGACAGAATTTATTGACTTTCAATTTCTTCACATTGTTATTTGGATTCACATTTTCATTGTTTTGGACTTTTAAGTGTTTCCTGCTTCTTAGCAAACTGTCACTGTATTTCTTTTTTTTTTTTTCTGTCCTTTTCAGTTTTTACCTTCTATTTTCAATAAACCTGTCGATAAGCAAATTGTCTTCATAAAGTGATAAATCCAAAAAATGTTGTGCCCTAAGCCTTTGATTGGTGGTTTCAATGTAAAGAAAAACTTTCCGAAAGCAAGGATAGATAAGAAATTTTAACTATTCTCCGAACACACCTCTTATTCTGTATTTATTTCATCTACTTTCACGTTTCCTGCCGTGTAGGCTCTATATCTATATTGATTTTTACTCTTGTGTACCTTTTATTAAAATTGACTTTTATAACTAAAAATATGAATGCTACCTACATGGATTAAAGAAACGGTTCTTTTCACAATTCAATGCAAATTCCACAGTTTGCCCAAATACACCTTAAGAAATTCCAAGGGAGGTTTACCTTGACCGAAATGTTACGAAGGCAGCATTAAAGAGAACAGTTGTCCGAAGAAATCAAATAATGCAAATAATTAATGCTCACTTAAAAAAAAAAAAAAAAAAAAACCAATGGCATATGTCACAATTAGATTAGGTTACTAATCCTAAGGCTCACACAGAGCAAAAGTTGAGGAATACCTGACCATCAGTTAGGTAAGAATAGGCTGATAAATTATAGTATATAAAAAAAGGGTGGATACTTCAGCTTGATTATTAATTGATTGACCAAAGCTGATAAAAAAAAAGGAAATATTACATAATTCAGCCTGAATTGATTGACCATAGCCGATAATAAAAATTTCTTTTAAATAATAAAAAAAAGGAAATATTACATAATTCAGTTTGATTATTAATTAATTGACCATAGCCGATAATAAAAATTTCTTTTAAATAAAAAAAAGGAAATATTACATAATTCAGTTTGATTATTAATTAATTGACCATAGCTGATAATAAAAAAAGACAATTCAGCTTGATTATTATTAATAACAGGTCAAAAACTGATTAAAAAAAAAAAATAAATAAAATAAAAAGATTCCCGGGCATTACCAGGTTACCAGTTACATACAGGTCTGCGCACATCTTGTGTTTCTTCTTTCCGCAAAGTCGACATCATAGATGTTTCAGTGTAAATGCTTTTCACAACACTTATTAAGCCAGATCTATTAAAAGAAGTATCTCAGGATCAAGGGGGTGGCGTGTCTTTCTTTACTGGCGCTGCTGTCGAGCTAAAAACACTTTTCATTCCCATGCCAAGCGATGCCGTAGATATTGCCGGTGTCGTACTCGTACTGCTCGTTTGCATTACGGAGGTACACACTTGTGTGGTGGCACTGGCGCCTGAAGGCAGGGAGACTACAACAATCTTCTGCGGGGGTGCTCCAACGACAGAACTTGTGGTGCTGGTACTGTGAGTGGTCACTAGTTTGACGATGGTTGGTTGTGAAGTATTGCTCCCCGTGCTGCTGAAAGTGGCCGTTGAAGATACCGATACAGTGGGTCTGTTTTGCGGAGTGACAATGACCAACTTGTTTTGACTTGGAGTTTGTGTACGCACCATACTATTTGAAGGCGTGACCAAACGAGTGCTCGTACTGCTTGTACACATCGTGGTTTGTGTTGAACACCCTGACTGGATAAGTATGGGTTGTCTTCCCTAGAGAAAAAAAAAGAAAAAAAAAAAAAATCACTTTCGTCACAGACAAGGCTAGCCTAATATATTAATGATGGGAGGATTTCAACATTTTCCACAAATTCCAATACAATTAATGATTCCGTTCCAAATTCAGGGTTCCGATTCTAAAATTACCTAAAAAGGTAGAATTTCAGTAAGTTAGCAAAAGGTCACTATTTTTAAATGCAACTACAATTTTCTTTTCATTTTGACGAACTCCTTATGATTTTCTTTGATGTACTATATCCAAGGTTGATTACAATCAGCTAAAATACTTCCGAGCTCCCAGCATAGCGATACTGAAAGCAATGACAAGACAAATCAGTTCCTTTATTTCTATTGTTTTTCAGTTTTTCTATTGTGAAATGATTTATTGAAACAAAATATAAGGAAACGACATTATTGAAAAATATACAATAAAAATTAAAATTGTACAGATGAAAAAATAATCAGTCTTTATTTGCAATTATTTATTAAAGTATAAAAATAAAAAAATAAAAAAATGTAATTTGCCAGATGAAGGTGAAACAACGATTACGCATGCGTATTACGAATATGCATGCGTAACATAATAGCTATTGGTTTGTGTTTTAATTTATAGCTTTGCAGCAAACATGTCTTAATAGATAAAATAGGCTTTTAATGTAAATCAAAAAAAAAAAAAAAAAAAAAAAAAAAACTCAACTTTATAGCTGCCTGTGTGTGCATATATATATATATTTATATATACACACACCTATAAAGTTAAGTTTTTCTTGCGCTGAAATTTGTATTAAAAAATTGAAACAAACTTTAATATCCTCAGTCAGTTATGGGCATGCGAGTGGCTACATGAAGGTTAACTAATTTGCATATTCTTTGAAAAAAAAAAAAGAAAAGAAAAAGAAAAAAAAAAAAAAACAAGCATTAATTAGATGATCGGTTTCATTAAACAATTATGCTTAATTTTTTTAATGCATAGTTTTTACATTGTGCATAATTGCGTAGACTTTAGGATGAAAATGTTCTAGCACACAGACCTATACACACACTTCAGAATAATGTAATGCCATAAACCTACTGGTATGCAAATCCAGTGATTATCAGTATTACAAAATATTATTGGATGTAATATTTTATAAAGATAATCCCAGCTAAATGAAAATTGCTCAATATACGAGATAGAGCAAATAAATCATAATTTAGTAACATAAATTTTATGATTTGAAACGGTTAAATTTCAAATATAGAATTTTTATTATTCTCTTGCATATAATAAAAATTCTAGATTTGAAATTTAACCGCTTCAAATCATAAAATTTAAGTTACTAAATTATGAGATATATAAACAGGGACACTCGATGTTGCCTGGAATCGAATGATGATCAACGAATATTTCACACTCCCATATTTTTATTATCAATGCAATCACCTATTTTTCAACCAAATGAATGGGGACCCATCGCAGTGCATCAGGAAGAAGTTTTGTCTCCCTGCAGTGACATAGTCCACAATATATTATACTACATTGCACTGTAGAGAATCTATGATTAGTTTTTATATATAATGGCTTGAATTAAAGTTTAAAACGCAAAAGTCAAGTATCATGCTTCAATTGTGCTCCATATCAAAGAACCTATTGTTGATTTTATATGCCTGGCTTTAGTGCTTGTGCGGTGATAATGGCTTGAAATAAAGTTTAAAATGAAAAAGTCAAGGATCATGGTGCAATTGTGCTTTAAATGGAAACATTTCAAACCTGCCCCTGTCATATCAAAGAACCTATTGTTTATTTTAGGTCGGACCTTTCTGCTTGTGTGGTGATAACACTTCTCAAATGCACTTGTGACGTTTAACTGTGTAAAATATTAACTTTAGTCACAATCACCTGTTCCTTTTTTCATTAGATTATTTCGATTATTCATTAGATTATTTAATTTTATTCATTAGATTATTTCGATATTTATAGAAAACATCCAGTTAGAAAACCTTATCTAGGAACACTGCCAGGCACGTAAAGTACCTTTGTGTGAAATTTCATAAAAATCAGCTCAGGCGTTTTCAAGTCCCTAAGAAAAGAACTCACAAAGTTCCTTTTTTTTTTTTTTTTTTTTAGAAATTTTGTTTCAGTAACATTTTTCTATAAAAACAAGAGAGTTGGGTAATTTGTCTATTTTCAGAATGGATGACGAAAATCTGACTTACACTGGTCGTCATCGTTGTGGTGATAGCAGGTGTCAAACTGGGCAACGATATCGGAATCTGTCGCTCTTGAAGAACAGCCGCATGAAGTGGCTGACCCAAGTATCCATATTCTTTTATAAAGTCTTCTATTGTGTCGTTTCCAGTTTTCATGTTCTTCAACACTGGCGGAACCACTTTCTGAAAAGGACAATTTGTGACGGATCTGAACAAAATTAAAAACAATTTTAATCAATACTAGACCACCAGTAACCCATTAACTCGATTATGGTACTTATGCAGTGCAAGGAACATGTAATCATTGGAATCGTCCGGGCAGTTTATGGGAAATGCTGGAAAGTGCAGAACAAAAGTTTCCTATCTTTTATTTATTTATTTTTATTTTTTTGCATAAATGCTGGAAAATTAATTGAAAAATGAAAATATTTTTTAATTATTGGACAATTTTTACGAAACTCCTAGAAAATAAAAAATAAATAAAAATGAACACCAGAGAGAAAATCTAATTAGATGAGAATGGCACACATGATGAAGAATAGATATAATAAATATCAGTTGTTTAGTCTTTCATTTAAAACTTCTCTGCAACTGGTTCAATATAATTGGAAAAATAAGCTGACCAACTGCTGTTTGATCTAATTACAAGTTTTTGAAAGAACCACCACTAAATTTTAACATATACTTTATCCGTTGCACCACTTGCGAAAATGAGATTCAAAATGCGATCAATAATCTGAAGAATCAGTACTTGTACAGTTTAATCAAGACATTAAAAATGAAAATATCGAGAGAAAAAAAAAAAAAAAAAAAAAAAAAAAAAGGTTATATTGTACGTATCCATTATGGAATGAAGTTCCCTGAAAAAAAAAAAAAAAATTTCACTTAACTTGATCGAGTAGATTTTTTTGTTTTTTGTTATTTTTACAGCAGAAAAACATGTTATGAGAGCGTGTTGAAGTCAGCCATTATGAAATTTATTGAACACGCCACGGGGAGATAAATCAAGTTAAAGTGCTGACACTCCCTCCCCATCTTTAAAACTAGCTTTTCTTCCTAAACATCGAACCTTTTGTTCGGTATCATAACAAATTGTTTTTTCGCTGTAAAACAAAAACTACTTAATGAAATTAAGTGAAATTTTTTTCCGGAGAACTTTGTTCCATAACAGATACGTGCAATATAAATTTTTTCCATATTTTCATTTTTTTAATGTCTTAGTTAAAAATTCTCACCTTACAAAGCAAGAAACAAAAAAGTTGTTTTTTTAAATACAGGTTCATAATAGAAAATTCTACATCAGATAAGTTTTTTTGTACTCAATACGGTTGCGCTTTGACACACCAGTTCTCGCCAGATCACCAAAGTTAAGCAACGTTGAGCCTGGCCAATACTAGGTGAGTGAATATTTGGGAAGGCGAGGCACTGTTTGTAGCGCAACATAAAATACCAGGTTGAGAAACTGGCGCGGTCTATCCTTCGAGGGTGGATGGGACTCTCTTAAGTTGTGGTAGGCACCCCATTTAGTGATGGCGTCACGATAAAAAATACCCTTGATAGCCCTGGCGAAGCATCAAGTGTTCAGCTACAGACAAGATTTGAATTACACTACAAACTCGTGTAGGGAGTTCAATCTCTGCTATGGCCGTGCTGGATGGATGGGTGGTTGCACTGTAGAAAGGAGTGTGAATTTTATTAAAGACCACCTGATTTCCATGACAACAATGTTTTTGATTGACAAGATTCAAGCAAGCAAGGATGCCCGGGCGGTCCACAGAGTTTTATAATTATACAAATATTGACACGTCACAACGTTTAAGAGGCATCCATTAAATAGACAGTGTTTATATACACGATCAACTACGGAACATATTGTCCCAGATTTAAATTTTCAGTTCATCACAAGTAAGCCTCTCTATAAAACTCACACTGCACGTCTATCAATTCTATTATTTCTTTTCATACAACGCATATCCTTAACTGATTTCATTTCAATATATCATCACATCATACACACGTCTGAAAGCATGTCGCCTTGATTGACACTGGCCACAAATGGACTAAGTAAAATCAAAGTAAAAAAAAAAAATTAAAAAAATATAATAATAATAATATATATATACTTACCAATAAAATCTTTTTTACGTGATCAACAGCAAGTTTATCCAAACTGTTAACAACCGGACTGTCGATAACAGCCTTTAAACGATCACCAAGAATTTTTAAATGAGGAACAATAAATGCTTTCACAACCTGGGGTGAAGAAAACAAAAAGGAGTCATCTTTTTTATTATTAGGATTGAAAAACTAATATTAACGTTAGACATTAACATTTTATTATTTAATCAAATAGTGACAAACAAAACAAGCTCAATTGTTAAACAAAAATCAAGCTGAGCATGCAAAAACTTACTTTCACCATGACTAATGTTTGTGCAATTTAAAAATCCAAGGCGTATTATTGAAAAAAGTGCAAATAAATGGGAGCAAATTACTAGGTCCAATCTCTCTGGAGTCTGGGGACCAAAAAACGTATAATTCTATCAATATTGGATGCGAACATGGGAAAAAAAAAAAAAAAAAAAAAAAAAAAAAAAAAAAAAAAAAAAGAAAGTTTGCATTATCTGGATTCTTCAAACTGCTGTCCTCATCTTTATTTTTCTATGTAAACAGAAAAATAAGCTGACCAACTGCTGTTCGATTTAATTACAAGTTTTTGAAAGAACTAGCAGTAAATTTTATCAAGTGTTGTGTCACTTGCGGAAAAGCAAACACTAATCTGAAGAATTTAAATAATACGAATTATTAATTCTTGGGGATCACCACACTCTTCAGCACATCCAGGTACACTTTGGCGTTAACTTTCAAGCCAGCTATGAAGATGTGAGGTGGTATGATGTGGCCCTCACTCGAAAACACACCAAAGACCATAACACTGGCAGGAAGTTTCATTAAGCTGTGCCCACAAGCGTTAAACCATCCAGATTTGCATTTTAAGGATGCTGGCAATGGTCTTATTGTCAGAATGTGGATATCAACAGAGAGCATGAATTGTACAGCAGCACATCTCTAATCTCACTCGTTAAACATTGTGTCACTTTCAGACATGTTAGAGGGCTCCTACCGCTCTTAGGATTTGTACACTACTAGCCAACTAGTGGACATTCTGCAATAAAAATAAAAAGAAAAAAAAAAAAGAAAAAAGAAAAAAAAAGAAAAAAGGAAAAAAAAAAAAAAAGAAAAAAAAAAGAAAAAAAAAGAAAAAAAAAGAAAAAAAAGAAAAAAAAAGAAAAAAAAGAAAAAAAGAAAAGAAAAAAGAAAAAAAAAGAAAGAAAAAAAAGAAAAAAAAAAGAAAAAAAAGAAAGAAAAAAAAGAAAAAAAAGAAAAAAAAAAAGAAAAAAAAAAGAAAAAAAAAAGAAAAAAAAAAAGAAAAAAAAGAAAAAAAGAAAAAAAAAAGAAAAAAAAAAAGAAAAAAAAAAGAAAAAAAAAAAAGAAAACCGGTTTTCATCAAATGGAAATGGAATCATGTCTTTTCTAGCGTGACAATTTTATCGTTCCATCCTGTATAGAAAGGAATCAATATGACAAAGAAAGTAGAAAAATTCCTTCATCTTGGATATTCAATATCAAGGTAAATGGACGCATTTTATAAGTATTTCCACCAACTGTCAAGAGTTTTGGCAAGAAAATAGCACCCTATTCTTTTTCATTTCAAAATTGTGTTTATATTATTCGGGTTGGGGGGGGGGGGTAGCAGCCCTGGAGATTTTTTAATCATCAATTCGGATTAAACTGGAAGTTATACTATTCAACAGCGGATAAAAAAAAAAGAAAGAAAAAAAAACAAGGTGTACTTTGCCAAAAAATCGGTTCTTCTGGCGCAGTGGCAATATAGGAAAGATTTTGGCAGAGTTTATACAGATTTTCAATGTCTTTTCAAGGCTTTTCCAGCCGTTTTCCAGAGGAAATTCAAGTTTTATAAACAAAATTTGATATATAAAGAATGATATATAATAAACCAAAAATCTATTAGCATTTTAAAATTGTAAAATATTTTAATAGTATTTATTTTGAATATGATTTTCACTTTGGCTACATTTGTAAAATATATGAATATGTAAAAACATATTTTAATGATATTTTAATTAATACTTAAAAAATATTTTAATAGTATTTATTTTGAATTTCACTTTGGTTACATTTGTAAAATATATGAATAAAATTAGATAGTTTTGTGATAAAGGAGACTAACTCTTGCATTGAGAATACCAAAAATAATGATGCAATTTCAGAATGTATTTTTATTTTATTTTTAATAATAAAAAATATTTTAATAGTTATAAAGATTTTAATAGTATTTATTTTGATTTTATTTTTAATATTCTGACAAATTTTTACTGAATATAAAGAATGATTCTCAAGGCCTTTTCAAGGTAATAATACAAGCAAGGCCTTTTCATGACAAAATTCAAGGCATTTTCAAATCCTTATCTCAGGACAGATGCTTACAAAAATCAAACGTCATCAACATTGTTTAACCATAAAAATGCTCCGAGGAATCCAAAAAAATCAACATCCACAAGAAACTGGCATTATGGAAATGTCAGTTTGGAGATGAGGCTTCAGAGTTTGTATATTCATTCAATCCTTCCTGAAGCAGGTCAGAGGATTAGTTGGCCAAAAACGTGGCGAGATAACATCTATGGAAGACAGTAATTACTACGGATACAGTTACAAGATTCAGCATCCCTATCCCGTAACTGTTAGCTACCTGAAGAAGGTCAGAGGATGAGTTGGCCTAAACGTGGTGAACAACAACTATGAAGATTAAGATAACAGCCCACAATATAAATGAATACATATTCAAGCGTATCATACAAACGGGCAACGCCAAGTGGCGTGCTAGTTCTCTCAAAAAAGCATTTATCTCAGAGAATCATCTTACCTCTTGTCCTTGCTCTCCAAGCCCAACAAGTGCACCGTATTGGGTGGACAACGGAATCTTTTCTGCCTGCAATGCCTTACTAAATAATTTTGTTACCCTTGTCTGTAAATTGTTACGGCAAGTGTTGAACGTCCTACAACAAAACAAATGCATTTAGAATATAAAAAAAAAATTACGCTTTTTATCTCAAACATAAAAGGATGTTGGTTTATATTACATTTAAACTTCTGCGGGTCATTACAGTCAAGATAAGCAGGAAACAGAATTCTGAAGTCTAAGAAACTATTAGAGTGGAAGGCTTTCTGGAATTTAGAAACCTCAACAGTGAACAAGGCATATTGCCACTTGGACATAACAGGGATCCTATTTCGGATCATATCTACAGAAACATTATGTAGCAAGTTGAGCAGCGAGATGTCTGTTTACATTAGTTTCTTAGTGTCAGTACAGTCAGGAAAGCAAATTGCAAGAAAATTCTAAAATCTAGTAGTTTTAAGGAAGAAGCTAGAAGGCTTTCTGGCATCTAAGGACCTCAACAGTGAAAGTGGTGGGATTTTGCTACTCGGACATAACAGGGATAGTATTTGGGACAATATCTACTAGTGCTGGGACGATTAATCAGAATCAGAAAAATTAGAGGTTTTTGGTGGTACCGGGAAATTTTTTGCTTATTTCCCCGATAGCAAAAATAATTGTCTTTTTTATTTGAGTTTGTTAAAAAAAAAAAAAACTTTCCTACTGCTGGTATATATTATTGTGTTGCCTGGGTGTTGATTGGGGGGGGGGAGCCTGAGACGCCTTTGCTGTTGCGTCCATTGCCAAACCGGAAGTGGCGGAGGTTTAAATTAAAACTAGTCAATCAAAAAGAGAGGAGGACTTTCGAAAATATCGGTGAAAAAAGCGACCCCTCCTTGTAGAAAAGTGCCAAGTTGAGGGTGAAGGAATAAATGTTTATAACAAATTTATCACTATTTGTCGTCCAAAGGGTCGAGCTTCAAAACGATACCTATCATGAAAATCTGTCGCCTCTGTTGAAAGTTTTAGACATACATACATACATACATACATACATACATACATACATTTAAACAGACAGGCAAGATTTATAATATAGATGATAAAATAATCAATATTTATTGATTTTAAACTACCAGTAGAATTAAAATCTGTAGATCGTCTCTCACAAGCGTATTTTTACGTTTGAGAAAATATCTTGTGTTTTTATGGTAATCCTGAAGAAAGAAAAAAAAAAAAAAAAAAAAAAAAAAAAACTTAATAGTTAAACAGAGTTTTGTAAAGAATTAGAACCGGGGAAAAATATTGGAATCGTCCCATCACTAATATCTACAGAAACTTTGTGCAGGGAGTTGAGCATCGAGATATGTTTATATTACAATTTGTGTGTGTCAATACAGTCAGGAAAGCAGATCGGAAGAAAATTCTTAAGTCTCGCAGTTTGAAGGTAGAAACTATTAGAGCAGAAGGCTATTCGCCATCAATGGACCTCAGTATTAAAGGAAGTAAGATTCTTCTGCTCATCGGCAAAGGAGCACAAGTACTATGAGTTGATTGGAGCAGATTCCATTAAAATACTTGTAAAACAGGCAAAGGTGTTCAACATTTCAGTGATGGGACAGGGGTTGGAGATTGGTTGACAATGCAGGACAAATTAGGTTGGAGAGTTTCTTTGGGCGAAGAGTGAGAGATTAGTAGTGGATGCACCAGGTGTGGCAATGATCCATGCATGGGCAAATGGTGGCCTTGTAGAGATAGCCCCCTCGACTTTGCGACAACCATGGCATTGTCTTCACTGTATTTGTTCCAATCATTTTTTTTTTAATATTTTTTTTCTTTATCAAAAGAACTACTTCTACAAAATCAATGTAATCAATTTGAATGGCTTGCTATAAATGCAGCTCGAAGAATTTAGAATATACAGATTTGAACAAATAAAGAATATACCAAGCAATAATATAGCTCGACTTCTGACATCAAAGATGGTGTAATTGTCTAATTATGCAAGCAGAACATTTTATTTTTTACCAAAGGCATCACTTATCAAGGCCCTGAGGCCACTCGAGGATAAGAGTTAATGAGTGTACAGTAGTCAATGGGATAATAGTGTAGTAATCATACGTAGTGGAAATTTGGTAAATTAGATTACTTAAGGGAACAGTTCATCAAGAACTTGTTTACTTTGGACTTGAAGATGACAACATGGTAATCATTTGGTTTTACGGCATACCAACCTTTTATTTTTTTTTTGCTTATTTAATGCAGAGTTCCATTTTTTTTTTTTTTGTGGATTAGATATTTCAATTTAATCAGCAAGTCAAATCAGACATTTTGCGTCATTAGGTGATGTGCTTTTTTTTGGGGGGGGGGGGGGGGGTAGAGTTGGATTGAATTAAAGTTATATTCTTTTATATGGATTTACTTTTTTCAGAAATGTTAGTATTTTGTAGGAATTTATTTTTTTAAATAGCTCTTTCATATTGTTGACATTGTAATAATTTTGCCTGATATGCGCGAGATCGCCACAATTCAAAAGAAAGTGTTTTACTGTAAAAGGTTCTTGGCATGCAAAACATTCTGGAGGGTCTTTTTTTTTTTTTTTTTTTAGCAGGAAGGAGTGGGTGATGTGTGTGTGTCCTATGTGAATACGGGACAAAATCACTTCCTCTATACGTGATCTTCTGGCATCTGGTAATTGTTCTTCTATTGTGGGTTTGATCTTGAAAAGTTTATTATTTGGACAGTTATTCCATCTTTCTTGCCATTTCTTCATAATGAGATTATTTGTTGTTTGTAGTCAGAATGTGGAATTTTTATATTGCTTTTAATGAGTTTTAAAGCATTTTTGGCAGCTATGTCAGCTTTTTCATTGCCCTGAATTCCAGAACGACTGGGGATCCAGCAGAATTTGATACTTTTGTTTTGTGAAAGAGTGTGTATTTTTTGTAGCAGTTTGAGGAGTAGTGGGTTATTTAAATTTTTATTCTTTAAGGATTCGAGTACCGATAGGAAGTCTGAAAAAAATTATAAATTTGTTGTGGGTAAGGTTAGTGATGAGGTCTAGTGCCATATCTAAAGCTGTGACTTCGGCACTAAAAATTGAGGCATGGTCTGGTAATCACTTCTGTAAGGTAATGTTAGTGGATATGACTCCGCATCCGGTTTTGTTGCTGTCTTTGGACCCATCTGTGTATATGTACTGATGGTTTGGGTATTTTTCCTGAATGATAAGGAGTTTTTCTTGATAGGTTAGTGGATGGGTTTGATTGTTTTGGGAGATTATTTAATTCAAAGATAATTTCAGGTTGTTTTAGTAGCCAGGGTGGAAAGCTTAGTTGGTTGACATCATGGTGATTGTGATACCTGCATCTTCTACTAGTGGTTTTGTACGGAGCCCAAAAGGTTTTATAGCTTTTACTTTTTGGTCATATAGATTTTGGTAATTTGGATTGAAGGTACAGTTAGAGGTTGGATTTTTTGGTTGTGATTTTTTCCTATCATAGAGTGAGTAATCTAGTGAGTTTGCAATGCAGTCGTAAGCAGGATTGTCTGGGCAAGAGAGAACTTTGGTCAGGTATTGCAAGGCTAGTTTGTCGCATCGAATTGATAATGGGGGTTATTGGCTTCTGCATAGAGACTATCAATGGGGGGAAGTTCGGAAGGCTCCCAGCGCAAGCCTGAGGCCCTGATGTTGAACGGTGTCCAATATCTTTATGTAAGACTTTCTGGTGGCACCGTAAATGAAGCTGCCATAGTCTAATTTCGATCGCACTAGTGATCTATATAACTTTAATAGGGTTTGTCTGTGTGGGCAATGACCCGCATTAGCTGGAGAGTTTTATTACATTTACTTTTTAGGTGTTTTTTGTGAGGGTTGAATGTAAGTTTTTTTGTCTAGTATTAACCCTAAGAATTTATGTTCATTTACAACAGGAATCGGAATATCATTTAGTTTTAAAAGAGGATCTGGGTGCAATTTTCTTAGTTAATAAAAGTGCATACATTTTGTTTTGTTAATGGAAAATTTGAAGCCATTCTTACTTGTCCATTTTTTTATTTTGTCAATGCATTGTTGAAGTTGACGCTCAATTATATGGATACGTCTCGAGCTGTATGCAATAAAAAAATCAATATATAGAGAGCAATCCACGCCTTGGTTTACGCATCCAACAATACTGTTAATTTTTAGGCTGAATAATGTTACCGACGAAATACTTCCCTGTGGGACTCCCATTTCCTGTTCCTTGATGTCCGAGAGGCATGTTCCTACACAGACATTGAATAATCTATTGTTGATAAAGTTGTTGATGAAGATGGGTAGTCTTCCTTTTACTCCAACTTCTTTGAGATCTTTCATGATAGCGTACCTCCATGTGGTATCGTACGCCTTTTCAAGAGCTTGATGTTTTTGGAAGCCACATTGAAAATTTGTTATTTTATTTATTTCCAGAAACCAAATTAACCTGGTGTTAACCATTCTCTCCAGGATCTTACACACACAGCTTGTTAGAGTTATGGGGCGATAATTGGAGGGGTCAGATGCATCCTTTCCTGGTTTTGGTATAGGAATGACTGTGGCTTGTTTCCATATGGCTGGAAGATTGCCATTGAGCCAGATGTCATTATAAATAGAAAGTAAATACTTTAATGATTCATCTGGTAGTTGTTTTAGAAATTCATGTCATTTTATCAGGTCCCTCAGCCGTGTTGTTGGCTTTTTTTTTTAATGAATCCTTTAGTTCATGGACGGTAAAAGGTTTGTTGTATTCTTCCTCATTATTACTTTTAAAGTTCAGTTTGTTTTTTTCTGATTTCTGTTTAATGATCTGGAATTTTTTATCGTAATTTTTAAAAGATGAATTATTTGCAATAGTATCTGCAAGCAGGTTTGCCAAGTCCTCTTTTTTTAATTATTTTATTATTGTTTATACAGGTGGTTGACAGGGGAACTGGTGTTTTTTCCTGATTTTTTCTGAATCATATTCCATACAGTTTTGTCTTTCGTGGTGTTATTGATTTTAGACACAATTCTTCCATGATTCCCTTTTCGCTTCGTTTATTGTTCGGCGTGCTTTAGCCCTGCATATTTTAAAGTTGTTTAAATTCTGAGTAGTTGGTTGATTGTTGAATTTTCTTAATGCAGCACATTGTAGCCTGATAGCCTTTTTACAGTCATTATTAAACCAGGGACGATTATACTTGGTTGATGATTTTGTTTTAGGAATACATTCTTCTGCTATTGAGATAATGGTATCTGTAAAGTGAGTGATTGGGTCTTTCTCATGTTTTCCAGGTAGGAGTTTGTGTTTGCATAGTAATTTGAATTTATTCCAGTTAGCTTTTTTAAGGTTCCAGCGAGGAATTTTTGAGATTATTTCAGGACTAAAGTGTTCTAATATTATTGGGAAGTGGTCACTTCCACAGGTATCCATATGTACTGTCCAATTGTAATCTATAAAGATACTAGGATCACTTATAGAGAGGTCAATTGCCAAGAACAAGTTTGTAGCGAAGTGAATAAAGGTTGGGCTTTTTGTTGTTATATATGCATAGGTTGTTGTTGTTGATAATATTTTCTATAGTGATTACTTTTCTGTCTGTGTCTGAGCATCCCCAACTAACATTATGACTATTAAAGTCGCCTAATAATAAGGGGCAAGGGAGTTGGTTGATGAGTTTTTCTATTTCAGTTTCATCTATGCGGTCGTTTGAAGGCAGAAAAATGGAGCAAATTGTGACCGTTCTATGTAGGGTGGCTGTGACAGCAATTGCCTGTAAGTTAGTTTGTAGATTTATTTGGCTTTGTGCCGTGTTTTTGTTAATGAGAACAGATGTTCCTCCAGAAGCTCTATTTGGGTTATTTGTTGTGTAGTTGTATTCAGTAAAACTTTGGAGATTGATATTTTCAGATGGTTTTAAAAAGGTTTCTTGTAGGCATATTATTGTGGGACATAGATCAGATATTAGTAGAAGTAATTCATTCCAGTTGGCTTTTATACCTCTGCAATTCCATTGGATTATTTTGTTGGCCATAGTTTAAATTTTATGTATTTGATTTCCTTTTGTCTTGAGAATAGGGGTGGGGGGTTCTTTTTTAGGGGGGGGGGGTTTAGAAGTTTTGTCTTCTATTTCCGTTGTTTCCAAGGAGGTTTTAAATTTATTTTGGTCTGTAGTTCTTGTATTTGAATCATTGGACTGTTTCATGTGCGTTTGAGCACTTGTGAGCTTTTTATCATTGGTAGATTCGGTTTCTGTTTCCATGGCTTCTGGTTCTTTGTGTTCAATTGGTTTGTTAGCTTTTATGCTTCATTTATCTCTGGGTTTAGACGTTGAGCGAGATCGTGGTTTGGTTTTTGTGGGGCTGTTTTTTTTTTTTTTTTTTTTTTTTGAGGAATTTTTCCCATTTATTGTTCTTGTCTGTTCGGATGTTTTTGGAGAATCTTTATTTTTTTGCTTGTTGTTATCTGTTTTTATATTAGAACTCTTGTGGGGGATTAAGGGACTCTCCTTATTGTTGGTATTCTGCTCCTCAGAGTTCTCAATCTCCAATGTCTTAAAGCTATTGGAGAGTGGAATTTGTGGGTTTATTTGTAGTTTTTATTTAGTTAAGTTTGGTTCTGGTTTGTTTTTTTGGATTTGTTTCTGGTTTACTGGGTGTGACACTTGGATTTTTGGTTCCAGTGAGGTTTTCTTCCTTTCTTCAATTGTATTTATCAATATTTTGATTTGGTTGGTGAGGTTTTGGATTTTAATATCAAGGTTTGTTGTGCAATAATTGTCGTTGTGTTTATTTCTGTTGGGAGTATTCTTTTTTGTTATTTCGGAATATTTAGCTGTTACTGACTTTTTCCTTACTTCTGGGTAGGTGATGTTTAAGGAATGTTTAATTTTTACAATTTCCTTTTTTCTTTTTCCAGATTTTGCTTCAGAAGGAGTGCTATGACTTGGTACCCTTCTCTCACTGCCCCCCTCCTCCTCCCCTGAACTACTTAGTTTGGTCATACATCAAGAAGATCACCAACACGACCTCCCACAACACCAAAGCCAGCCTGATTGATGAGTATTAGCCGAGCTCCTGCCAGTGCTTGTGAAAAAGGCATGTACCCAGTTCCGGACCCGTATTGAGGCAGTGATTGAGGTTGAAGGCGGCTACATTGAACAGATGTCAGCTCTATTTCATAATCAAGTTACCTGAATTGGTTTTTTCAATAAAAGTTTTAAAATAAAGCTGTAGTGTTGTTTTCTCTAGGCCAGCAACTTTATCATTCCGTGTACAATGTAAATTATAAGCAAAAAAAATGCAGAAAAGTCCTTATGATGTATGTACCCATTATAGAACAAAGATGGCGTATTCCAAAAATCATGAAATGAAATTTGATCAAGCAGTTTTTTCTTTAGTTAAGAAAACCAAATGTTATAACTTGCCACCATATTTGATTCAAAATTCATCCATGGTTACCTCCCTTTTAACCCACAACAATGGCTGCTAAAAATACTTAATTAAAAATCGTAAATTTTGATATTTCTTTTTTTTTTTTTTTATAAATAAAACTACTTGATCAATTTTTATGATTTTTGGAATGTAACATGCTGTGACAGATTACACCACAAGTTTTTTTTTTTGGGGGGGGGGCATCACTTATCAATGGCCAAAGGCCACTCAAGGATAACGGTTAATGAATGTAAGGTGGTGGTGTAGTAATCAATCATGGTATGAATTTGGTAGGCTGATTATTTCTAGGAATCGCTCAGCAAGAACTTGTTTACATTGGATTTGAAGGCAACCATGTTGTATTCAACTGGAAAGCAGGCCAGTGGAACAGTGTTCCATAAGCAAGCAGTTTTGGAAAAAAAAGCTTTGTTCATGAAATTTGAGTTAAGATTTAGACACAGAGAGTGAGGGAAATCAAATATAGTGGTGGTAGCTAGTCGAGTGTTTTTGTGAAAATTTAGCAAGTTTTCTAAATAAGTATAATTTTAAATAAGCACTGATTATCTTCAACCAGAAATTACCTGCAAATATTATTCATAAGTCTGGCGGCAAAATCGCGAAGTGCCCAATGATTATCAAGATCAGGTCGTAAGCAGAGCTGCTTGCTGACAATGCAGGTTGTTACAGCAGGAACAATTTCATGAAGCTGGAAGAAGAAAAGGTAAATGACATGAAAAACCTATTTTTTTTATTTTTATTATTTTAGTTTTCTTTCACTCCAAACAGGGCACAGTGCCACTAAGTTGTAAGGAGTTACTAATAGGGACCGGCTGTGTTAGGATATCAAGTAAGGAGTTGGGTTCATATTACACGTGAACTTTTGAATGTCAGTACAGTCAGAGAAGCAGGAAACAGGAAGAGAATTCCAAAGTCTAGCATTTTGACAAAAGAAACAGAGTAGAAAGCTTTACAGCATCTAGGGATCTCTACAGGGTAGGGGTGGGATTCTGCTGCTTGTTTGGTTATTTGGACGTACTTACATCGACGGGGTTACTGTTATGGAGAGGTGTCTGGGCAATCAAAGAACACATTAAGTCAATCCCAGGAAATGTGACTTGTAATAGTGTTACGGAGGTGTGTCCAGGCAATCAAAAGAACACAATGAGAAAACCTTGGATTCAAAGCAACCTATATTCATGATGCCAGGGAATGCGTAAATATTAGGTCAATCAGCCAGGAAAGCTAACCGATACTAAAAATGGGTGAGACCAAAACCAGCAAAAAGTACAACAAAAGCTGATGAAAATAAGGTAAACCAGGTCAATCAACAGGAACTCTGACCCCAAAAACTTGCAAAACATTAAACAAGTTGGCGAGAAAAAGGTCAACAGGTCAAAGTGATATAAATAAAAGAGCAGAGAGAAAAGAGAGGAGACACAAAGCGAAAATACAGGTCAACAGAGTTCTGCGACCCACCTTCTCCAAGCTCCAATGTTAGTTATCACCTTCACTTTGAAGTGTAAAAGTGTAAATAAAATCTGTATTGAAAACAAAAATGTGTCTCGTATTCATTTTAACACGAAATAGCTTTTTGTTTATACAACCATGAGAACTTGAAGATCATAGCCGATTCATATATGTAACAGTACTAGTGCTTTCAATTCGCCCAATCACTTACCATTAAAGTACTTGTAAAACAGACACAGGGATGCCATATTTTGGTGATGAGATGGAGGTTGGGTTTTATCCCCCACCCCCTACACCAGCCATGTATTCATACATTCCTATTGTGAATGTTTGTATAATTTTTACCATTTTTTAATCTGATTATTATTATTTTTTTTTTTTTGAATAATAAAATATTCATCTTCAAGAAATTGGACAGTTTGTTTTTTTGTTTTATTTTCTTCTGTTTATTCCTCTTTTGTTATTTTTTTACATGTGTTTGACAGACGCCAAAAACTGACATATAATCATTTTGATTTAACAAAACATCAAGTCATGCCAGGGATTACCACAACCATCTATAATATAAATCTCACCTGTCTGTTTAAATGTATGTATGTATGTTTTTATGTCTGCCTAAAATTTTCGACAGAGGCGTTGGATTTTCACAAGATCGATATCATTTTGACACTCGACTCTTGACTAAAAACATTAATTCCTTCACCCTCAACTGGGCACTTTTCTACAAAGAGGGGTCGCTTTTTTCATAGATATTTTTTAAAGTCATCCTCTCTTTTCGATTGACTAGCCTTAATTTAAACCTTCGCCACTCCCGGTTTGGCGATGGACGCAACAGCAAAGACGTCACCTGTTTTTTTTTTAACCTTTTCCTCCTTCGCAGTATGGGTTTGAGCCTGCCTGCTACCACTTTTTTTTTTTTTTTTTTTGCTTAACACATACTTACAAACACCCAGGCAACACCGAGCAACCAGGCTAGTGGTATATAAGAAAAAAAAAAAAAACTGTCCCATTTCCTGAAGATGAATAATTTATTTGAAAAATAAAAATTCCATTTTATTTTATTAAATAGCAATATTTATTAAAAATAATTTCACTCGCCTGGTCTTTCTAATCGCTAAATCTTCAATGTAATGAGAATAATGGAAACAGTATTCTGACGAGATAGAGAGATGAAAAAGGAATAAACCAAGTTATATGTCCAGTAACGTTTCATCTTTACTATAAGACTTCTTCTGGATGCATGAAAATAAAATAAAACACCAATACATATTTGGAAATATTTTGTTCTAATGAAAAGTATGACTTTTATTTCAGAACGAAAAATGTCGTTGAAATATTTGAAATTATACTTGCAAAAAAGATGTTTTCTATGGTGAGAGAGAGAGTTAACCTGTGTCTAAAATTAAATTATTTTCTTTTAATACAAGTTTACTTATTACTGATGATAAATTATAGAAACCTCCACGTTGTTTAATTGTGCTTGAATTTATGGTATACACCGATTCGAGAAGTCTTTGTTGCGGTTTATTTAAAACATTACCAATAACAATTAATACAAATAATCAATAAATTACACAAAATACACTCATTTCATTTCAGTTAGACATCCACATATTTAATTATAGTGGCCATAATTATACCAAAAAGAATTATAAATTACATCATATCTTTTTTAAATATATTAACGGCTATATGACGTTAAAAAAAAAAAAAAAAAAAAAAAAAAATCTTACTCTCTTCACACCGCTATAACTTTTTCAATTTCTAACAACTTTTTTTCGTTCTGAAATAGAACAAAGTCACACATTTCATTCCAAAAAGTATCATTTCAAATATTGTACTGGTATTTTTTTTTTTTTTTTTTTAAATTCATTCATCTAGATGAAGTCTTACAAAAAAGACGAAACGTTGACGGACATATTACTTGGTTTGTTCCTTGTCCACATATAATTATTCTTTATATGTATTACCTATATACAATAGTGTTTCATGCTTACGCAATCAGTGTAGGTGTGAAAATTCTTGCTGGTCATGAAATTCGAACCAAACCACAAAGCCACCTTTTTGATTCACTTGCCTAGCTTCTACGCCAGGGTTACCAAACAATTGCCACAGGAATGAAGGGAATTAAAAATTTGGCCGATTACATTAGATAATCTAGCGTATTCGTACAAGCAGAAGTCGTCGTGAACATTGACTGCCTTAGTTATAATACTACAAACAGTGCCCATCCTTGAGGGTGGAGACTTTTTATGGGATTAAAAAAAAAAAAAAAAAAAATATACATATATATATATTTATATATATATATAAAAATGAATATTTAAAATCAAATAGAAAAAGACTCACATATTTTTCCAAGTATAAATTCGGATTGTCAATGAGCGATTTCACCATTCGCATGAGGTAAATAAGAAGGGCAAGGTTATTTTGGACGACGTTGATCTTAACGCCTTCAGAGATGAAAGTACTGAAGCGAGGCAACATTTGATGAAGTCCAGGGTCGGATACCAAACTTTGCAGAGCTTGCTGAAATAGTGTCAGGAAGAAAAAAAAAAGTCATGTATCGCACAGGAAAAATATGTACAAATTAGAGGAAAAACAAATCAGGGGGGGGGGCACAGTATTTTGATGGTTGAATGTCTGTGAAATGGCGGAATGGCTAGTTAGAGGAATGCTATAGAAAGTAAGAAACGGAGCAAATGTTACTAATACCAAAACGTTAATCAGTGGTTATTGTTTTAGAGAATGTTCAAGATCTTGACTCAGTTCGTCGAAAGTTTGTTTTTTTTTAAATTCAATTTTCACCCCAAACAAGGCACAGTGCCACTTTGAAGCAGGGGGTTACTATCAGGGACTTAATTAGCGGGGTCATTATGAAGGGAGATGAGTAGAAAGATGTTTGTTAACATTACACTTGAACTTCTGCATAGCAGTGCAGTTGGGAAAGCAGAATCTCGGAAGGGAGTTCCAAAGACCCGCAGTTCTGGGGAAGAAACTATTGGTGTAAAAGGCTTTCTTGCACCTAGGGATCTCTACTGTAAAGGGATGAGACTTAGTGGTTTGTCGGGGGTAGTTACGTTGGGGAGGTACAAGTGTCTGCAGTTCGTCAGAGCATTCACCATTAAAGTATTTGTAGAACAGGCAGAGGGATGCAACATCTCGTCGATGGGACAGAGGCTGAAGCCTAGATGACAGTTCAGGACCTATCAGGTTGGCGACTCTCTTTTGAAACCTGTCCAGGAGCGAGAGACAAGCAGCAGATGCACCAGCCCAGATGTGACAACAGTACTCCATACATGGGTGAATGGTGGCCTTATAGAGGTATAGGATACTGTCAGGCGTAAGTAGTTTTCTAGCACGGTAGAGGGAGCCAACCTTCCTTGCAGCAGCCTTGGCAATGCTCTCAATGTATCTATTCCAATTCATATTCCCTGTAAACGTTAGGCCGAGGAGTTTAAAAGAAGTACTTTCAGGCAATGTGTTCTGGGCCATTGCTATTGGTGGTAAAGAAGGTTTCTTGTAGTTATTGAAGGAAACAAGCTTAGTCTTAGCAGCATTGAATGTAACCAACCATTTTTGTCCCCATTCCACTACAGATTGGAGGTCATCGTCTAGTGTTTCTGCCATTTCCTTGGATATGTGTTCATTTGTTTACCCCTCATATCTGTTATAGAGAGTGGTGTCATCGGCAAATATACCCATCTCCGAAACAATTTTATCAGGGAGGTCATTTATGAGTATCAGGAATAATAGAGGTCCAAGGATAGACCCCTGAGGTACTCCCGCATTTATGCCATATTGTTTAGATGTACGACCGTCGAGGACAACTTTGATTTTTCTATTACTTAAGAAGGATTTAATTACATTATGAATTCTTCCAGTGATTCCATATGATCTAATTTTCCTTAGAAGACCATCGTGCCATACCCTGTCAAAAGCCTTAGATATATCAAGGGCCACCGCTCTACCCTCCCCTGTTTTGTCCAGTGAACGGTATATACATTCAGAAACTACAGTTAAGATATCTGCTGTTGAACGGGCTTGCCTGTATCCATATTGTTTGTCAGTCAGGAGTTTAGCAGCTGTTAGGTGCTGGACTAGGGCTCGATTAACTAAGGACTCAAATATTTTGGCGAAAAGTGGGAGGAGGCTAATGGGGCGATAATTTAGTGGGTCAGTTCTTTCACCAGAATTCTTGAAGACTGGTACCACAAAGGTGGTTTTCCAGCAGTCGGGAAAGCAAGATTCGTTAAGGCATTTATTGTAAAGTTAATGTTGCAGGGAAGAGCATCTCCCGTTCGATAATCGGCAAATTAATTTTCTAATGCTGATTTATCAGCAAATTTTGTTGTCATGATACTAATATTAATTATATTGGAAACGAAGATGAGTTAACTCCTTCTTTTTCCAGTGAAAATTTATGAAATAGATATGCATTGTCTACACTATATTATCAAATAACAGGCATGATGTACTGTTAACATGTAAACGTTTCCAATTGCACTGAATTTGGGGCAAATAGATGTAAGCATATGAAAAATTTCCCCTCCTTTCTCTATCGAATTTATTTTTTTTTTACTTTAAATAATAAAATCATTACAAGAATAGAAGAAAACAAGATATATACATATATGTATATATATATATATATACATACATACATCGAAGAAGACCGAAAGCACAGTCGAAAATTATCTATAAATATAAAAGCGAAAATGTATGTATGTGTGTTCGCTTTTTCTGTATGTCTACAAAAGGCTTTTTTCAGAGAAGCGGTCACTCGCCTAACAACTTTTTAAAACTTTTTATATCACATGTAAATCGTAATATCTCAGAGTTGTCAACGGAGCTCGCCTGTCTATTTAATTTGCTCGACTTCGGGAAGATAAATATTCAACAGTTTTCGGTCGCCGCATGTGAATTAAGCCTTTTCCTATAATTAATTCTGGCGGCATTTTCCGGTTTCCCCCTACCCCCGCGTTTCGCAGTAAATGAAATGCTACTCCGCAGTCAACAGTTGACCCCATTAAGTCATTAAAACGTGCACCTGCCAAATCTAAGTAATTAAATAAATTCAAACGTGTTTCCGTTGGTATGTCGCGGTGGTGCAATGGTTAACGTCGCACGGTTTTTATTCACACTTTAATTTACAATTTTGCCTTAAGGGTTCCAGTTCGATCCTCCTACTTACCTACCAAAACATTTTTTTTATTTTAACCCCCCACCCCCAGAGTTTTGATTTACCCAAAACCACACACACCTGCAAACACCCGGGCACCGCTGGGTACCCCTCGCTAGTGTTCTTGTAAAAAAAAAGTTAAATTTAAATTAAAAATAAGCTTTTATATTATTTGAAATTTAATAAGAAATATGTTAATGAAATTATAAAAAAAATTTTTTTTAATTTTAAAAGTATTTCTTTTTTTAGAATTTATATAATAAATATGTTTATGAAAGTATAAAAATAAAATTATTGAAATCAAAATAAAATCAAAAAAGAACAATTCAGAAAACGTAAAAAAAGTACATGTACTGAGGAGATATATAAGTGCGAGAGAGAAAACAAACTGATTTGCCTTGTCACCACTTTACAGGTTTTAAAATGTGTTTCTTGTTATTTTTAAAGTCTTAAAAGCAAAAAATATAAAAATGAAGGGGACGTCATTATTTGAAATCAAAACCAAAACGTTTAGGTATACAGTCTTTCATTCCATCATTCGAATTGCAACGATCATTAGAAAACATTCAAAATTTTTCCGTTCTTAGAAGGGAATCTACGCATGCATATATCAAACGCACCAATTAAAGTACGATGAAAGCTGACCTCCATAATGAACTATTGGCTATTTCAAACCCAATACATTAATAATTTTTTCTCAATTTCAAATATACAACTGGGGCAATGCTGATCAACAAAATACTAAACCCGCAACATTTTGATTTACATTTTATTAGTTTTAGCAAGACAAATACACACGTTTAATCTTTATATAATGGATTTCATGGGTGATGGGTTTTCTTTTTCTTGGGGCAGGGGAGGGGAGATCTTGCATTTTGTATATTGTTTTTGTTTTTTTTGTTTTCCAGGCGCTTTCAATGGTTTCGTACAAACGTTAACCACATCTCAAGTTTGGCATTTTCAATTTCTTCATTTTCAAACATTTTAATCTTCTAATACAATGTTTTGGATTTGATAAAAAAATATATTTCTTACCTGTCTTCGTGGTTCATCAGCACCAACACACGCTTCCGTAATTTCTTTGTAATATAATTGTTGTTCCTAAAAATAAACAGGAAAATTTTGAGATGATGACACAAAAAAATAAATAATTGGGCACAAAAAAAAAATTATTTGACACTTAATAAAAATCAATTATTACACTTCGGAATTTTTTTAAATGAAAATTGATAATTTTTTTATTATTATTACATTTTCATCCCAAACAAGGCACGTTGCCACTTTGGGGCTACTATCAGGGACATAAGCTACAGGGGTACTATGTAGGGAGATGAGCAGCAAGATGATGTTCTGCATGCCAGTACAGTTGGGGAAGCAGGGTCCCGGAAGGGAATTCCAAAGTTTAGTGGTTCTGGGGAAAAAACTAATGGAATAGAAGGCTCTTTTACATCTAGGGATCTCTGTGAGAGGGTGGGATTTAGCTGCTTGTCGGGTCTGTCAGGGATATTTACGTTGAGGGGGTACAAGTGTCTGCAGTTCGCCAGAGCATTCACCATTAAAGTATTTGTAGAACAGGCAGAAGCATGCAACATTTCGTTGATGGGACAGAGGCTGAAGCTAAGATGACAGTTCTGAACCTATTAGGTTGGCGACTCTTTTGAACCTTGTCCAGGAGCGAGAGGCTAGTAGCAGATGCACCAGCCCAAATATGACAATACTCCATACATGGGCGAATGGTGGCCTTATAGAGGTACAGGATACTTTCAGGAGTTAGTAGCTTCGCAGTGATCCTGGCAATACTTTCAATGTAATTGTTCCAACTCATGTTTCCTGTGAACGTTAGGCCGAAGAGTTTAAAAGATGTACTTTCAGATAAAGAGTCATTGGCCATTGCTATTGGTGGTAGAGAAGATTTCTTGTAATTATTGAAGGAAACAAGTTTAGTCTTGGCAGCATTGAATGTGACTATCCATTTTTCTCCCAATCCCACTACAGATTGGAGGTCATCCTCTAGTGTTTCTGCCATTTCTTTAGATATGTGTTCATTTGTTTTCCTGTCATGTCTCTTATAGAGCATGGTGTCATCAGCATATATACCCATCTCACTAACAATTTTGTCATGGTCATTTATGAATATTAGAGGTCCAAGGATAGACCCTTGAGGCACTCCCACACTCATATCATTGTTTATATGTACAACCATCAAGGACAACCTGGATTTTTCTCTTATTTATGTTACATATTTTTCCAGTGATACCGTATTATCTAATTTTCCTGAGAAGACCTTCATGCCATACCCTGTCAAAAGCCCTAGATATAGCTAGAGCTACCGCTCTACCCTCCCCCGCTTTGTCCAGTGAATGGTATATACATTCAGAGACTAGAGTTAGGATGTCTGCTGTGGAACGGGCTTGCCTAAATCCATATTGTTGGTCCGTTAGAAGTTTAGCATCAGTAAGGTGATGGACTAGAGCTTGGTTATTTATGGACTCAAATCTTTTGTCAAAAGTGGGAGGAGGCTAATGGGGCGATAATTTAGTGGGTCAGTTCTTTCACCAGAATTCTTGAAAACTGGTACGAAAGAAGCAGTTTTCCAGCAGGAAAGCAAGATTCATTAAGGCATTATTTGTAAAGTTTGGAGAGAACTGGAGCTACTTCAGCAGAGCATTTTTTTAATAGCACAGGCAGGATGAGATCGGGTCCACATGCTTTTGAATTTGTATTATTCAGACTCCAGTAGTCTGCATATGACATCAGGCCATTGGAGTTATTTCACATCAAACAACAAAAGCAGATCCTTAGCCTCCATTCGTGGTACAAGATGATCTATTCAAAGAGTCGCCGGAGAGCTGGAGTTGCCACGTTAAAGTCACTCTTTATCAGTTGCCAATTTCGCTGATTGGGCCACATCATCAAGATGCCCTCAAACAAATTACCCGACAAGTTCTCTACGGTCAGTTCACTCATGGCCAGTGAAATGTCGACTGCCCAAAGAAACGGTATAAAGACTGCATCAAAGTCACCTTCAAGCACTGCAATATCCCCTTTAATCATTTGGAGACACTGACAGCGGACAGAGACACTTGGCACTCCATATGTGATAGCAGCATGGCCTTCAACGAGCATGAGTGAGCAGCTACGGAGGGTCACACACCTAGACACCAACAAGCGACGGCCACTCACCACCAAAACTCAAATCCTGTCTTCCATCTGTGCAAAGCAGTGGAAATCACGCATCAGGCTTGACAGTCACAGAGTCAATAAAAAGAATTTAAAGTCACAGAGTCAATAAAAAGAATTTAAAGTCACAGAGTTAATGAAAAGAATTTAAAGTCACAGAGTCAATGAAAAGAATTTAAAGTCACAGAGTCAATAAAAAGAATTTAAAGTCACAGAGTTAATAAAAAGAATTTAAAGTCACAGAGTTAATAAAAAGAATTTAAAGTCACAGAGTTAATAAAAAGAATTTAAAGTCACAGAGTTAATAAAAAGAATTTAAAGTCACAGAGTCAATAAAAAGAATTTAAAGTCACAGAGTCAATAAAAAGAATTTAAAGTCACAGAGTCAATAAAAAGAATTTAAAGTCACAGAGTCAATAAAAAGAATTTAAAGTCACAGAGTCAATAAAAAGAATTTAAAGTCACAGAGTCAATAAAAAGAATTTAAAGTCACAGAGTCAATAAAAAGAATTTAAAGTCACAGAGTCAATAAAAAGAATTTAAAGTCACAGAGTCAATAAAAAGAATTTAAAGTCACAGAGTCAATAAAAAGAATTTAAAGTCACAGAGTCAATAAAAAGAATTTAAAGTCACAGAGTCAATAAAAAGAATTTAAAGTCACAGAGTCAATAAAAAGAATTTAAAGTCACAGAGTCAATAAAAAGAATTTAAAGTCACAGAGTCAATAAAAAGAATTTAAAGTCACAGAGTCAATAAAAAGAATTTAAAGTCACAGAGTCAATAAAAAGAATTTAAAGTCACAGAGTCAATAAAAAGAATTTAAAGTCACAGAGTCAATGAAAAGAATTTAAAGTCACAGAGTCAATAAAAAGAATTTAAAGTCACAGAGTCAATAAAAAGAATTTAAAGTCACAGAGTTAATAAAAAGAATTTAAAGTCACAGAGTCAATAAAAAGAATTTAAAGTCACAGAGTCAATAAAAAGAATTTAAAGTCACAGAGTCAATAAAAAGAATTTAAAGTCACAGAGTCAATAAAAAGAATTTAAAGTCACAGAGTCAATAAAAAGAATTTAAAGTCACAGAGTCAATAAAAAGAATTTAAAGTCACAGAGTCAATAAAAAGAATTTAAAGTCACAGAGTCAATAAAAAGAATTTAAAGTCACAGAGTCAATGAAAAGAATTTAAAGTCACAGAGTCAATAAAAAGAATTTAAAGTCACAGAGTCAATAAAAAGAATTTAAAGTCACAGAGTCAATAAAAAGAATTTAAAGTCACAGAGTCAATAAAAAGAATTTAAAGTCACAGAGTCAATAAAAAGAATTTAAAGTCACAGAGTCAATAAAAAGAATTTAAAGTCACAGAGTCAATAAAAAGAATTTAAAGTCACAGAGTCAATAAAAAGAATTTAAAATCACAGAGTCAATGAAAAGAATTTAAAATCACAGAGTCAATAAAAAGAATTTAAAGTCACAGAGTCAATAAAAAGAATTTAAAATCACAGAGTCAATAAAAAGAATTTAAAGTCACAGAGTCAATAAAAAGAATTTAAAGTCACAGAGTCAATAAAAAGAATTTAAAGTCACAGAGTCAATAAAAAGAATTTAAAGTCACAGAGTCAATAAAAAGAATTTAAAGTCACAGAGTCAATAAAAAGAATTTAAAGTCACAGAGTCAATAAAAAGAATTTAAAGTCACAGAGTCAATAAAAAGAATTTAAAGTCACAGAGTCAATAAAAAGAATTTAAAGTCACAGAGTCAATAAAAAGAATTTAAAGTCACAGAGTCAATAAAAAGAATTTAAAGTCACAGAGTTAATAAAAAGAATTTAAAGTCACAGAGTCAATAAAAAGAATTTAAAGTCACAGAGTCAATAAAAAGAATTTAAAGTCACAGAGTCAATAAAAAGAATTTAAAGTCACAGAGTCAATAAAAAGAATTTAAAGTCACAGAGTCAATGAAAAGAATTTAAAGTCACAGAGTCAATAAAAAGAATTTAAAGTCACAGAGTCAATAAAAAGAATTTAAAGTCACAGAGTCAATAAAAAGAATTTAAAGTCACAGAGTCAATGAAAAGAATTTAAAGTCACAGAGTCAATAAAAAGAATTTAAAGTCACAGAGTCAATAAAAAGAATTTAAAGTCACAGAGTCAATAAAAAGAATTTAAAGTCACAGAGTCAATAAAAAGAATTTAAAGTCACAGAGTCAATGAAAAGAATTTAAAGTCACAGAATCAATGAAAAGAATTTAAAGTCACAGAGTCAATAAAAAGAATTTAAAGTCACAGAGTCAATGAAAAGAATTTAAAGTCACAGAATCAATGAAAAGAATTTAAAGTCACAGAGTCAATAAAAAGAATTTAAAGTCACAGAGTCAATAAAAAGAATTTAAAGTCACAGAGTCAATAAAAAGAATTTAAAGTCACAGAGTCAATGAAAAGAATTTAAAGTCACAGAATCAATGAAAAGAATTTAAAGTCACAGAGTCAATAAAAAGAATTTAAAGTCACAGAGTCAATGAAAAGAATTTAAAGTCACAGAATCAATGAAAAGAATTTAAAGTCACAGAGTCAATGAAAAGAATTTAAAGTCACAGAGTCAATAAAAAGAATTTAAAGTCACAGAGTCAATAAAAAGAATTTAAAGTCACAGAGTCAATGAAAAGAATTTAAAGTCACAGAATCAATGAAAAGAATTTAAAGTCACAGAGTCAATAAAAAGAATTTAAAGTCACAGAGTCAATGAAAAGAATTTAAAGTCACAGAATCAATGAAAAGAATTTAAAGTCACAGAGTCAATGAAAAGAATTTAAAGTCACAGAATCAATGAAAAGAATTTAAAGTCACAGAGTCAATAAAAAGAATTTAAAATCACAGAGTCAATAAAAAGAATTTAAAGTCACAGAGTCAATAAAAAGAATTTAAAGTCACAGAGTCAATAAAAAGAATTTAAAGTCACAGAGTCAATAAAAAGAATTTAAAGTCACAGAGTCAATGAAAAGAATTTAAAGTCACAGAGTCAATAAAAAGAATTTAAAGTCACAGAGTCAATAAAAAGAATTTAAAGTCACAGAGTCAATAAAAAGAATTTAAAGTCACAGAGTCAATAAAAAGAATTTAAAGTCACAGAGTCAATGAAAAGAATTTAAAGTCACAGAATCAATGAAAAGAATTTAAAGTCACAGAGTCAATAAAAAGAATTTAAAGTCACAGAGTCAATGAAAAGAATTTAAAGTCACAGAATCAATGAAAAGAATTTAAAGTCACAGAGTCAATGAAAAGAATTTAAAGTCACAGAATCAATGAAAAGAATTTAAAGTCACAGAGTCAATAAAAAGAATTTAAAATCACAGAGTCAATAAAAAGAATTTAAAGTCACAGAGTCAATAAAAAGAATTTAAAGTCACAGAGTCAATAAAAAGAATTTAAAGTCACAGAGTCAATAAAAAGAATTTAAAGTCACAGAGTCAATGAAAAGAATTTAAAGTCACAGAGTCAATAAAAAGAATTTAAAGTCACAGAGTCAATAAAAAGAATTTAAAGTCACAGAGTCAATAAAAAGAATTTAAAGTCACAGAGTCAATAAAAAGAATTTAAAGTCACAGAGTCAATAAAAAGAATTTAAAGTCACAGAGTCAATGAAAAGAATTTAAAGTCACAGAGTTAATAAAAAGAATTTAAAGTCACAGAGTCAATAAAAAGAATTTAAAGTCACAGAGTCAATAAAAAGAATTTAAAGTCACAGAGTTAATAAAAAGAATTTAAAGTCACAGAGTCAATAAAAAGAATTTAAAGTCACAGAGTCAATAAAAAGAATTTAAAGTCACAGAGTCAATAAAAAGAATTTAAAGTCACAGAGTCAATAAAAAGAATTTAAAGTCACAGAGTCAATAAAAAGAATTTAAAGTCACAGAGTCAATAAAAAGAATTTAAAGTCACAGAGTCAATAAAAAGAATTTAAAGTCACAGAGTCAATAAAAAGAATTTAAAGTCACAGAGTCAATAAAAAGAATTTTAAGTCACAGAGTCAATAAAAAGAATTTAAAGTCACAGAGTCAATAAAAAGAATTTAAAGTCACAGAGTCAATAAAAAGAATTTAAAGTCACAGAGTCAATAAAAAGAATTTAAAGTCACAGAGTCAATAAAAAGAATTTAAAGTCACAGAGTCAATAAAAAGAATTTAAAGTCACAGAGTCAATAAAAAGAATTTAAAGTCACAGAGTCAATAAAAAGAATTTTAAGTCACAGAGTCAATAAAAAGAATTTAAAGTCACAGAGTCAATGAAAAGAATTTAAAATCACAGAGTCAATAAAAAGAATTTAAAGTCACAGAGTCAATAAAAAGAATTTAAAGTCACAGAGTCAATAAAAAGAATTTAAAGTCACAGAGTCAATGAAAAGAATTTAAAATCACAGAGTCAATAAAAAGAATTTAAAGTCACAGAGTCAATAAAAAGAATTTAAAGTCACAGAGTCAATAAAAAGAATTTAAAGTCACAGAGTCAATAAAAAGAATTTAAAGTCACAGAGTCAATAAAAAGAATTTAAAGTCACAGAGTCAATAAAAAGAATTTAAAGTCACAGAGTCAATAAAAAGAATTTAAAGTCACAGAGTCAATAAAAAGAATTTAAAGTCACAGAGTCAATAAAAAGAATTTAAAGTCACAGAGTCAATAAAAAGAATTTAAAGTCACAGAGTTAATAAAAAAAATTTAACAGAGTCACAAAATCAATAAAAGAAATTTTTTTAAATGGAGTCTTATTCGGACTACAGTTCTCACCTGGGTTATTTTCATGCTGAAGTAACCTCTGACCATTCACCTGAGGTTTGTTGAATTTAGGAATTAACTTAATTATTTTTAATGATGTATTCAGTTTTAATTCTCTATATTTATTCATTTTTACAAATGAATTTGTCTTTGGAGCACTGAAGAATTAAAAAACATTAACTTGGGCCACTGAATAAACAACGATGTAGTACATGTGATATTAAAAGAAATTTTCCATACACCACAAAACTGATAGGATGAGAGAGAGAGGGGGGGCACAAAGAGAAGAGGGTGGTACAGGTAAGAGAGGGCTCGAGTGAGGAGAGTGGAAGGCATGGGGGGGGGGTAAGGAGAGCAAACGAGTAGAGGGCACTAGTGTAGAGAGAAATTTGGCTATCAGAAGACCAATCTGGCAACCCTAGACAAAAATATGAGTGACCTCCCCTTGGATATAGCCTCATTTTTTAATATAATTAGAAAAATATATGATCATTGTTCTAATGGTGTGAGAAAAGAACTCATAATTTCAATATGCAGCGGTTATTCACTGAAGAAAGTGGAACATTACATAAAAAGACTAAACATTCAAAAGAAATGGGGTAACATTGTCCGGCAAGAAGTGCTGGACTGAAGGAAAGAATTAAAGCTTTTCTCTTACAATTTGTATTGAACTATGTAGCACAATATTACTTTTAAAGAAATGTTAATAAAACTCATTTGCTGCGTGTTATTGGTTTTTCTATCTAAAAACTATTTTTTTTGTGCAATCAGATTTTTTGATACTTCTTATTCTGTGGAATTTCCACAGGTCTTGCTAGTTTCTATTAGTCTGTTTACATGCATATCCACTATGCCATACAACTGATATAAAAAGAAAAGATGACGTACAACAGAGAGTTCATGAATGATGAGATTTTTCAGCTTGGCAGTATTCGCGCTCTTGTGTTTTAATCTCGCTTTGGCCAAATCCGTGTGAGGTTTCGGTTTATGCAATCGGTCGATAACTGCCTTGATCGACGTATCAAAGCTTTCCTTTTGTTGCTGTTCTTTAGATGCAGGTGGAGGGTTCTCAGGAATTGCAGGCTGTACACCTTCAATACTCAGCCAATGAACTGGAGGAAAAAAAAAAAACATGGAACGGTATAAACGAGGGAGAAGAAAAGTTTTGTAAAACGCCTTGGAAATTATAATATGCGTCACGTTACTAAGAAACAGTCAACTTTTTAGTTTCACATATGGATTTAACATAAAATCATTCCATATTTCCATGCCACTAACTTTTTAGGACAGTTAACCAATTTTCTTTTCTATGACAAGTTCTGTTGCATCTTTAATTTTTTGGTAAATCAAATGTGTGGCCAATGGCAAAAAATCTGAAATGAAAATTTTTTGAATCTGATTGCAAGCCCTCTCCCACTCCTTAACCCTAAGTTTGGATGGCAAAACCCTTTTGTAACTTATAAACACTGAGAATCCAAAATAAATCGGAAAAAGAAATCAATGAGAACGATTCGTCCTGGTTATTGAACTTTTCGTAAGTTGACGTCATCAAACCGATGAGGCCCATCAAATCAATTGTCAAAGCGAACTATATAACATCGACTTGAATTAACGAACTGAGATTGATGGTCCACTTTGAGTGAATGAAGCATTAAAAAAAAGAAAAAATATGACTAAGTTCAGCATTTGTCCCCCACCTCATTTAGCCCCCAGCGGACGTTAAATCCTGGTGAAAATGAACAAACGATGCAGTTTTAGGTCTTAACATATGTAAATTTGAGTTCTACACCATGCAAAATGACTAAGTCCATCATTTGTATCCCCCCCCACCATTTAGCCTCAAAAGTCCCCAAGGCCTTAACATATTTAAATTTGAGTTCTGCACCATGGAAAACTGCTAAAATAGACATACACAGAAAATTTTAAACAAATGATAAAATAGTCCCAAAAATGGAGTGTTTGTATTAAGCCCTAAAAGAGCCCCTGGGGCACACCGAAAAGTTATCGAAGTATAGAAACAAAATTATATAGAAATCAGCTACAACTTTTCAGAAAGTTTATAAAAATCCAAGGCATCAATTTTTTTTAATAAGCACAAGTGTAAATTGTAGCCATTTTAACCTGAAAAGGCACCCATGGGGGGGGGGGGGTACAACCACAGTTTTCCCAGAAAATCCATTGTTACTTTTTTACTCATATCATGTTTAATGGTTGTGCAAAATTTCCAAAAATTCCCAGGCGTAGTAGTTTTTGAGAAAAGTGCAGACGGACCAACGGACAAGGGTGCATTTATAGGTCCACCCTCTTTTTGTCAGGGGATCAACATACAAAAAGACAGAAAGCAATTTTGCATTCTACATCCGTTGTACATGGAGTTTGCAGTGTCAGATTGTTATTGTTATAGCTCTTGTTGCACATAAAAAAAATTTTTTTTTAAAAACTATCGACTTATATGAAACAATGAACTTTAAAAAACAAGACGCAAGCGGAGTCTGGAAAGTACCACTATTTATTTATTTTTTTTTTTACTCACGTTCACCCTATTAAGGCATATCACAATTTGGACATAAGAGGCTACTATTTGGGGGCATGCCTAGGAAAGATTAACAAGATATTGGTCTACATTATATTTAAATTTGTGTATATCAGTATAATCAGGGAAGCAGGGAGGGAATTCCAAAGTCTAGCTGTTCTAGGGAAGAAACTATTAAAGTATAAAGCTTTCTGGCATTTAGCGACTTCAGTGAAGGGGTGAGATTTTGTTGCTAAACAGATTTGTCGAGAGAGCACAGAGTTCATCTGAGCACATTCCATTAAGATATTTCTGATATGATACAGGTACAGAGATACAAAATTGCAGTGATGGGACAGAGGTTGGAGCTTAGTTGACAAAGTGGGACTTCTTACATTGAAAACTCTTTAATAAATGCCTTTTGTTAAAACTTGGAGAAAAAAAAGTAGAGACTAATTTAGTTTAATCAGGACATGAAAAAAAAAAAATGATATCGTACGTATCTGTTATAGAATTAAGTTCTTAAATTTCACTTAATTTGATCAAGTAGATTTGGGGTGGGGGGTTTACATAGGAAAATCAAATTTTAACGAGATCGATTTTATCTTGCCATCTTACCTATTTCACAAACAAGGAGAGGGATGCCAAGGGAAATAACTATCACAGTTTAAAGACTGAACTTATTTAAATTTGATCTTCCTCTGTTAAAAAAAAAAAAAAAAGTCAATTCCAATTTCTGTCCTTGGTTTCTTTGCAACGGTCTCTACATACATGTTCAGTTCAAATAAAAATGTAATAACCATGTTACAAACTCGTGGAACTGTCCTCCGTTTTCCAAGCTTCTGGGCTTGACCTTTACTCCTGATCTGAAATAGAACACATACATCTAATCCGTTCCCAAAACCGCTGGGATCCTTCTATCGATCCAGTAGATATCTCACTGCTGATGCAATTCTCTATCTATATAAGAGCCAGGTAAGTTCAAGGATGGAGTACTGTTGCCACATCTGGGCAGGAGCTGCTAGAAAGGACTTATCCTGCCTTGATAAAGTTCAAAATAGACTTTGTAGACTCGTAGATGTCCTTTTCTCTTCTCTGCAACCTCTTTCTCACAGAAGAGATGTTGTGAGTTTGTCTTTGCTTTATCGTTATTTTCATGGTAAGTGCTCGACTGAGCTCCAATCTAAGCCCCCCCCTCGACAAACTTTCACAAGAAGCACTCGTCTAGCTGAAACCATTATCAATAATTTCCCCCACTCTTTATCTGTGCCTAAACCTAAACGTAGATTCCATGAACAAAGCACCTTTCTTAGAACTGCACTGCCTTTTGGCCAAGATGAAAGTGTAGTATCTGTTCTTCAGATGCGGCACTTCCATTTCTCGTTCTCTTTCAGTGGAGGAGAAATCTTTCACGATTGAGACAATTTTTATTTTTGTAGCTTTTCTCCACATTAAACGATCCTGGTATCTAACTGTCCCGTGCGGAGGCATTGTAAATAGGTACAATATGATTGCCTTCAAGTCCAATGTAAACAAGTTCTTGATGAGCTGTTCCCCTTAAGTTAACAAATTTCCATTACTAATGATTGTCCAATTCACTCTTTCACCCTTACCCTTAAGTGGCCTCTGGGTCTTGGTAAGTGGTGATGACTATGTAAAAAAAAAAAAAAAAATTTCTTTTAAGTACAAAGCAAAGAGAAAAAGTTTAAGTGCTTTTTTTCTTTTTTAAAGCTATTCGAAAAACGGATCAACTTACTTTTCAAAGAAACATCCAAAGGAATTTTCGGAAATTGGCTGCTTATGATTTCATTCAAATCCATTTCTTTTTCTTCATGGAAATGAAGCTCACGGCCACCTCCGCTTGTATAGCGAAAGGGTACAAAGTCCCTCGACTGGAAACCATACAATGGCTAAAAAAAAAAAATTAATGAAAAGATAGCAAAGATATAATTATTTTGTAACAATATCATCCTTAAGTTTGGTTGTTTTTGTTATACGAGCTTAAAGTTTTTAATATTTTATTCATCTGAACTTTAAATTGTTTTTCATTAATAATTTTCTACCTTATCAGTTTCCGTAATTTTTGGATATGTTACTATTTGCGACATGACAAGGAGGTAGGTACCATTTGTTTTACTTGAAATTCAATTTTTTTTTTTTCAATTATTATAACATAAAAGCACAGTTCTTTTGTGCTGTTTTTTTTCGACTTTCTTCTAAGAATCATAGCACATCAATAACACATGTTGTCTGTGCGAGTTTCTCGCTGATATGTAACTTTCATAAATATACAATGAATTATTTTTTTAGTATTACATGAATAATTATTGAAAAGTTTAAAAAAAAAAAAAGGGGGCCTCGATTGAGGAATACATCTCTTCCGTTTACATTTTACTTTAGTAATTCATGGAAAGAAATAAATAAAAGTTTGGGTCGACATTTTTCTTTTTTAATAAAAGCATTGGTACCTGTACAGTTTAATCAAGACATTAAAAAATATCGAAAAATGTTATACTGTACATATCCGTTTTGAACTGAAGATCTGAAAAAAAAATTTCACTTAATTTAATCAAGTAGTTTTGGTTTTACAGCGGAAAAACCGTTTTTAGCAGAGTGCGTTAAAGGCAGACATCTTGAATTTTTTCTTAATTTTTGTTTGGATTTTAGAAACGTCACGGGAGATAACTCCCAGTTAAAGCGCCGACACTTCCTCCCTATCTTTATTACTAACTTTTCTTCCTAATAACCAAACCTTTTGCTCGGTATCATAACAAATTGTTTTTTTTTCGCAATAAAAAAAAAAAAAAAAAAAAAAAAAAAAAAACTTGATGAAATTAAATGAAATTTTTTTTTTTGGAGAACTTCATTCCATAACGGATACGTACAATATAAACTTTTTAGATATTTTCATTTTTTAATGTCTTGATTAAACTGCACAAGTACCAAAAGCATTACCATTTCTTTCAAGACGACTTAAAAAGTATCTCGCTGCCACATGTCCATTTTAGCCTAACTCACGTTTCTCTTCCTTTCGACCGCATATGCTGGTCACATTCTCGCCCTTGCTATTTACACGTCTATTTTCTACGACGCCGACTTTCTTTCTCCGACTTCACGCCAGCCATAGCCAGTAATTTCTTGACTGCGTCTTAACACGTCCATTCTCTTTGACGCTGACTTTGTTTTTCCTCGAGCACGTTGTCATGGGTAAGACGTTAAACTGCATCCAATGGTGTTACCAGATCAGGCTGTCTGAAAAACAGTGGTTTCCCGACTCAAATGCACCGCACATAAATGTTATTGTTTTTTCTTCTCTTTTGCACAACTTGACCATGTTCTGCAAAGCCCAAAAACAAAAGTCCCCTTCCACCCTCCCCTTTTCTTCTTCCACACCTACTTCCCTACTGGATTCCTAAAACACACCCTCTCCAAACTAACTGGATGTAACATGAATCCTATTTCTAAAATAACTGGATTCGGCATTAAATAATTTCAAAAGGGTTGATATGCCGTAAAACAACCAAACCTCGAGCACATGCTGTATTTCTCTCATTTTTCCTTCTCGCACACACTTCCTAATTTGCATATGCACATTTTCCGGCTACTGCAGCTGCTGCTAAACTCCTCGCAAGCCAGCCAGCCATCCTTTGCTACTGCCGACATCTTCCCACGCACTCATATGCACTATCTTTCAAAGGGGGCAATGACAAGTTGATACAATTATTGTGTTAACTTAAAAAGCAACTTACTTCCAGGTTCTTGATTCTTAGAGCCATATCAAAATCAGTCATGGAGAGTTTGCTGCGTTTACCATGATGCATAAATTTCACAGCTTCCTGCAAACAAGAATAAATTTTAGAACCGGTAGATGTGTGTGTGTGTGTGTGTGTATATATATATATATATATATATTTTAAGTTAATATAAAAAAAAATTTTAATTAAAAAAAAAAAACAAAGTTTTTTAAAAGAACAATTTTACAAAATTTTAATAAAAAAATCTTTAAATTTTTTCGCGCTTCTATATTATACAAACAAAAAAAAAATATTCAATTTCAAATGAAACAAGTGATAAATACATAATTGTGATGGCGTAAATAGTAACATTCAAAAATCACAAGATAAAGATAGAAAAAAATAATCTATAAATATAAAAGCGAAAATGTATGTATGTATGTGTGTTCGCTTTTTCTGTATGTCTACAAAAGGCTTTTGTCAGAGAAGCGGTCGGTCGCTTCACAACTTTTTAAAACTTTATATCACATATAAATCGTAATATCTCAGTTAACAATGAAGCTCGCCTATCTATTTAATTTGCTCGATTTCGGGAAGATAAATATTCAACATTTGTCGCTCGCTGCATGTGGGTTAGTCTTTTTCCTATAACATCTTGGGAAAATACTATCCCGCAATCAAACTTGACCTCATTAACTCATTAAAATGGGCACCTGCCAAATCCAAGTAATTAAATAAATTCAAACGTGTTTCCGTTAGCATCTCGCGGTGGGGCAATGGTTAACGTCGCACGTTTTTTTTTTTTTTCACACTTTAATTTACAACTTTGCCTCAAGGGTTCGGGTTCGATCCTCATACTTACTTTTTTTTTTTAACACCCCACCCCACTCGCGGAGTTTCCACACACACCTCCAAACACCGGGCAACGCCGGGTACCCCTCGCTAGTCTTCTATATATATATATATATAAAAGTGAAAATGTGTGTATGTAAGTGTGTTTGTCTGTATGTATGTATGTATGTATGTATGCGTGCGTGCGTGTTTGTATGTCTCGCGAAAACTTTCGACACGAGTCACGGATTTTCGCCAGATCGGTATCATTTTAAACTTCCAACCTTCACCCGACTAATATCGAAAAATTGGCCAAAAACGTTAAATCAGTAGTTTTCTACAGGGTGGAGGGGTCAGCAAAAACCGTCCTTTCATGACGAGTTCACTTCTACGCATGCGTCATAACCTGATTTACTTTAAATATTTGAAAAAGCGACACAATTTTGTCGTCTTAGCTCAGTTGCTTAGAGCGCGGCCTAATTATCTAAACGTTTTGGGTTCGAATTGTGGTGTGAGATGTCTTTTTTCTTCTGATTTTTTAAATTTTAATATTGAAAAAGGGTTATTTAAGCCATTTTTCACGTTTTTTTTTGGGGGGGGGGGGGGCAGATTTTTTGACGAAGTTTTAACGTTCGTTTTTCTGTTTCACGTTTTTTGTTTTTCCCATTTTTACATTTAACATCGTTACATTAGTTTTTGCTTTTTCGATTTTTTAAAGTTTTAAAATATTTACTTATGTTTTGATTAACACCCCGCCCGAGCACACACACCTCTAAACACTCGGGCAACTACTTGAGAGTATCCCATACTTCTACAATGCCGCCATTCACCAATACACGTTGTTGTCATATCTGGGCTGGTACAGCTACCACTAGCCTCTCCCTCTTGGATATGGTAAAAAAAAAATTTTTTTTTTAATCTAATAGGTCCCAGTTTGTCAACTAAGCTCCAACACCTGTCCCATCGCTGCAATGTTGCATCTCAGTGTCTGTTTTAAAAATATTTTTTTGTACTCCCTTGACGTACATATACCAACAAACCTGCTTAGCAACAAAATCACACCCCTTCATTGCTGAAGTCCTTAAATGCCAGAAAGCTTTCTACTCTAATAGTTTCTTCTCTCGAACAGGTAGACTTTGAAATTCCCTTCCTGCTACCTGCTTCCCTGGCTGTACTGATACGCAGAAGTTTAAATGTAATGTAAACCAACATCTTGTTAATCTTTCCTTGGTATGATCCTTACGTCCAAGTGGCAATATGCCTTGTTAAGGGTGGACGCGAATAAAAAAATAAAAAAAAAGTTTGTAAACCTGGGTCTAATCCCGATGCCTCCATTCAGTCTCGAAAGACAAAGGATACCCCCTGTAGGTGCAGCTGCGCGTGTAATTGTGAGGTAAGGGTTGCGCAATCACCAACCATACCTCTCCTGAATCGGCATTGCTTGAGTCCAGTAACAAGGAGAAGTCCAGGACGATTGGAAACAATGCCGAGATAAGCAGAGAGCACATACAGCACCTAGAAGTCCCAAATGGTCACCCATTTAGTATTGACCAGATTCAATGTTGCTTAACTTTGGTGATCCAACGGGAATAGGCGTGTCAATGTGATTATACCGTACAAACCTGGATCTTATAAAGCAATGAAAATCGACGAATATTACCTGAATGAGCAGTTTCAGTCTGTAGCCGACATCTTCAGCCAATTGGCTCGCAGCATCATCAGGAAGGCCAGCAATTCCAATCGATTCAGCAATCACCTTCATGGAATCGGATCCAAGAGTGCTGCTAACTTTACCTTCGTGCTTCTCAGACATTTGCAATCCGCTGCACTTGGGTGTCACAATCTGAAATAATTTGTCAAAAGATGAATTTTAAAAAATACAATTAAAAAAACTTAATAGAAGTTTGCAGATTAATCTATAATATAAATCTCACCTGTCTGTTTAAATGTATGTATGTATGTATATCTCGCAAGAACTTTCACAGAGGCAATGGATTCTCACGAGATTGTTATCGTTTTGAAGCTCAACCCTTCGGACGATAAATATCGAAAAATTGGCCAAAACTATTAATTCCTTCACCCTCAACTGGGCACTTTTCTACAGGCAGGGGTCGCTTCTTTCGTCAATATTTTCGCGAGTCACTGCATCTTTTCGATTGTCTAACCCCGATTTAAACCTATGTCACTTCCGGTTTGGCAATGGGCGCAACAGCTAACGCATCACGTTTTTGTTTCACTTTCTTTTCCTCCTTCGCGGTACGGGTCTGAGCCACCTTTTTCTTTTTGCTCACACCTCCAAACACCCAGGCAACGCTGGGCACCCAGGTTAATATCTAATATAGCTTGCATTTCTTCAGAATAAATATTAGAATTATTTGAGCTAAATAAAATTTTCAATACAGTTATTGTTTCATCCCTCCCCCCGCCACACATGAAAAAACAAAAATAAAGAAAAATTTGCACAATGTGACAAAACAAAAATATTACAAAAATCATGTAAATTGATAAAGTAGTTCTAATTTTATGAAGAAAATCATTTTTAAGCGATTACTGGGAATTTATAAGCATTACAACATTAGGTGTGTCAGAAATTTCGTGAAAAATAGTGAATAATTCCACCCCGTCTTTCCAAGGTTATAACTACTCGAAAAATGTAATGCAAGTCCTAATTTTTTTTTTTTTTTTTTTTCAATTAAAGGGGCAAGGACCAAGGTTTCATTAAAAAAAAAAAAAAAAAAAAAAAAAACAAACGTGTTTTTTTGTTTTAAAGGTTTTAAACTTCGGACTTTACAGGTAAATTTCTAAAAAACACTACTTTTTTTGTTTTAAATTTGAATATATTATTTATTGGCCTTTTCTCTTCAATTTGTGATATATAAAACTTTGGTGAGTAAATTAATTATTTACTTTTTAATAGACACTTGAAAATGGGAGGGGGGGCGTGAATAAAAAAAAACGTTTGTCTAAAATATTATATTCGGTTTATTGGAAAGAGCATAAAATTTCACATTGATCCTGAAAATATCGTAAAAATAGAATCAATAGAAAAATTGATAGATTTTTAAAGTTTAAAAATTGAAAAATATTAAGTTCTGAAAATTCATTACTGTTTTTAAAAAAATATTTCTATTACTTTTTATACAACTTTAATAGTTTCTTTTGGAAGTATAATCCATAAAGAAAATAAATAACCCACTTTTAACAGAGAAATTACTAGTTTTTTATATTTTATTTGCAGTTTCGTGTTAGGGGTGTCAAAAATTCCTACAAAAATTCTGATACACCTATTACAACATTAATCTTGCAAATTTGAATTGTTGAGTTACCCTCCCCTTTTTTTTTTTAAAAGATGTTTTCAAAACAGTGAAAAAAAATAAAATAAAATCAGTCGCACTTTTGTTATTCATAAAATTTGATTTTATTTAAAAATAAAACTACTTAATCAATTTGTGATTTTTGGAATGATATTTTTGTGATCAAATTTTTATTTATTTTTGATTTTTAGATAGAGGGAATTTAAAACGAAAGAATATTTTCACACACACACAAAGAAAAAGGTGCGTGTATGTGTGTGTGTGTGTGTGGGGGGGGGGGGGGGTTACTAATTGTAAGATCCATCTTCGCATTTATAATCTATAGCCAAACAAGTATTTTCTATCGTGATCATAGACGATTGTTTTTTTTTTTTTTTAGCATATGTTCGCTAATTTCAGATCCAACCCCATTTATATTTGAAAAAAAAAAAAAAAAAAACTTACCCCCCCCCCTTAGCGAAAAGGCACTTACTTTTTTGGCACTTCAATTAAAAAAAAAAAAAAAAAAAATTTTTTGCCGGACGTACACGAGTGAGAGCCCCTACAGCGAAATATGCACCGGCTCCGATGTTGTACGCAGTTTGTTCGAAGGAGTGATTATTATTTTGAAAAGGAAAGAAATTTTTTTTTTATTTTGGTTTGAACTTTAGACTTTTCGGATTATTTTATGTTTTCTTTTTAGGGAGGGGGGGGGATATTTTTTGTTTAGAAGGATATGTTTTTCTGTTAGGTACGGGCAAAATGAATGCCGCTGCTCAAAATGTATAAACATTTTGACCCCTCCCTTTACTGAAAAATTCACCAAAAATCAGGAAATTAACCAATTTTAATGGAATTTTCAGTATTTATCAAATAATGATAGCGGAATATAATAAACTAGGCACCGCCAAAAATGGCCGCAAAATCAAGTTGTTTTTTAAAACTAAATTACATTTATTAAAATCCATTATTTCTGAGTAACTTTTTTTTCCCAGAAAGATAAAACCCTGAATTTTATCATATAGAAAACAGAATAATGTAAAACTTTTTCTACTATTTTTAATTCAATTTTAAATGTTAAATTTTCCCAAAAAGTTAACAATTGACATTTTTTGTCTTGCACAAAAAACGTACTTAAATATTTAAAAAAAAAAAAAAAAAGGGGTTTTGAAATTATTTATTTATTTATTTTCTAAGATTTAGGATGATTTTCTAAAAGAATATGCAAAAATATTATAATATAAGTACCTGAATTTCAAATAATTCCACTTATTCATATAGGTAACCAGATATTTTGCGTCAATGTAGAGTCTAGATCGACTCTGTTTATGTTTGCGTTTTATAAGAAGAAAACTATGGAAGACCAAACAGGCCAAAAAAACTTATTTTTCAGTGACGAAAATTTCAATGCTGAGGCTGGCCAGTAGGTGTATCAGAATTTTTGTAGGAATTTTTGACACCCCTAACACGAAGCTGCGAATACAATATAAAAATCTCGGAATTTCTCTGTTAAAAGTGGCTTATTTATTTTCTTTATGGATTATACTTCCAAAATAAACTTTTACAGTTGTTTTAAAAGTAATAGAAATATTTTTTTTTTTTTTTTTTTTTAAACAGTAATGAATTTTCCGAACTCAATATTCTTCAATTTTTAAACTTTAAAAATCTATCAAAATTTTTCTATTGATTCTATTTTTACGATATTTTCAGGGTCAATGTGAAATTTTATGTTCTTTCCAATAAACCGAATATAATATTTTAGACAAACGTTTTTTTTTAAATTCACGCCCCCCCCCCAAGTGTCACCCATTTTGAAATGTCTATTAAAAAGTAAATAATTAATTTATGTCGGGGAGTTTTATATATCACAAATTGAAGAGAAAAGGTCAATAAATAATATATTCAAATTTAAAAAAAAAAAAAAAAAAAAAAAAATCGCTTTTTTAGAAATTTACCTGTAAAGTCCGAAGTTTAAAACCTTATTTTATAAGAACACATTGTTTTTTTTTTGTCTTTTTTTTGTCTTTTTTTTTTTTTTTAATGAAACCTTGGTCCTTGCTCCTTTAATTGAAAAAATAATTAGGGCTTGAATTACATTTTTCGAGGAGTTATAAGCTTGGAAAGACAGGGGGTCGAATAATTCACGCCTCTCATTTTGAAATGTCTATTAAAAAGTAAATAATTATGTCGGGGAGTTTTATATATCACAAATTGAAGAGAAAAGGTCAATAAATAATATATTCAAATTTAAAACAAAAAAAAACAAAAAAAAAATCGCTTTTTTAGAAATTTACCTGTAAAGTCCGAAGTTTAAAACTTTTTAAAAAAAAAAAACACATTGTTTTTTTTTTGTTTTTTTTTTAATAAAACCTTGGTCCTTGCTCCTTTAATTGAAAAAAAAAAAGGAGGGCTTGAATTAAATTTTTCGAGGAGTTATAAGCTTGGAAAGATGGGGTGGAATTATTCACTATTTTCACAAAATTTCTGACACTGCTAGCTGGCCAGTACCAGATGGGTGACCATTTGTATGAGTTTGGTTTTTAATGTGTATGTGTGTGGGGGCCAGGCTCCCCAAAATGAGGGGGGGGGGGCAATTTAAAGCAGAATAAAAAAAAATTATTTCAGCGCGTTTGGTCCACCGTAGTCGAAAGGCGGCAAACGTTTTCAAACGAGATCGAAAAAAATGATGCTATTTTAAACACAAAGGGCACAATATTTATCGAATTTTTTTTTTTTTGTATCGATTATTCAAAGCATGCCCTGTTTAATAATGGTCATGCATTATTCGGCTCGCTAAAAAAAAATTGTTAATTTATTTATCAAAAATTTTAAAATGGCTTTTTTCGTATAAATATTAAAAAAAATTTTTTTTTTTGTTTTGCTTAACTTAAATTAATTATTTTACTTAACATATTCACCGAATTTCACACTTCAAAACTCAAAAGCGAGATAATTAAACATAATCGAAGTTCTGATATTCAGACGTCAAAATAAGGTATGCAAACAATTTTTTTTTTTTTTTTTAATCTATAATTCTGTCCCTTACAACAACACAATGTTTTGTGCAGTTTCAGATGATTATTTTAAGCATATTTGTTCCCACTTCAAAACGGGGGGGGGGGGAGGTTGTAAGCAAAAAAATATATATATATAAATATCGTTTATGAAAAATAAGTACACTGTTATAAAGTTCATTCTTCTAATAATCGCTGAAAATTTTGTATTGATCGGATAATTACCTGATTTTTGGTAGATTTTTAAAAAGACGGTCCGTCAAAAAGTACTGACCTGCCCCCCCAGTTTTGGCGGTGCCTATAATAAACTAATTATTTTATTTAAATCTTAATGCAAATGTATTATTTTGTTTAAACAAAAAATACCTTTACTAACGTTATGGTTTTCAGTAGTAAATAAAAAACGCAAAAATTTATGGGTTTGTATTACTGTACACATAGATTCGAAAAAGTTGTCAAAAAACAAATATATAACAAATAAATGTTATCAAAGGCAAGAGAAGTTACTTTTCTACCTAACTGGATATATTTTTCGTGTGTTTATTCAATGTAACATGTTTATTCAGCTCGAAAAGCATACAGTGTTTACCGAGGTATTGGAAAATTCCAAATGGGGCCCGACACTTCCTTAACTTACCGTGTTAAAGAGAAAGAGGTTATAAATAATAAACTAGACAAAATACTGTTAGAAATTCGCTCATTATATGTTACTGTGACATAAGTTGACATATTCGGTGTTTTTTTAATAGTATTTTGTCTAGTTTATTATTTATAACACCTTTTCCCAAACTTACCGTGTTAAAGAGAGTGTCGGGCGCCATTTTGAATTTTCCAATACATCGGTAAGCACTGCATGTTTTTCGAGTTGAATAAACATGTTACATTGAATAAAAACACAAAAAAATGTATCCTGTTTGGTAGAAAAGTAACTTATCTTGCCTTTGATAATATTTATTTGTTATATATTTGTTTTTTTGACAACTTTTTCGAATCTATGTGTACAATAATAAAACCCAAATTTATTTTTGCTGTAATTTGTAACAATAAAAAAAAAAATTTACAGGAACATTACGAAAAAGGCCCTAAAATCTGTATTAATGAATTCGATACAACCCGAAGAAAAATGAATTTTTTGAACTACCGATATTACCATTGAATTAAGCATTGTTTATGTAATATTTTCACACAAAAAAAATTATAATAGCAAAAATATTTTTTTTTAATTTTTTTTTTTTTTTTTTTTTTTAATTTCGCATATTTTTTATATGCAAGATTTTAATAATTTCCTTGCTCGCAAGAATGTGAAACTTTCGGCGTAACATGATTTTTATATAATATCAAACAATAATTAAAAAAAAAAACTAATTTAAAAACAGGGACATAAAAAATAATTGGTAAATTTATACAAATACCGTGACAGCGAATTAGTAGAAAAAAATGTACCCTAACCCAGTTTTCAGATTCGTGTTCAGCACACCGAAACGTAACAGAATACTACGTAAAAGATTTTACTAATTCGCTGTCACGGTGTTTAGGTATTATTATACAAACACCGTGACAGCGTTAGGGTTAGGGTTAGGGTTAATTCGCTGTCACGGTGTTTGTATAAATTTACCCGTTTTTATTGGTTACAAAATGGGTGACTGATTTACCAGAACGTTGTAACTAAAAAGTGAGCACCTCTTTCAAATGTCGAAATAATGATTTTTTTTTTTTTTTTTTTTTCATAATCTGGTTAATTAGTGTCTATGTAACATGTTTATTCAGCTCACAAAAGTGTTTACCGATATATTGGAAAATTTAAAATGGCACCCGACTCTTTGACACGGTAAGTTTGGGAAGAGGGGTTAAAAATAAAAAAAAAAAAAAAAAAAAAAAAAAAACGCCCATGTCACGTAACATTAAGCGAGTTTCATAAACAAAAATCATGCGCAAATTTCAAGCCAAAATACAAAACCTAAAAAGAAAAACTAAGTCACACACGCAAAAATTCTTTCCTTGTAAAAATAACTTCCCCCTCAGTCGAACAACGTTCACCCGCAGAGCCGATGCATATTTCGCTCGTGGGGTAGCGTTCGTGTACGGCAGCCATGGGGGAAGCTTAGATAAGTAGGTCCCGCAGACAAGCCTCGTTCTGACATTCGGACAATTTAGGTTAACAGGCTCTCGAAAAGTAACCCTTTTGAATGGAGATGGATATAAACAATATATATTTTTTTATTTTATTAATTTCTCAAGTTTATTTAAAAACAAAATGTAAACATATATAAACAAACTATTTTAGAAAATAATTTAATTTAAAAAAAAAAAATTGATTATAAAGAATTTTTTTAAAATAATTATTGAAACAGCATTTTGTATATATTTTTTTTATTTATTCTTTAACTCCTTTTCCCAAAAAATAATTATTGAAAAATAGCTGGTTCTTTGGGATAATAGGGACGCCTGAAACCTCCCTTCCAAAGATGAAAAAAGCTGTTAGTGTTTTTACTATTTTAAAGAGCTCCCCCCCCCCTTTTTTTAAAGTTTGAAACACAAGTAGTGGCTCGTTGTTAACTTAGAACAACAAGTGCGCATGGCGGAAATTCTTCAGGGTTTAAATGTATTGTAATGCTTTCATGGTGGTCGAAAAACCTTTTTCAGACGTCATATTACTTCCTATTTACTTGCATCCCCACAAGGGCGGTTTTTAATGTAGAGAAGAAGAAGCATTAGGTGTATCAGAATTTTGGATGAATTTTTGATACCCCTAACACAAAACTGCGAATAAAATATTTAAAAAATCGTAATTTCTCTTTTTAAAGTGGGTTGTTGATTTTCTGTATGGGATATACTTTCAAAATAAACTATTAAAGTTGTTTAAAAAAATAATAGAAATATTTTTTTTTTTAAAATTCACCCCCCCCCCCATTTTGAAATGTCTTAAAATTTAAATAATTTACGCACCGAAGTTAAAACTTCGGCGAAGTTTTATACATCACAAATTGAAGATAAAAGATCAATAAATAAAATATTCTAATTTAAAACAAACAAAAAAGTTTTGGTTTGTATTACTGTACACAGATTCGAAAAAGTTGTCAAAAAACAAATATATAACAAATAAATGTTATCAAAGGGAAGATAAGTTAATTTTCTACCAAACTGGATATATTTTTCGTGTTTTTATTCAATGTAACATGCTTATTCAGCTCGAAAAACAGTGTTTACCGATGTATTCGTAAATTCAAGATGGCGTGTCACACCCTCTTTAACACGGTAAGTTTGGAAAAAGGTGTTATAAATAAAAAACTATACAAAATACTATTAAAAACCCGCCGAATATATGTCAACTTATGTCACGGTAACATATATTGAGCGAGTTTTTAACAGTATTTTATCCAGTTTATTATTTATAACATCTTTTCCTTAACTTACCGTGTTAAAGAGAGTGTTGGGCGCCATTTTGAATGTTCCAATACATCGGTAAACACTGTATGTTTTTCGAGCTGAATAAACATGTTACATTGAATAAAAACACAAAAAATATATCCAGTTTGGTAGAAAAGTAACTTATCTTGCCTTTGATAACATTTATTTTTTATTTTTTATTTTTTTTTTTTACAAAGGCGTCACCACATTATCAAGGCCCAGAGGCCACTCAAGGATAAGGGTTAAAGAGTGTACAGTAGAAATTGGTCAATATAGTAATCATTAGTAATGAAAATTTGGTAAATTTAATAACTTATTTGTTATATATTTGTTTTTTGACAACTTTTTCGAATCTATGTGTACAGTAATACAAACCCAAAAACTTTAATTAAACTTGGAAATACGATTTAAAAAAAATAGCGCGGATCAGCAAGAGATATTAACATTAATATCTCGGCGGCCTCGATTAGCACCGTTTTTTTTGTTTTCTGTTTTTTTGACAACTTTTTCGAATCGATGTGTACAGTAATACAAACCCAAAAATAAATATAATCACCGATATTGGTGATTTTCCGCTCACACCGGACGAGGGAAGAAAAAAAAAACAAAAAAAAAAAGTGAGTAAGAATTAACAAAACGTTTTTCTAATTTTAGAAACTGTTTCTACGAGTAACAATGGGAAGGGCGTTGGCTTCTTTAACTATTTTGTAATAAAAGATCAAATGTATTTGATTTGGTGCTATTTTTATTGGGAATTGCAAAAGTTGATTTCAATTTTTTGTTTATTATAATTCTTCCCATTTACTTGCCTCCCCACAATGGCAGAGTTAGACATAAGGTCGGTTTTTAATGTTGGGAAACTCCAGCTCCCCAAAAAGGGCCATTCTGAATAGGAACAAAAAAATAAAAATTATCCCAGTCTATAAGGATTTCTCCTTCACTGATGGAGATCAGAAAAGGTGAATTGTAGTATTAGATCACATACTACACTTTGATCCTAGCCAAAAGGCCAAAAACTTTGTTTAATTGTTGCTAATTCGAACCTTGCTGAAATAATAAAGAATCGAAAAAGTTGTCAAAAAAAAAAAAAAAATATATAAGAAATAAATATCAAAAACAAGATAAGTTACTTTTCTACCTAAACTGGGTTAGGTCGGAAAAAAATATTAACTGCTCAAATTGGAGGGGGGGGGGGTCTCGTTCAAGTGTGCCAAAAAAAAAAAAAATATTGGTAAAAAGTAATTTCTTCATATCATGAAAAAAAAAAAAAAAAAAAAAAAACAACTATTTTTCTGCGTCATCTTTAAATGTTATATTCATTTTCATCAACCCTAAAAACCTTAAAATACCTCATTGTAAAGAATTCCGACATTGATCAATTATTTTTCCAACAAATATAGAAATGTTAAAACTTACCAAAAAAGGGTGTCGTCCCTCACAACTTAATCAGGTCACAGGACATGTTAAGGGACAGAAATAAGTTATGCATCTAAGTTACGGATAAAGAATTTTCTATATATTTTTTTTTTAAGTATAAAACATTCTGACTACCAAAAGAAAGTTTGTTTTTTTTTCTTGGCATGTTTCAAGTTACTGATATTAACTTGCTTTTAAAAATAGAAACTGCTTTTGTAGGAAGTTTTTAATTCAACGTCACAAAAAATGGCCGCGCATTTTGTAACGTATTGCGCATGCTCAAGTTTTTAAAGTTTTAAGAATTTGAGGACAATCCCGGTAAATTTTTAGATTAGGTTCACCTCTACAATTTTCTTCCAAATGACGACTTTTAAAGGTTTTCGACTATGCTGATTGCGGAAATCGCATTGAAATTTTGCAGAAATAAGTAGTTATCGAGATATAAAAAGTTGTATTATGCATTGTATTCTTTCGCGGCCATCTTTGTTACGCGCGTGCCATAAACAAATCTACGCACGTAACGAAGATGGCTGCGAAAGAGTACAATGCATAAACAACTTTTTATATCTCGATAACTACTTATTTCTGCAAAATTTCAATGCGATTTCCATAATCAGCATAGGGTACTAGTGCAGAGAGGGTGATCCGGACGTAAATAATAACGTTATTATTTTAAAAGCCATACTTAACATGGGGAGGGTGTTTTGTACCTATTCTACTTCAACCTTACAATTGGATAAATAAAATAAATAAAAAACTTTAATTAAACTTGGAAATACTTTTATATAAAAGCCAAAGCGTAGTATGTGATCTATTACTACAATTCACCTTTTCTGATCTCCATCAGTGAAGGAGAAATCCTTATAGACTGGGATAATTTTTATTTTTTGTTCCTATTCAGAATGGCCCTTTTTGGGGGAGCTGGAGTTTCCCAACATTAAAAACCGACCTGGAATACTTTTATATAAAAGCCAAGTACGTCCAAGGATGGAATACTGTTGCCATATCTGGGCAGGAGCTGCTAAAAACAGCCTATCCTGCCTTGACAGAGTACAAAATAGACTTCGTGGTTTAGTGGGGGATACCCTTTTCTCTACCCTGCAACCTCTCTCCCACAGAAGAGACGTTGCGAGCCTATCCTTGTTTTATCGGTATTTCCATGGCAGGTGCTCGTCTGAACTCTAATCTCTGGTCCCCCCTCGCCAATCTTTCACGAAAAACACTCGTCTAGCTGAATCCACTGTGAAAAATTTCCCCCACTCTTTATCTGTGCCTAAATCAAAATGTGGATTCCATGAACAAAGCTTCTTTCTTAGAACTGCACGCCTGTGGAACTCTGTTCCATCTGCCTGCTTCCCAGCGGACTACAACTTGGATGTCTTCAAGTCCAACGTTAACAAATTCCTAATGAACCGCAGCCTTAAGTAAACACTTCATCAAATCTCCACACTAACGTAATGTACTTGCAATAACCCTTATCCCTAAGTGGTTTCCGGGTCTTGATAAGTGGTGATGGTGATCACTGTAAAAAAAAAAAAAAAAAAAAAAAAAAAAAAAAAAAAATAGCGCGGATCACTCTCTGCACTAGCGTATTCAGCATAGTCGAAAACCTATAAAAGTCGTCATTTAAAAGGAAATTGTGGAGGTGGACCTAATCTAAAAAAATCCCAAAATCCCTCCCAAGTGTTTTTTTTTTTTTTAATAGTAATGTTTGTGTTTTTTGGGTTTTTTTTTTTTTTTTTTTTTTCGTGTTATCTTCAAGTTTCGTCACACGGTGCCTACAAAGGTTTTGCGCGAAGCTGTCATCTACAAAATGAATTAATGGCGGAAAAATGATAAGGGGGAACATGAAAGCCGATTTGGTATTTGTACAGTTTAATGAAGACATTAAAAAATGTAAATATCGAAAAAAGTTTAAATTGTACGTATCCGTGATGTTCTCCGAAAAAAAAAATCACTTAATTTCATCAAGTTTTTGTTTTACCGCGAAAAAACAATTTATGATATCGAGCAAAAGGTTGGATTTTTAGAAGAAAAGCTAGTATTAAAGATGGGGAGGGAGTGTCGGCACTTTACATGGAGTTATCTCTCCGTGGCGTTTCTAAACTCCAAACAAAAATTAAGAAAAAATCCAAGATGTCTGCCTTCAATGCACTCTCATAAAAACGTGTTTTTCCGCTGTAAAAAAAAAAAAAAAAAAAAAACTACTCGATCAAATTAAGTGAAATTTTGGTATTATTATACAAACACCGTGTTAGGGTTAGGGTTAGGGTTAGGGTTTAGGTTTAGGGTTTAGGGTTAGGGTTAGGGTTTAGGGTTAGGGTTTAGGGTTAGGGTTAATTCGCTGTCACGGTGTTTGTATAGTTTTACCGAAATTTTTGGGGGGCTTTGTATTAACTGTACACAGATTCGAAAAAGTTGTCAAAAAACAAATATATAACAAATAAGTGTTATCAAAGGCAACATAAATTACTTTTCTACCAAACTGGATATAATTTTCGTGTTTTTATTCAATTTAACATGTTTATTCAGCTCGAAAAGCATACAGTGTTTACCGATAGGAAAATTCAAAATGGCGGCCGACTCTCTCTTTAACACGGTAAGTTCGGAAAAAGGTGTAATAAATAATAAACTAGACAAAATACTGTTAGAAATTCGCTCAATATATGTTACCGTGACATAAGTTGACATATATTCGGTGTTTTTTTAATAGTATTTTGTCTAGTTTATTATTTATAACACCTTTTCCCGAACTTACCGTGTTAAAGTGAGAGTCGGGCGCCATTTTGAATTTTCCAATACATCGGTAAACAAAACATGTTACATTGAATAAAAACACGAAAATTATATCCAGTTTGGTAGAAAAGTAATTTATCTTGCCTTTGATAACATTTATTTGTTATATATTTGTTTTTTGACAACTTTTTCGAATCTATGTGTACAGTAATACAAACCCCTTTTTTTTTTTTTTTTTTTTTTTTTTTTTGAGATTTTCAGTTCAAAACGGATACCCTTTTTCGATATTTTGATTTTTTAACGTCTTCATTAAACTGTACAAGTACTGCCGATTTATCATAATTTTTGTTTCTGATTATTTTGAAAGATTAAAGCCTAAAGTTAATTTCTAAAAAGAATATTGGTCAATTTTTACGACCTGTCCCAGCGTAGTATAAACACCCCAACCACCCCATGTTAAGAATGGCTTTCGAGGTTGGGGATGTTTATTCTGAAAGAGTTGGGGTGTTTATAATATGCTGGGGCACGTCATAAAAATTTACAAAAATATTTGTACACGTAAAGAAAAAAAAGTTATGAAAACTTTTTACGGCGACATTCAGAAACTAACAAGTTCAACCGATTTTTTTTTTTTTTTTTTTTTGATAGGAACCACTACTTACCAAGGCCCGGGGGCCACTCGAGGATAACGGTTAATGAGTGTACATTAGTCAATGGGACAATATCGTAGTAATCGTTAGTAGTGGAAATTTAATAAATTGGTACTTAAGGAGACGGCTCATCAAGAATTTTTTACATTGGACTTGAACACGACCAAACTGTAGTCAGCCTGACAGCAAGCAAACGCAAGAGAGTTCCACAGGCGTGCAGTTCTAAGAACTTTGTTCATGGAAAGTACGTTTAGGTTTTGGCACAAATAAAAAGTGGAGAAAATTATTGATAATGGCTTCAGCTAGACAAATGTTTTCCATGAAAGTTTGGCAAGGGGAACAATAGATTGGAGCTCAGACGAGCACTTGCCATGAAAATAAAGTAGAGACAGACTTGCAACATCTCTTCTGTGGGACAGAGGTTGCAGGGAAGAGAAAAGGGCACGCCCCACTAGGCTACGAAGTCAAGGCAGGAAAAGGTCTTTCTAGCAGCTCTTGCCAAAATGTGGCAACAGTACTCCAATCCATCCTTGGATGTGCTTGGCTCTTAACAGGTAGAGAATTGCATCAGCAGTGAGATATCTACTGGAGCAGTAGAACGTACCATTTTTCCAGCTTAGAAACAGATTTCATGTAAGTGTTCCCTTTCAGATCAGGAGTAAAGGTCAGATCCAGAAGCTTGTCAAGACGAACGCCATTCATTTTAATTGATGCCAGACGGGGGGATCAGAGCGTTGATGATGTAAAGTATGGCGATTTTCCTTCTGCTGAGGCTCGAAACAGGTTGCCCTGTTGCGACCTCTAAGGTCTGGAAGCACTAATGTGTCCAACCTTTCCAACTGCCGGAATGCCAAAAAAAAAAATACACCCTATGCGGTATTCAACCGCTTTTAATAGGAAGCGGGGAAGGGGCATATCTTTTTTAAAATTTGGTCTTTGCTCCTTTAATTGAAAAAAAATTAGGGTTTGAATTACATTTTTCAAGTAGTTATAAGCTTTGAAAGATAGTAAGTTGAATTATTCAAGTTCTTATCACGCATTTTTAATGGCGGCTTCTGACACTGCTAGCACCCGACTCTCTTGAACACAGTAAGTTTGGGAAAATGAGTTAAAAAAAAGTTTAAAAACTATACAAAATACTGTTAAAAACACGAATTTCTAACAGTATTTTGTATAGTTTTTTTTTATTATTTTTAACTCGTTTTCCCAAACTTACTGTGTTCAAGAGTGTCGGGCGACATTTTGAATTTTCCATTTCATCGGTAAAAACTGTTTTTCGAGCTGAATAAACATGTTACATTAAATAAAAATATTAAAAAAAGTATCCAGTTAAGTAGAAAAGTAATTTATCTTGCCTTTGATAACATTTATTTATTATATTTTTTTTTTTTGTGACAACGTTTTCGAATCTATGTGTACAGTAATACAAACCCGGTTTCTGTTTATCGCCACAAAATCTGGACCCGCACCAATTTTCCTATAACTATACTCCATCCTCCCATAAGAAAAAGAAATCGAAGAAACCTTTTAGCCAATAAACACTTAAAAAATTTTTTTTTTTTTAAATGCCCCTACCCCACCTTTTTACGCACGTGCGACATAAACATATCTACTCATCTATGACTGATATTGCACGCGCATAAAAAAGATGGCCGCCAAAAAATACAATGCATACTTTTTATATCTCGATAACTAATTATCTGCAAAATTTCAATGCAATTTTCGTAGTCAGAATAGTCGCAAACCTACAAAAGTTGTCATTTAAAATAAAATTGTTGAGGTGAACCTAATCTAAAAAAAAAAAATACCCAATATATTTCGTGAGACGGGACTTAATGTAAAATTTTACAAAAAAAGAAAAAAAAAAAAAAAAAATTATATATATATATATATATATATATATATATATATAAGAAAGAAAACACAATAATCACACAAAAATGAAAGTTAAAAAAAAAAAAACACGCCAAACTTCTTTCCTTTTCTGAATAATGAACGCTCCCTCGAACGCCCTGCTGCGTGCAACATCGGAGCCGATGCATATTTCGCTAGAGGGTTCTCACTCGTGTATATTTAGAAACCCATTCTTAAGATGGGAAGGGTGTTTTCGTAACTATTCTGTACTTTCACCTAACAATTTAATACACAATTATATCGTAAAAAGCCCCAGCGAATATATGTCAGCCTGTCACGGTAACATATATTGAGCGAGTTTCTAACAGTATTTTGTCTAGTCCTTTTTTTAATTTTTAACTCCTTTTCCCAAACTTACTGTGTCAAAGAGAGAGTCGAGCGCCATTTTTAATTTTCCAATACATCAATAAATACTGTGTTTTTTTTCGAGCTGAATAAACATGTTACATTAAATAAAAACACTAAAAATATATACAGTTAGGTAGAAAATTAACTTATCTTGCTTTTGATAACATTTATTTGTTATATATTTGTTTTTTGACAACTTTTTCGAATCTGTGTACAGTAATACGAACCCAAATTGAATGTAACTTGAAAATACGATTTAAAAAAAAAAAGAAGCGCGATAACATAAATGCATATGCACAAAAAAATCGGATGTTAAAACGAGAACACAATCTTGACTATAACCAAGTTAACATATGTATTTAAAAAAATGCAAATACTTACTTCTATTCGTTTTAGAAGAAAAAAAAATCTTTTTTAATGATTAAATATAGGAAGGCGCAATGCAACGGTTTGAAGTTGGAAAATTCAATTCGCCGGTGTTATAAGAAGTATGTCCCTGCTACAGAATAAAACCGGTGAATGCCTATTTAGTGCACCGCCGAAAAAAAACCCCGGTTTCTTACAATCTTTATGGTTTCTTTGGTAGATCAGCACAAAACCTACCTTAAAAACTTGTTGGCGAACCTGTACTAGAGTGCCCACCCTGTAAAAATGCGTGTTTTCACCTTTCGTGTTTAAGTTTTTTTTGTCCCCCGACGATTATCAAAGATTACAAACTTAAGTATCATAATAGAAGAATTTGAAAAAAATAAATTAATTAATTGACTTTTAAGAAGGGATTCACTTTCTAGTTATAACATTTTAATCGCGTGACACCGGTAACGAAACAGACAGTAAGTAGGTACGGGCAAAAATGTGCGGACAAAGATAGGGGACCTAGTTTTGAAAGCCGATTTAGCATAATAATTTTTTTGTAGGTGTGTCATAATTTGGGGGGAATTTTTGACACCCCTAACATGAAACTCCGAATAAAATATAAAAAACTCGTAATTTCTCTTTTTAAAGTGGGTTCTTTAATTTCTTTATGGAATATATTTCCAAAATAAACTATTAAAGTTTTTTTTTAAAATAATAGAAATATTATTTTTTAGTTTAAAAAAAAAAAAAAGTGTTTACAAAGTGCATGCGCGCGCACATGCAGACATTTTTTCCACGTAATGAAATGAATTGAATTTTACGAGTTAAATTTTTTTCAATTTAAAAATCTATCAAAATTATTCTATTGGTTCAATTTTTACGATACTTGCAGGTTTGATGTAAAATTTAATGCTCTTTCCAATAAACCGAATATAATATTCTAGACAAACGGTTTTTTTTATCCCCCCCCATTTAGAAATGTCTATTAAAATGAAAATAATTTTCTTATCTAAACTTTATATATCACAAATTGAAGATAAAAGACCAATAAATAAAATAATCTAATTTAAAACAAAAACAAAGGAATAATTATATGCAAATTTACCTGTAAAGTCAAAAGTTTAAAACCTTTTTTTAAAAAACAACGTTGCTTTATTTTTTAAGTGTCCGCGAGCATTTCCTAGTCTCACACAAAAACACGGTCACATTTCAAGCTATATTACTTGTCGCATACATGATTGATTGCAACGTCTTGTCAGACGAGTGCCACTCCCTCAGACATTTAAAATCCATGAGCCCAAATGTCTGAGGGAGTATCTATACAAATATGATGTTAAAGAGTCTTAGCTTTGTACGACAGCTAAGTTTCTCTCTTGGTTCAAAATGTTGAGATCCAGCAACAAGCAAGAGCAAGATAGCCAGCAACAAATTAAACTGCAGACCAGCTTAATGCGGGTACTGGTCTTCCGCTTTATGGTTTTTTAAATCAGAGATTTGCTTCTCCTAGAAGTTTGCCTTCACCACGGCTTACGGGAGCCCTCTCTACCCCAATACACATATACACACACACAAATATACACGGTGCTAGTAGGCCGTTGACCCAGAAAAAGAGTTCATTCGCCCTTTGGAAGGTCTTGCTTTTAATCCTCCAGGGAGACTAGCCACCCTCCTCACCAAACATACGCGCACACAAACATACGCGCGCACATCCACACACGTATATATACTCACATTCGCGTACATACACTCACATTCGCATGTGTATACACACACGCTAACGTACACACATGTACTCACACATGCGCACACGTACGCACACAAGGACAACGTCACTTCCCCTTTCAAAGGAAATCCACACATGCGCAAAAGACACACCGGAAACACCTATAAAAGGAAGACACAAGCTGTTTCCAACCCTTTCTTTTAGGACCAGCTTTCGAGCGCGTGCCTCACACCACTTGCTACTATGTGGGAAAAAAAAGCTAACAGACCGTACGTACACTTTATATGCTTCCTTTCTCCATGGCCTGGACTGACTTTTTCTCATTCTCACTCTTTCTCTCTCTATCTACTACTTGTGCCAGAGAACACCACTGCGTAGCTGACGGCTAACATGGCGCACAGCTTAACTGATTTCAACCCTCTATCCTTTTCTTTGTCTACACGATGGACTGCCATTTCTCGTTCCATTACATTACTCACTTCTCTTCCCACGCGCGAACAAACGACAGTGACCCGAACGTGAGATGAACACACATTTCCTTTTTCTTTCTACACCACCAGTCTCACAACAAACGATGGTTACACACAAGCGCGGACATGAACACATGTTATATCTAAAGCATTCATTCTTTCAACAGTAAATAAACAAAGTTTATCTTATCCATCAATTGAGTTTTTGTTTCCTTCAATTCCATTTGTTCCATTATTTTCTTTTGTAATGGGATTAGGATTTATATATCCTAGTCCTAGTGGAACCTCATATTTTGAAAATATGGCCCAGTAAATATTGAACACTTACATTAATTTTTTCTATTTCATTCAATGTTGTTTTATTTTAGAAATATAAAAAAAATCATTCCATTAAGGAGAAATAAAATATTTTAAATCAAAAATTCATGTATTTCTTTAAGAGAATAAAAAAAAAAAAAATGGAAAATTTGTCGAGGGGTTTATTTATAAAAGTAAACTTACTTATGAGTGAATATAATTTTTCAGGTACGGTACCCATATGGACTAACTTTTGTTGACAGCAAGCACATGTCAGAAATAGAAAAGGGAGATTAATTATGACGCTTGTAGGCCACCATAAAAAAAAATAGGGTTTAAATTACATTTTTCAAGTAGTTATAAGCTTTGATAGATAGTAAGTCTAATTATTCAAATTTTTATCATGCATTTTTAATGGCGACTTCTGACACTGCTAGTTTCCGACAATTTTTTTTGTATTTGAAAGATTAAGGACTAAAATCCTTTAAAAAATAAATATTATTTTTCTGGGTCTATTTCAAAGATAATTAGTAAAGTCTTAAGGTATTGAATTAAATTTTTAAAAAAATACCTTGTTTGTACAAAACATAAATAAATTAGCCCAAAACCGAGTGATTCTGGCGTTCGCAAAATACAACAAACTAAAATTTTGTAAACACGAAAATTATGAAGAACTGGGAGCATGCCTTTTCCACAAGTGCCGACGGGAGCTCAGTGAATACTTGGTGAATGGTGGTGATCAGGCAGGCTTTGGTGTTGTGGGAGGTCAAGTTAGTGATGATCTCGACATATGACCAAACGATTCAATTTTATCGTTCCACTCTGTAAACATTGTGTACAGTTTCGTGGAAGTAGGTTGAGAGAGGATGACGAGTTTATATGAAAAAATTGTCGAACAATGAAAATAGATGAGAACTCTGATGTGAACCAAAGTTATGAAGAATTTCTGTTATTAGGTACGGGCAAAAATGGGCGGACAAAAATGGGGGACCTAGTTTTGAAAGCCGATTTATCATAATTTTTTTGTAAGTTTCCGACTACTTTTTGATTGTATTTGAAAGATTAAGGACTAAACTTAATTTCCAAAAGGAAAAAAATATTTGTACACATGAAAAAAAGTTATAAAAATGTTTTCACGGCAAGCTACCCAATTCAGCTAAATTTTGAAGTTAAATAAATTAATTGTAAAAAATCCTTTAAAAGATAAATATTAGTTTTCTGGGTCTATTTCAAAGATAATTAGTAAAGTCCTAAAATATTGAATTAAATTTAAAAAAAAAACACCTTGTTTGTACAAAACATAAATTAACCCAAAACCGAGTGATTCTGGCGTTCGCAAAGCGCAATAAACTAAAATTTTGTAAACACAAAAATTATGAAGGCCCAAAATTTCAGGCAGTCGAAATGACATCATATAATTAAAAGGGAGGAAAGGGTGTGAAAGTTTTCTTTTTTTCCACAGACGTACATCCGTACATTCCTATTCTGAACGTTTGTATAAAATTTTCCATTTTTTAATTTAATTATTTTTCTATGTTCTTGTTTCTAAATTAATTTTTTTTTAATTATTGTTCAATATGAAAACCACCCCTGCTCAGGTGCATGCTATCATAAAAAACCTTGACACCTCAAAAGCATGTGGACCCGATCTTATCCAAGCTGTGCTATTAAAAAAGTGCTCAGCCGAAGTAGCTCCAGTTCTCTCCAAACTCTACAACAAATGCCTTAATGAAGCTTGCTTTCCGGGCTGTTGGAAAACTGCTTCTGTTGTACCAGTATTCAAGAATTCTGGCGAAAGGACAGACCCATCAAATTATCGCCCCATTAGCCTCCTCCCACTTTTTGCCAAAATATTTGAGACCATAATTAACCATGCTCTAGTCCATCATCTTACAAATGCTAAACTACTGACTGACAAACAATATGAATTTAGACAAGCCCGTTCCACAGCAGACATCCTAACTGTGATCTCTGAACGTATATACCATTCACAGGACAAAGCAGGGGAGGGCAGAGCGGTAGCTCTAGATATACCTAAGGCTTTTGACAGGGTATGGCATGAAGGTCTCCTCAGTAAAATCAGATCATACGGTATCACTGGTAGAATACTTAACATAATTAAATCCTTCTTAGATAAGAGAAAAATCCAGGTTGTCCTCGACGGTCGTACATCTAAACAATATGATATAAATGCGGGGGTGCCCCAGGGTTCTATCCTTGGACCTCTACTGTTCCTGATATTCATAAATGACCTCCCCGACAAAATTGCCTCTGAGATGGGTATATATGCTGATGACACTACACTCTATGGCAGACACGACAGGAAGACGAATGAACGCATTTCTAAAGAAATGGCAGAAACACTAGAGGAAGACCTCCAATCTGTAGTGGAATGGGGACAAAAGTGGTTGGTCGCGTTCAATGCTGCCAAGACTAAACTAGTTTCATTCAATAACTACAAGAAACCCTCTCTACCACCCATAGCAATGGCCAAAGACTCTTTATCTGAGAGTCCATCTTTCAAACTCCTTGGCCTAACGTTCACAGGAAACATGAGTTGGAACAATTACATTGAAGGCATTGCCAGGGCCGCTGCAAGAAAGGTGGGCTCTCTCTACCGTGCTAGAAAACTACTAACACCCGAAAATATCCTGTACCTCTATAAGGCCACCATTCGCCCATGTATGGAGTATTGCTGCCACATCTGGGCTGGTGCATCTGCTACTAGTCTCTCGCTCCTTGACAAGGTTCAAAAGAGAGTCGCAAACCTGATAGGCCCTGAACTGGCATCTAAGCTTCAGCCTCTGTCCCATCGACGAAATGTTGCATCCCTCTGCCTTTTCTACAAGTATTTTAGTGGTGAATGCTCTGACGAACTGCAATCACTTGTGCCCCCACGACGTGAGCACCCTCGACAAACCCGACAGGCTGCTAAATCCCACCCCCACACTGTAGAGATCCCTAGATGTAAAAGATCTTTTTACTCCAATAGTTTCTTCCCCAGAACCGCTAGACTCTGGAATTCCATTCCAGGTCCCTGCTTCCCCAACAGTACTGACGTGCAGAAGTTCAAGTGTAATGTGAACCGACACCTTGCTGCCCAAATCCCTACATAGTACCCCAGTAGTTGTTGCCCCTGATAGTAGCCCCCTACACCAAAGTGGCAATTTGCCTTGTTTGGGGTGAAAATGTGATAAAAAAAAAATAAAAAAAAGTATATAAAAATTATACTATGCCGAAAGTTTCACATTCTTTCAAGCAAGGAAAATATTAAAATATTGCATATAAAAATTATGCGAAACTTGTAATTTAAACATAAGAGTAGAAATATTTTTTGCAATTAGAATTTTTTTGTGTGAAAATATTAAATAAACATTAATTCATTGATAATATCAGTAGTTTGAGAAATTCATTTTTTTTCGAGTTATATCGAATTCATCAATACAGATTAGGGGCTTTTTTTTTTACGATGCTTTATTTTCATAAAAAAAGCAAAAATAAATTCCTTTAATTTTTTTTTATTACTGAAATCAATAACTTTAGTAAAGGTATTTTTTGTTTAAACAAAATAATACATTTGCACTAAAATTTAAACAAAAGTAGTGGGTTCAGTATATTCCGTGATCATTATTTGATAAATACTGAAAATTTTATTAAAATTGGTTAAATTCCTGATTTTTGGTGATTTTTTAAGAAAAGGGTGGGATCAAAATGTTTACTCATTTTGAGTATCGGCATTTATTTTGCATGTATCTAACAGTAAGTCAGGTAGCAACGGAGTAGAACGTTATAACGAGAAAGTGAACTCCTTTCTTAAAAGTCATTTTTTTTTCTGCTATTATGATACTTAAGTCTGTAATCTACGATACTCATATATACCATTTACTTGAAAAAGCAGGGGAGGGTAGAGCAGTAGCTCTAGATATACCTAAGGCTTTTGACAGGGTATGGCATGAAGATCTTCTCAGGAAAATCAGATCATACGGTATCACTGGAAGAATACTTAACATAATTAAATTCTTCTTAGATAAGAAAAAAATCCGGGTTGTCCTCGATGGTCGTACATCTAAACAATATGATATAAATACGGGAGTGCCTCAGGGGTCTATCCTTGGACCTCTATTATTCCTGATATTCATAAATGACCTCCCTGACAATATATGCTGATGACATCACACTCTATAACAGACATGACAAGAAAACAAATGAACACATATCTAAAGAAATAGCAGAAACACTAGAGGATGACCTCCAATCTGTAGTGGAATGATGACAAAAATGGATGGTCACATTCAATGCTGCCAAGACTAAACTTGTTTCCTTCAATAACTACAAGAAACCTACTCTACCACCAATAGCAATGGCCAAAGACTCTTTATTTGAAAGTACATCTTTTTAACTCCTCAGCCTAACGTTTACAGGAAACATGAGTTGGAACAATTACATTGAGAGCATTGCCAGGACCGCTGCAGAAAAGGTAGGTTCTCTCTAACGTACTAGAAAGCTACAAATGCCCGAAAGTATCCTGAACTTCTATAAGACCACCATTCGCCCATGTATGGAGTATTGTTGTCATATTTGGGCTGGTGCATCTGCTACTAGTCTCTCACTCCTAGACGAGGTTCAAAGGAGAGTCGCCAACCTGATAGGTCCTGAACTGTCATATAAGCTTCAGCCTCCATCCCATCGACGAAATGTAGCATCTCTCTGCCTGTTCTACAAGTGTTACCATAAACGTTTGTTGTCCTGTTTTTTATTTATTTATTTCTATTATTATTTATTTATTATTTAATCGTTTATTTTTACTTCGCTTTCTTTTTACTTTTACGGGTACTGTGTTCTTACATATATAGGTGTGTGTGTGTATGCTCTTACGTATCTTACGTGCAGTTCACTGTTATATGTTTGTGTGTGTGTGTGTGTGTGTGTGTGTGTGTTCTTATCCTTACATTGTTTCTTCCCTTGAAAGATCTCAAGACATGTACGCGCAAATAACATAATGTGTACATACCTGCTTGCCTTTGCCAGCAGATGATATCTTCTTGGACACTGGTCTGCCATCTCATTGGAAAACGGTCACTGCAGACAGATGCATCGATAAACAACAAGATGGATTTGAAGCTTCAATCTTTTATTTCAAGGCAAGCCTATCATCTCGGACCCTGGTTTTCGGAAAGCCAAAATATCCCGTCTGCATTCTCTGCTGCATATAACCCACTCTCAGCCCATGTGGTCGTCAACCGGAAGCCTACGACCATAATTCTCATGTCACCCCTAATTTCCGGTGCATTCTCTCTAGGTTGATACCTGTCAAACCTAATCTTTTGTGACCCTGCAACCTATGTCATGGTAACATATATTGAGCGAGTTTTTAACTATTTTATCCAGTTTTTTATTTATAACACCTTTTCCCAAACTTACTGTGTTAAAGAGAGAGTCAGACGCCATCTTGAATTTTCCAATACATCGGTAAACAATGTATGGTTTTCGAGCTGAACAATCATGTTACATTAAATAAAAACACTAAAAATATATCCAGTTTGGTAGAAAATTAATTTATCTTGCTTTTGATAACATTTATTTGTTATATATTTGTTTGTTTTTTTGACAACTTTTTCGAATCTATGTGTACAGTAATACAAACCCCCTCTTTTTTTTGTGCTTTTTCTAATATCTTTTTTTCTCATCGTAATAATTATTTCTGTAAAGTCTAATGAAATTGTCGGATCATTGATAATATTTGGTAATCGAAACATGTGTACCTAAGCAGATAAAATGGTAAAAAAAAAAAAAGATATATATATATATATATATATATATATATAGATATATAGATATATATATATATATATTTGCTCTGCAATAGTATTGAGCAGTCTCTTCGGGTTTTTAAAAATCACCATTTTGGCTATATATATATATATATATATATATATATATATATATATATATATATATATATATATATATATAAAGTTTCAGACTAATGAGATGAATTCTATCACAGATTATTGATTATTAATGAATCGTGAGGTATTTTTATTTTTTATTTTATTTTATCTTATTTTTGTATCTTTTTACTTTCGTTTTTATCTTTATTTAATATCCACCCTTAAAATATCGGATTTGAACTTTTTTATATTCCACCTATATTGATTTTATCAAGAATATTTTGCTACTTGGAATATTCATTTTAAACGATTGGATTTTACTTTATAAAAGAGAACGTCTTTCTACAGATATTATTTTACTGTTCTTACACGACCAAAAGATGCGGCAGAATAGATATATAATTCTCATTTCCCAAAGGATCATTGCCAATTACAAATTAAAATGTTTTGTTATAAATTGGCGGGGGGGGGGTTCTGTCACCTTTTTTTTCTTCTTCTTCATTTGGATTTGTTTTCCTCTTCACTCACTCAAGGAAGTTTTCACAGGAAAGTATTAACTCACAATATTTCTAACCAATGGAAGACTGATTGCTTGGTATTCCACCCTTTTCATGTCTACCTTCCCACCACTCTTTATTGCATTCAAACCCAACTCCAATAGTTGGCCAAGAGTCCCCCTCATTCCCTCCTTCTCTCTCTCCCTCCTCCTCCTCCTCCTCCTCTTCTTCTCTCCATACTTAATTTAACCTACATTGACCAGATTGTTTCACCAAATTAGTAACCTAAACCATTAAACTCATAAATTAAAAAGAAAAAGAAAAGAAATAAAATAAAATTAAAAAAGAATAAAATAAAATTATAAAATATGTAAAAAACAAATTATAATAAAAAATTATACAGCATAAAAAAATCTAACAATAATAACAACAATAATGTTATTTACTTAAAACACACTACACATACTTCCCCTCCTTATGTTTGCGGCAACATACCACACAGCTATTTATTTTATTTATTCTTTCATCCAGCATGCTTTGAATATATCTGCAACATCCAGCATTTGAGAAGGGGGTTTTCCTGAAATATATCATGGAACATTGTTACACACAGTAAACCTTTTCAAGTAAGCCATATCGATATATAACACAATTGAATATATATATATATATATATAAAGCTGAATGTCTGTGTGTGTATGTGTGTGTGTGTGTGTGTGTGTGTGTGTGTGTGTGTGTGTGTGTGTGTGTGTGTGGTCACGAATAAGCTCCTATACGGTTGACTATTTTAAAAAACTGATTACATATAATGATAGAAGATGTATTGAGACACAGGAATGGGTATGTTTGATCTGGCAGAATGGTGGTTCATTAAACTTGTGGGGTCTGCATTCGCGCCTGGTCCACAAAGTATGGAAATAAAAAATTTAAAACTTAAAAAAAAATGTTTACAAGGGTTTTTGATATAAATGTACATAATAATACTTTGATAAGTATGTTTTAACTTAAATAGGGATGGTATAATAAAATTGTGAGGTCTGCGTTCGCGCTTGGCCTCCATAGAATGGAAATAGGCACAAACTTTAATAAAGACTTTTCATATCTATCTGCGTAAGTATACTTTGATAATTATGTTTCAGTTTGAAGAAATATGGTATAATAAAATTATGGGGAGTTCGTTCGCACCTGACCTCCATAGAATGGAAATATGTCACAAAGTTTAACAAGGTTTTGAATATAGATCCACAGAATATTGTGATAAGTGTTTCAGTGTGAACAGGTATGGTATAATAAATTATGGGGTTTATCTATTTTATTTTTACTTTCATCATATTTTGCTTTGGTTTTGATACCCCCAAATTTGAAGCCATCTCTTTACAACCCTTCCTTTTCATAACCTATCATACTTTAATAATCAGAGTCTATTTTCCGTAGGCTGTTTTTGAACCCAGTCAACGACGGGTACTTTTGCTAGTATATATATATATATACATATATATATATATATATATATATATATATATATATATATAATTATTATATAAATCAGTGAATCTATTATGCCCTTAATTCATCATTTTCAATATGGCGTAATGAAAAATATAAAGGTATTTGCAGCTTCTCTCTTCCAATTTTCAGATTTTTCCCATGTTACATTTCAATTCCTTTTAACGGATTGATTGTTGCTATTTCTTCTGATGAGTTAAGGGCATGATAGATTGATGTCATGGAATGACCTAACATCACTTCATAGATGAAATGAACGTGACTGAGTGAGAAGAAAAACAGACAGGAAGAGAATAAGACAAGATGTCGAGTAACTCTTATGTCACATATATTCCCTTGTAAATAAACCCCTTTGTTTTTCATCCATAACCCTGTGTTTCTTGCTGTATTTTTATTTAAAGTAAGGATATAACAAATGGCGACAGGATTCGAACACTAAAAAACAGAACTAAAAATATTGAAAAACAAAGAGAAGAATATATGGCATGGATAAATTCAAAAAGCTAAGACATACAAAAGGTAAGTTATATTTTTTTTAATTCAGTCTGTCACGGTCCTACTGAAAAAAAAAGAAAGAGAAATTGACATTTTACGAAGTATTGAAAGAAACAATTTTTGAAAGTGTCCATTTCAAATTCTTTTGTTTCAGAAAAAAAAAATATGGCGAAAAAAAAACGTGTAAGATGTGTTTTAGTGTCAATTTCATGTGTGTTGCAAAAATGTTATATACGGAAGAATGTTCTTTTTTGTGGTTTAAAAAAAACTATTCTGTGAATTTATTTAATGGTTTCTGCAGGTACAGTTAACCTTTTGTTTTATTACTGTGTTTAAAAAAAAATTCTTCAACATGGAACAATTAGCCGAGTTTACAAAAACGATACAATTAGCATTGGCAGCGCAGCAAAGTCAGATGGAATTTTTACAAAAAGAGCAGTTAAAACAAAGTGACGTATTAAAAACAATATTAATAAAACAAGAAAAAAAAAAAGGATTGTCGGTTCACTCCGGAAGGAATTGCAAATTCGCTGACAGAATTTTTATATGAACCAATGAGTGGCTTAACGTTTCCAGCATAGATACGAAAATATTTTTTACAAACGATGTCAGGCCTGGTCGGATGAAGAAAAAGTTATTTTACTGTTGCAAAAACTAGGTTCCCATGAAAATACCAAGTATGCACATTTTATACTCCCAAGGAAACCCGAAGATATTTCTTTTAAAGAGACTATAGAAATTTTATCAAACATTTTCAGGGATCGGGATATCTTATGTTATACTTGTTATAGGTGTTTAAATATTTTGAAACAAGATGATGAAGAATTTATCGCCTATGCTGGCAGAGTAAATGGCCAATGCGAGTTATTTAAGTTGAAAGACCTAAAAGAGGACATGTTTAAATGCTTGATATTTGTGCAAGGGTTAACATCCTCGAAGGATAAAGAGAATCGTTCTGGGATATTATCCATTATGAACCAAGACATAGAAATAACCTTACAGAAAGTTACTGAGGAATGCAAGAAACTGTTACATTTAAAACAAGATAATACTAGTATCGAAGAGAAAAATGTTGACAAAATACAAAGGGTAAAGCAAGGTGACCACTATGTAAAAAAATACTGTAGGACGTGTGGAGGAAAGAATCACTTCACAAAAGAGTGCTACTTCAAAAGCAAAATATGCTATAAGTGCTGGAAGTGACATATCCTTAATTGATGAAAACAACATGGAAGAAAATTGGTTCTCCAAAGCTGAAAAACACAAAGAAAATTGCCAGAGGAATGTCTGGAAATAGATTAAAATTTAAGGGTGAATTTTATACTAATGTGACCCTGAATGAAAAGACGTTAAAAACTTAAATGTATGTGATAACTGGAAAAAATTCTAATCTATTTTGTATAGATTTGATGATACTTTTCAATTTATGGGAGAAACCAATAAACTCATTTTGCAAAAGATTAAATGTGACAGGATCTGAAAGTCCCAAACTGCCAGAAAGATTTGTTGGAGATTTGAAGAAGAATTTTAAAAATGTATTTTCTGAAGGTCTGGGTTGCTGCACTAAAACGGAAGTGAAATTTGAACTGAAAGATGAAGCGAAACCGGTGTTTAAACCCAAAAGAAAGGTTCCGTATTTGGCATTAGAAACAATCGAGAAAGAATTAAATAGACTCGAAGAAATCGGAGTAATAAAAAAAGTGGACTACTCTGAATGGGCATCACTCACAGTTTATGTGAAAAAGAAAAATAAAAAAATCAGGGGATGTGGAGTTAAATGGAGGAAAAATTTTCACAAAAATTGACTTGTCAGAAGCATATTTGCAGGTTAAAGTCCACGAAGATTGTTGTAAATACCTGACAATGAATACTCATAAAGGATTATTTTCCCTAAAACGATTGCCGTTTGGGTTGAAAGTATCACCAAATTTATTCCAACAAATTATGGATGCCATGCTAGCAGGCTTGGATTTTGCAATGGCTTATTTAGACGACATTTTGATAAGAAACAAAAATGTTGAAGAACATAAAACCCATATTCGGAAGGTATTCGAGAAAATAGAAGACTACGGATTTAAAGTGGCTCTCGAAAAATGTAATTTTCGTATGGACAAGATTGAATATTTGGGACAAATAATTGATTGGAAAGGTAGAAGATCTAACCCAAATAGGACAGAAGCAATTAGAGACATGCCTAGACCAGACAATGTAGTGAAACTACAGTCATTCTTGGGTCTAGCAAACTACTATAATTCTTATATCCCAAATATGCATGAACTAAGAGCACCATTAAATGAATTATTGAAGAAGAATAAAACATGGCTCTGGACAAAAGAATGTGAGGCAGCATTCCAAAAAATTAAAAGATGTTTGTTATCAGATCTAGCGTTAGCACATCATGATCTGACAAAGGATCTAATTGTAGCGGTAGATGCGAGCGAATACGGTTTAGGAGCGGTGCTTCTACACAGAATGGAAGATGGATCTACTAAACCAATTTCTCACGCCTCGAGGGTTTTATTACCTGCTGAAAGAAAGTACAGTCAGGTCGAAAAAGAGGGTTTGGCGATTGTGTATGCCATGAAAAAGTTTCATAGATTCATTCATGGAAGATCTTTTGTCTTGGAAACGGACCATAAACCATTACTATCGATTTTTGGTTCGAAAAAAGGGATTCCTAATCATACGGCAAATAGATTACAGAGATGGAGTATTATTAGTAAACAAAAAAAAAATGTAAATTTAATATATTTACACATTTGAACGTAACGATTTTTATTCTATAAATAGACAGGCACACGTGCACAAGTTATCCGGAAATAGAAATCTTCTTGCGCTCTAGAAAGACATGGCAATATGCCACTTGGCAAAAAACGGACGCTGAACTATTATGGCAAACAGACGTTAAATATTTTTAAATCCATCCTAATAAATGTATTTCATGTTACCTTGTTTAAACTTGTTTTTCTTGTTTTATTTATGTATATGTATTCATTTGTCTCTACTTTTCCTGTCTTGACAAACTTTTAAGATGAGATTCGTCACCCCCCCCTTCGCGACTACTATTGAAACAGGCAAAACACTGCTCACCCATGCTACAAAGTAAACTATATGCTATATTCAAGTAAACTAGCGATAAAAAAAATAAAAAATTCAGGGAATTATTTTCTCTATTACAGTAGATAAAGTTAGGACTTTATTTAAGTAATATACTTAATATATAATATTACTGTAAGCTTGCTTATATTGAAAATGCTTGCTTTCTAGCTAGCCAATCAAGCCATCTAATATAGTTAGTCTTATTTTCAATTATATTCGAAATATAATACACAGTCACATCAGCAAAGAAAAAGTCACCTATGAAAACGAACCTCCTAAATTAAAACCTTGAATAATTATCTCAACTCAAATGTAAATTAATATTAAGCCGACTTCACAAATTGATAAAAGTTAATTATTGGATTTTAATTACAAGGTGAAGCTCCAATGATTCAAACTCGAGATAGATAATGCCAAAAACATCCACCCATTAATATGGGAGGAGAGATTATCATCAAAAGTGTCCCGAATTGATAATTTAGCACCGGACCTTACTAAGTCCCTTGTACCCATTCCCCTCCTCCCCGTTTATTTATTTATTTATTTTTATTTATTTTATTTTTTTTTTTTTTAATGGAGAGTAGATAATACAGTGGATGTGTTCTTGGCAGCTCCAGTAACTCTCGCTTCTACTTTTTTGTCCCTCAGTCCTCATTCAAATGAGTGATTTTTCTGACAAAGGGTGAAGAAAAAGCTGCTTTAAAGGTCGGTAGTACTCTGTGAACAGTAGTCTGAGATGTCGGAAATTTTTCTGTCTCTATGTCTATCCTTGTGGCTATGTCACTAGTAAGGTTACTGGAGGTAAACGTTTTGTCTGGGCTGACATTATCCGCCTGATAGTCAGGGACCCGAACCTTGAATTAACCACTAAGGAGGCTGTCCTATCAGCAGGTGTAAAGTACTGGAACTGCTGTACTGCCATTTGGTGAATGGATTCTGGACCATGCAGTAGCCTCTGGTGGGGCTTCTCGATGCCATACTAGTGGGTAATTGTTACGGCTTCACCTTTTCATGTGCTACAAAAAACAAAATTCCTGTCTTTTTCTCTCTTACTTTCCCTCTCTGTACTGCTCTAACCAAGTATGTCGACCTGTTCCACAAATCCCAAAACCTCAACATGAAATATCTCCAGAAAAAAAACTTAAATAAACCTAGAACCCCATCTTCCAACATAGACCCCTACTACCAGGTCTCCTTCTCCAACATCAGGGGTCTATGTTCCAACCTTCCAGAGGTTGAAAAACAATTACAGGAGACGAAACTGGACATATTCTTTCTAAGCGAAACTGGAATAGGGCCGACCACTTCTCTAGATGAGTTCATAATTAACGGATACTGTTATATTCCTAAATACTTAGGAAATAAAGACAAACGTGAGTTACACCGAGTGGTATGTGTAATGGGGTTTATTTATAATACAGAAACGTAAGGCTGCTCGCCTAAGGTAAATAGAAGTACATAGTAACAAGTATGGGGAAGAAAGTCTGATAATCAACACGTAAGACTATCCGTCTTACTGCGACTGCTTGTCTGCCGCTGTCTGCCGCTGTCTGCCAAACAGTCCAATATATATATACAGTTTGTAACCGGTGTATAGCCAGTTATGTTCCTTCACAACACCTCCCCCTGAAGCTGAAATCTTCCTGATTTTAGCTTAAATACCTCTTCCTTTTAGGGTCAGGGTTTAATCTCCTGGTAACTTTTCTCTTTCTTGCGCTTTTCCTTCTGGTCAGCGTTACCCGGGGTAAAGGTTTCTGTCCAGCCCGTATGGTCGGTTCAGGCGAAATATTCATTGTTTGCGGTACACACGCTGGTTTTGGTATATCAAAAATATCGCACAATGTTTCCATTGGTGTCTCTTCCACATTTGGAGACAGTCTGGGACGTATTTGATTTCTGTGTCTTTTGCAGACAAAACTTAATCCTTGGATGGTATAGACCATGCTCCCAATCCTTTTTTTGATAATACCTTCAACCCACTGATTTCGTCCATTTTGAAAATTTTTGAAATATACATTTTCACCTGGGGAGAAGCACTTGGTATTAAGGTTTTCTTTTTTGAAAACTTTCTTTTTCTCTGGTAGCAGCCTATCGAAGACAGATCTTATCTTTCTTGCAAACATTAGCTCAGCCGGGGAAGAATTGACATTATTATTAGGATTTGGTGTCACCCTGTAAATTGCTAAAAATGTTTGAATACATTGTTCGTCTGTGTCCGTAGTAAGATTTTTCTTAAGTGCCCTTTTAAACGTATCTACAAATTTTTCGGCCAACCCATTCGATCGTGGATGGTACACAGGTGTTGTCATATGTAGAATATTTAGTGAGTCACAGAATTCTTTGAATTCATGAGCAGTAAATGCTGTTCCATTATCGCTCACTAAGGTTTTTGGCACTCCAAAACGGCTAAAAATTTCATTAAGCGCACTCACAGTGTTTTTTGCTGTTGGATGTCTAAACTTAAATATTTCTGGCCATTTTGAAAAAGAATCTACAATAATCAAGTAAAAATAACCATTTATAGGTCCCGCATAATCAATATGCAGACGTGACCAGGGTAGGTCCGTCTTTGGCCATGGCGTCGTTTTTACTGGAGGATCTCGAGCTGCTAATTGACATCCTCTGCATGTCTTGACACATTTTTCAACTTCCTTGTCCATACCAGGCCAGTACACATATCCTCTCATAAGGGATTTCATTCTCGAAATGCCCGGATGACCTGTATGAAATTCCTTCAGAATTTTCCTCTGTAACGTTAGTGGAATTACGATCCTCTCACCATACATGAGCACATCTTCACAGATGGAAAAAGGCGTTGTTTGATCTACCTTTTTATTTTTTTTTATCCATCCCAATTGATTTTTCATTTTCTTAATGAAAATGTCATTTACTGCCTCTTTTTTTATTTTTTCGAAAGTTACCGGAAGTTCACGTATCATATTACACATTGAACTTGTACATTCACTTTCGTCTTTAAGCGCAGCAATTACCGTTTCTTCGAAACTTTCGCTTCTTTTAGGGATCAACCGTGATAATGCATCTGCGTGTCCTAACTTTTTTGAGGATACATGTTCCATCTTAAACTGATAGTTTAAGAGGGTTACAGCCCATCGCTGTAATCGATTCGCAGTATGTGTGGGAATGCCTTTCTTTGATCCAAATATGGTAAGTAGGGGTTTATGGTCGGTTTGCAAAATGAAAGATCGTCCATGGAGAAATCGATTGTACTTTGTAATTCCAAATATTATCGACAGTGCCTCTTTTTCAATTTGGCTGTAATTTTTCTCCGCTGCAACCAACGTTCTTGAAGCATGGGCGATAGCTTTTGTCCTACCATCCTCATACTTGTGAAGTAATACAGCGCCAACACCGTAATCACTGGCGTCCGTTGCTAGTATTAGTTCCTTTTCTGGATTGAAATGTGCCAATGCTAAGTCTGACAGTAGACATCTTTTGATATTTTGGAAAGCAGATTCACATTCCTTATTCCAGTTCCATTTAACACCCTTTTTCAGTAACTCGTTAAGAGGAGCTCTTAAATTATGTATGTTAGGGATGTAAATTGCATAGTATTGAACTAATCCCAAAAACGATTTTAATTTTGTCACTGAATCTGGAGCAGGCATCTTTTCAATTGCTTCAGTCCTTTGTGGATCCGGTCTTCGACCCTCTTTGTCGATTATTTGACCTAGATATTTAATTTTTTTCATAAAAAAATCGCATTTTTCTGGGCTCAATTTAAAACCAAATTCCTGTATTCTTTTGAATACTTCTTTTACATGCTTCTTATGATCTTGCAAATTTTCACTTTTAATTAGGATATCGTCAAGGTAGGCCATTGAAAATTCCAACCCTGCCAGCATCGTGTCCATAATTTGCTGGAAAATAGCAGGAGCAACCTTTAATCCAAAAGGAAGCCTCTTTAGCTTAAAAATGCCCTTATGAGTATTTATGCCTAAGTATTTGGAGCATTCATCGCTGATCTTAATTTGCAAGTAAGCATCTGAGAGGTCTATCTTAGAAAAAATTTTTCCTCCGTTAAGCTTAGAGAACAGATCTTCTGCGGACGGAAGGGGATAATTATGGTCCAATAGACAGTCATTTAAACCCGTTGAAAAATCTCCACAGACCCTTATTCTGTTATTTTTTTTCTTTACATACACGGTTGGACTTGCCCAATCTGTGTGGTTAACTTTTTCAATGACTTCCAGTTGTTGAAGTCTATCCAACTCTTTTTCGATTGCGTCCATCGCTGAAAAAGGCACATTCCTTTTAGGTTTGAATACTGGAGTGGCATTTTTCTTTAATTCAAATTTTGCCTCTGTCTTAATACAGCGTCCTAGTCCTTCGGCAAAAACATTGGGAAATTCAGTTTTCAAATCCTTCAGGAAGTCTTCCCTTTGGTTTGCTTTTTCTGCAGTTAAAACGTTACAAAACGAATTTATGGGTTTCTCCCATAAATTAAACAGGACAATCCAATCTACCCCAAACAGGCATGTATTCTTTCCTGGTACGACGTACACTTTGGATTTATGAGTCTGGTTAGCGAATGTCACTTTGCATTTTAATTCTCCCTTGAACTCTAATCTTTTGCCGCACACACTTCTCGCCGTCTTTCTGGTTTTCGTTAATTCAGGTCGACCTATCCTTTTCCATATATCTTCATTTATAATACTAATATCTGCACCGCTATCCAGAAGCAATGTAACCAGATGTCCATTTATCCGAACATCAACATATTTCCGTCTTTCGCAGCTTTTTTCTTTATTCATGCGAAGCGTATTTACATTATCGGTCCCTTGTCTTTTCTTCTGGGCACAGTATGTTCCCTTGTGACCTCTGAGACCACATTCATAACATATTTTGTTCCTAAACCAGCAGGTCTTATTGTTGTGTCTTAAACTACCACAACATTTACACTTTAGCTTTGGGTCTTTGTATCCTTTAAGGATCCTGTGTTCTTGGAACCTGGACTTTCTTGTGGTCCCTTGCCTTTTTACTTGCTGCACCTTAAAAATATTTTTCTCTTCAATGCGAGTGTTGTCTTTCTTTATGTTAATCAGACGTTGACACTCTTCAGTGACTTTTTGCAATGTTATGTTAGGATCCGCCTCCATAATTGTTAGGATCCGTGAACGTATATCTTTGTCCCTTGGTGCTGTGAGACCTTGTACAAAGATTAAACATTTAAATTGGTCTGCGGAAATTTCATTCAATTTAAATGATTCGCATAAACAGTTCACAGTGCAAGCATATTCTAGATAGTCTTCAGCTTCTGCCTTCTGAATGTTCAAACATTTGTATCTAGAGTGAAATAGGCTATCCCTTTTATCAAATATTTTCGACAAGGTACTAATTGTTTCCTCGAACGAAACCTCCTCCGGTTTTTTTGGTAGAATTAGATTTGCATACTTGGTGTTTTCATCAGTACCCAGTTTTTGTAGTAGCAGGGTAACTTTTTCCTCATCGGTCCAGTCTAAACATCTTTTCGTAAAAATTGTTTCGTATCTTCTGTAGTATGCAGGGAAAGTAACACCAGTATCCGGGGAGTAACGAAATTCCGTTAGTGAATTTGAAATACCCTCGGCAGAAAAATTAGTCTTCTTCCCGGTCGACGTTAGAATTAGCTTTTCTAAATTCTTTTGCTGTGTCGACATTTGTCGTTGTAGTATGTTTGTTTGTTCTTGTTGTGCCTCTAAAGTTTTTTGTGTTCTTTCTTGTTGTTGTTGCAGCTGTTGCTGTAGCTGTTGTTGTTGAATTTGTTGTTGTTGTTGTTGTTGTTGCGCTAAAAATTGTTGAGTCATTTTTGTCTGTTCCTGGATGCAAAGGGCTAGAGCCTTAGTTAACTCTGCTAATTGTTCCATGTTAGCTTCTAGTACAAAAATGTCTTTTCGAATTCTACACAATAATTCCAAAGAAAAATCGTAAATTTACGTATATCGTAAATTAGTAGCAATATGCAGACACAACACGTTTCAACAAAGTTCATCCATAGTAATTCAACAGGCTTTGTAAAATAATTCTTTTTTTTTTTTTTTTTTTTTTTTCAACAACGTAAGTTCATACACAAAATATTTCTTACTTCCCACGACAAATAGTTCCAATTATTTATATAAAGGCAATAACAAACAATTAATTTTCCAAAAAAAAAAATATATATGGCTGCCGTTCCCACGTGGCATAAAATGGTACAATAGTCGTTGTATTTATATTTTTTCTTTCGAAACTCGTAATCCTTTAGTGTAGTTTCGAATTCAACTTGCGACCATTTTTTTTTTTTTTTTTTTTTACTTGTCAAAATAAATATAAATTCCACTTTACCTTGAACATGTTTCTATAATTTCTTGTGAGTTCTTTACGAAGAAAAATCCGTACTTTTCGCTACTTTAGGTAGGAAAAATTTTTAAATTCATTGACGCACGTGGTCAAAAATCCTTGTGTAGTTTGTTTTTTTCGTAAAACAAAAAATCCTTGCATTGTACACAGTCCTTGGTACGGTAATTTATCTCTGTTAAGAGAAAGAACATCCTTTCGTCGCCATTGTTATATTCCTAAATACTTAGGAAATAAAGACAAACGTGAGTTACACCGAGTGGTATGTGTAATGGGGTTTATTTATAATACAGAAACGTAAGGCTGCTCGCCTAAGGTAAATAGAAGTACATAGTAACAAGTATGGGGAAGAAAGTCTGATAATCAACACGTAAGACTATCCGTCTTACTGCGACTGCTTGTCTGCCGCTGTCTGCCGCTGTCTGCCAAACAGTCCAATATATATATACAGTTTGTAACCGGTGTATAGCCAGTTATGTTCCTTCACAACAGATACTCTAACTTAACAGCTAAATCTGACCTCCAAGATCACCATGGGCATGGAATATGTGCCTACATTAAAGATAGCTTCCCGTGTGGCAGGGATATCTCTAGAGAAGATTCTAATTTACCCTATATGTGCTTCCGGGTTGCACTTGCTTACACCACTGCATTTATATTTGCCCTCTATCAGTCCCATAACAGCAGAGTCACTATCTTTAAGAGTATATCTGAGAAAATAGACCAGATCCTGTCTGCACATCCCTCGGCTAACATTCACATCTGTGGTGACTTCAACATCCATAACGTGGAATGACTGACCCATTCAAATAAGACAGACGATTAGGGGAGGTTTTTTCATGATTTTGCCATTGCTTATGACCTCACTCAGATTGTTCACGAACCCACCCGTGTGCCTGATACTACTGGCCAATATGCAAGCCTCCTAGACCTTTTTCTCTCAATTTCCCCTGAGCTATGTTCATGTTCCGTTCATTCTCCCCTAGGATCCTCCGATCACTCCGTCGTATCAGTTAAGATAAAAATGAAATGTAATAAGTCCCCAGACGTACCCCTCCACCATACTGTATACCAATACTCTATGGCTGACTGGGATAGCTTCCGTACATTCACATCTGATTTACCTCTGCATTCCATGTTTAAAAAGGAAGTGTCCTCTATAGTATCAGATCTGACCGAATGGTTAATTGTAAGCATAGACCGATTCATACAATCTAAAAAATTCCAACAAAAACCTAACAGCCAGCCATGGTTCTCCCCAGAATGTGCTGCTGCTATCGAGCACAGAAATCACTTTTTCCACAACTACCAACCTAATAGATGCACTGAGACTAAAGCTGCTTTCACGACCGCCAGCAACCACTGTAAAAGAGTAATAAAAAATGCAAGAGAGCTATATGCCCAGTCTGTTAAATCCAAAGTAGCTGATCAGCGGCTTGGTTCCCACCAGTTTTGGCAAATAACAAATAGGATCCTGAACAGAAGTGTGCGTTCTATCCCAACCATTATCAATGGACCAGAGGTCATCTCGTCAGCATCAGACAAGGCCAAACTATTTGCAAAGAACGTTGCAGCTTATTCTACCCTATGCGACGAAGGCCATCAACTTCCCATATTTCCTCCTATAACACAGAACACACTAGGTAACATACAAATATCTGTGCATGAGGTCGCCAAGCTAATCAAGAACCTTGATTCCAGTAAAGCAACTGGCCCTGACGGCATCCCAATTATAGTGTTAAAAAAGCTTCAACCAGAACTTCATCCCATACTTACGAAACTGTTTAAGCGTTGCCTTAAGAAGAAGTGCTTTCCGACTCCCTGGAAAACCTCATCAGTATGCCCTGTATTTAAGAATTCAGGTGATAAGTCATCTCCCTCTCAGTACAGACCAATAAGTCTCCTGTGTGTTATAAGTAAGTTGCTGGAATCCATATTAAATAGAGAAATAGTCAACCATCTCAACAGAAATAACCTTCTTAGTGACACACAATATGGTTTCCGTTCTGCAAGATCTACCGCAGATGTGCTAACGGTTATATCTCACAGGATTAGTGAATCTCTTGACAAAGGCTTCCTTTCTTGGGCAATTGCTCTTGACATATCAAAGGCCTTCGACAAAGTATGGCATAAGGGTCTACTTCACAAGATTTCCAGCTACGGTATAACTGGAAATGTTTTCTCAATCATTAAATCATTTCTCTCCGATAGGCTCATAAGAGTAGTGGTCGATGGACAAAAATCAGAGGCCTGCAGTATAAATGCTGGAGTCCTTCAAGGGTCAATCCTAGGCCCAACTCTCTTCCTGATCTACATCAATGATCTCCCTAAACACATACTTAAATCATTCGTTGACATCTATGCTGATGACACGACCATCTACAGCAACACATCAAAGGCCGTAAATGACAAAGTTCTCTCTGATTCTCTCTTCTCTGATCTCGAGCGCGTGGTTCAGTGGGGGAAGACGTGGCTGGTTACCTTTAATGCATCTAAAACCAAACTCCTATCTTTACATCATCAATGCTCTGATCTCCATCTGGCATCAATTGAAATGGATGGCTCTCGTCTAGGAGAAGCCCCATGTTTTGACAAGCTTCTGGGTTTGTCCTTTACTCCTGATCTGAAATGGAACATGTACATCAAGACTGTTGCCAAGGTCGCTGGAAAGATGGTGGGATCCTTCTACCGCTCCAGAAGATATCTCACTACTGATGCAATTCTCTATCTATATAAAAGCTAAGTACATCCAAGGATGGAATACTGCTGCCATATCTGGGCAGGAGCTGCTAAAAACAGCCTATCCTGCCTTGACATAGTACAAAATAGACTCTGTGGCTTAGTGGGGGATGCCCTTTTCTCTACCCTGCAACCTCTCTCCCACAGAAGAGACGCTGCGAGCCTATCCTTGTTTTATCATTATTTCCATGGCAGGTGCTCGTCTGAACTCCAGTCTCTGGTCCCCCCTCGCCAATCTTTCACGAAAAACACCCGTCTAGCTGAATCCACTGTGAAAAATTTCCCCCCCTCTATATCTGTGCCTAAATCAAAACGCGGATTCCATGAACAAAGCTTCTTTCTTAGAACTGCACGCCTGTAGAACTCTGTTCCGTCTGCCTGCTTCCCATCTGTCTAAAACCTGGATGTGTTCAAGTCCAACGTTAACAAATTCCTAATGAACCGCTCCCTTAAGTAAACACTTCATTAAATCTCCACACTAACGTACTGTACTTGCAATAACCATTATCCCTGAGTGGCTTCCGGGCCTTGATAAGTGGTAACCGGCGTGTAAAAAAAAAAAAAAAATTATTTTACTCAATTACGATTTCAAAATGAAACACCTAGCATCTAGTAAGATGGTTTATAGAGATTGATCCCCAGTAAAACTGAATTTGAAGAAACTATTATAGCAGCACTAAAAGAAGAAAATGAACTAACAGATATATTGATAAATACTGTTAGGGAACTTCTTGTTAGACTTGAGGAAATAACGAAAGCAGCGAAAACAGATAAATATATTAATAATGTAAAAAAAACAAGTGGGACAAGACAAAAAGAATAGAAAAGGATTAAAAGTGTTTCTATTTTCTATGTGTGATGAAACTCTGATGTACGCAAGTATTACAAAAGAAAATCCTAAAAGAATTCGACATGGGATATCTTGGAATCTCCAGAATGAAGGCCCTAATGAGAGGATTCACCTACTGGCCTGGAATGGATCAGGACATTAAGAAAATGGTGAAATTATGTAGAAGTTACCAACTAGCTGCAAGATCTCCCCCCATACGGACACAACCTTGGCCTAAAACAGATGTACTCTGGACACGCATCCATATAGATTATGCAGGACCTCTGAAGGGATATTATTACCTAGTAATCGTAGATAGTATGTCAGAAATTTTTAAATACAGCGGCAAACACAATAAAAGCGCTGGACGAGGTATTTAGTCGGTTCAGAGTTCTGAAAACAACTGTTAGTGATAATGGCACTATGTTCACAGGTCAAGAATTCAAGCACTATTGTGAGGCACTGGCCATTGAACACATTACAACACCAACTTTTAACCCTCGATCAAACGGACAAGCGGAAAGATTTGTCGATACTTTTAAACGAGCTTTAAAAAAGAATAAAAACATCGACACGGAAGAAAAAAGCATTCAAAAATTCTTAGCAATATATAGGATAATAACAAATACAAATGCAAATGCTAAATTATCCCCAGCTGAAATTATGTTTGCCAGGAAGGTACGTTTGCTGTTTGACCAGTTAATCCCAAGAGAAAAAGTTTAAAAAAAGTATCAAGGATAATGTAAGATACAAGACTTAAAATGACGGGGATAAAGTTTTCTTCAAAAATTATCAGGCAGGGAAGAGTTTTTGGGAAGAAGGCATAATCTCAAGAAGAATTGGGAGAATGGTTTACATTATAAAAGGGCAAACTTTTTCCACAAAAAACATATTAACCAACTGAGACTCCGATACATAGAAACAGTCAGAAACCAAGAGTTACCAATGGAAGTGCTATATGACACTTTCCATATACAACCTCCAAACAAGGAAGTACCAGCAACTCAGAAATCCAATCACTCTCCAAAACTAAAAAATCGGCAAACACAAATCGTGAGGAGAAGTGAAAGGAAAAGGACCGAATTTTTTTGACAAAGTTTAAAAAAGAAAAAATGGTAGAAGCAAAATTCTATGGAAGAATTTAGCTTGGGAGGAAAGTGTTGTTATGTAATGACCTAACATCCCTTCATAGATGAAATGAACTATACCCTCTCACGTGAGTAAAAGAGAAGGAAAAAAGACAGGAAGAGAATAAGACAAGTGTAGAGGCCAGAAAGGAGTTATCCCCCTTTCGCTCAGACTTTGCATAAGTGGAGTTATCCCCCTTATAAAAGGACAGGCGAATCGCCATTATTTGTTTACACTTGTTCACGGCGACACGCTGTCGGATTAGAAATCCAGCTTGCTTAAACGCAAACCTTACAACAAGATGTAAATCTCATGTCACCTATATTCCCTTGTAAATAAACCCTTTTGTCTTTCACCCATCACCCCGTGTTTCTTGCTGGATTCTTATTTAATGTAAGGATATAACATAGATTCACTGTTGATATAATAATTAAGTGATTGGTTTTGTGCTACGAAACAGATACTGTCAAGAATTTTATAAGTCAACTGAATTAAAGGAATAAATTATAATATGGTCAACATCATGAATTTTGGAATATAACTTTTTGTCATTTATTCTCTCTCACTCTCTCTCTATATATATTGATTTGCAAATTGTCGCTGGTTTTCATCTTTCTTCCTTTTTATTCAGTATGGTAATTTTCCATGATGAGGATTAATGTACATCGCCATAACATGCAAATTCAAGACGAAGGATTCTAACGCCTTCCAGTGGTGGAGTTATTCTGAAATCCAGTTTTGAAGAAACAAGAGAAAAACTGATTTGATTCTTGCGGCAAATCTTTATATAGGTATGTTCTTGAACGTTCCAGCCTGTATTTCTATGTGAGGAAACATAGCCTAGTTCCTTTGTTCCATGTGTGCTTGCACGTTCTGATATGCGTGGATGTTGAAAATGGTGATTGCTATGAAAATATTCCTGTCGTGGATTTGTCCCTGTTATGGAGTTAAATGGTAATAAACGAAAGCAACACAGGATTTTTAGGAATGAAACATGTATTCAAATAAATTACAGGCAAAGTTAGTTGAGTATATCCATTCCTCAACGGTAGGATGTTTGCAAACGTCCAGCCTGGTCGCGTTCCAATCTCAGACTGCCGGGCACCAGTCTCATTACAGGAAGTGACGTCACCAGAGGAAGTGACGTCATAAGATAGTCCATTAATCCCATGGAGGGGCGTCTCTAACACCTCCCTCCCAAGCTTTTTGTTCGTAAAAGCTGTCAGTACCTCTTCCTTTTAGGGTTTACCATCAATGGCTCGGAAAACTTTCTCTTATGGAATGACCGCCGTAGTTCAGGTGTTGGTTGAGGAGGTTCAAGATCAAAAGTTTCGAAGACAGTGTCTATCGGCTCATCTTCCAATGGTGGACTCTCGCTGGTTTCAACTAATCGACATCTTCTAAGTTGGTTCTGGTGACGTTTGTGGATATATGTTGGTCCTTGGATGATATATACCATGTCACCGACTCTCTTAATAATTGTACCCACCTCCCAGAATGATGTGTTGTTTTTATAATTGTTGAAAAACACTCTTTCACCTGGTATGAAACGTTTACTGGGTACATAAGTGGTCACTAGTGGCCTTGACTGTTTTGGTAATAGCTTGTCAAAAACGGATCTCACTTTCCGCACAAACATCGTTTCTTCAGGTGAGACTGCTGTTGGTGTGTTCAGGTTGGGTATAATCCTATACACGTGTAGAAATTGTTCAAGTGCTTCCTTTTTCTCCGGTAGAGACACTGGGAGTTCTCTGATTGTGTTGCCCATCATCATTTTTATTACCCCGTCCGTCCGAAGAGTGGCAATGATGGAATCTTTAAACGGATAGATAGACTATCCGCATGGCTAATTTGTTTCGAAGACAAGTATTCCTTAGGTTGCTTTGGCTTGGGAATTCTTTTGGCGCGGGTTTTTTAGATTCTGGCTTTGCAGATTCAGTTTTTTTTTTCCTCTTTTGGCAGATTCTGTTGAAGCTTCCTTTTTCGATTTTTCTGTTGCTGCGAATAGGACGTTACGTTTCTCCTTAAAAACGGGCAGAGTGTTTTCTTTTAGTTCGAATCTTGCTATAGCTTTGTACATTTTCCGTGTCCTGGTGAGAATACTTCTGGAAATTTCTCTTTTAACTCATCCTTCAATTGTTGCTCCTCCGTAGATGATTCCGCCACCCTATTACAGAATTTATTCATAGGTTGGTCGTCCCACAATTCGAATCGCTCGATCCAATCAGTGCCAAACAGGTTTTCTGATGTCCTATGTACATACACTTTCACTTTTTTCGTAACACCATTTAAGGTCACCGGGAGTGTGAGTTCTCCCTCAAATTCCACTTTATCGCCTGTCACAGCTCAAGCTGATTTGTTCGCCAACGCATAGTTAGTTTCCTTAACCTTTTCCACATCTGAAGGTTAATGATGGACAGGTCTGATCCGAAATCCAATTGTAGATGCACAGTTTCATTTGCGATGTTAACTGTGACATATTTGTGCCGGTTCTTATCCGAATCCAAGTCGAATCTAGTCTGTCAGACGCTGTTCTTGATGTTGTTCTTCCTGCACTGCGTCGATTTGTGGCCCTTCCTGCCACATTCGTTGCAGTACTCATATTGTAAAAACATTGACTCGACCAATGTTTCCCGCTACAGCAATAGCACAGGCTTGTAGGGGATCCAGGTCTTGTGACTGGGTGGTACTTATTGGGTGTAGCCTGAGTTTTCTTACTTTCAGCTTTGCTTTTTTGGTGAGTATTTTTCCGGTTTGAAAGGTCGTCCTTCTAATGAATAATGTTTGTTGTTCCTTTGTTATTTATTTTTTCTAAAATCCGATTGCTGCATCGGAAAGGCCAGTTAAAAATACATAATATACTTTGTTATTTTCTTTAATTTAATCCCTTTTTTAGAATTTATTAGACAAAATTTAACTTTTATTTTACCGTGCCAATATGATCATCACTGTATATATATATATATATATATATATATATATATATATATTAGATACGCATACACTGGTAGCCAAGTTGAATATTGAAATGCTCATATCTTTGGTTTTATGGAACGAAACTACATGAACATTTGCAGGCTTTTTGATTATAATACTATTCTATGGTTAAAATTTTATGACAATTGGTAAGAAAGAACCTATAAAATATGCCCAAATTTGCCAACATTTGTATATATATATATATATATATATATTGTGTCCTGCAAGCCAGCTTCATTTTTATTGTTTTGGTTATCTCACCTGTGGCCACTATCTATATATATAAAAATGTATCTCTTGGTTCGTTCGCAATTAATAGTCTAAAACACCACTGGACGGATGGCTTCCATGTTTTGGTATGTTTACTATATCCATGTGTGTTTTTATATATTTCTTTTTAATTATAACATTATACTTAATTTTTCTATGATAAATAGGTGGTTTTCTTTGTACCGATAGGCCATTTTTTTTTTATTTAGGGACAATTATTTATTACCGCTTCCTGTCACGTGACCAGTATTTCCTATTTAGCGGTTTTCCTGCTAGATCTGGAGATTTCGTTTGCAATCTAGTGGGGAATTCTAGAAAATCTGGAGATATTCCGCACCCACACCCGCAATTTTAGATTAAAAAATAAAGAAAAGCGCTTGAAAATACTTTAAAACAGAAAATAAACTCATTCATGTAAGTAAAAAAAAGTAGCATTTATTGCCTTTGGTAACAATTATTTATTGATTATTTGTTTTGTTTTTCACCTTTTTTTTTGGCTAACCATTCTTAAATCTTGCTATAAAATCGATTTTTCCATATACATTTTAGGTGGGGGGGGGGGCATTTCAACCTCCGAAGTTTAGTTTAAAATACGATCTAAGCAACCCCGCTTTATTTAGAAGTATTTAGTCGAAAATTGTAAAAAGCAAGAAATAACAGCAAAAAAAAAAAAAAACTTATACCAATACAGTAGAATTTAATTATCTACCAACCTAAATACTTTTAACATGCTAAAACAAAGTTATTTTTTTTATTTTTTTGATTTCAAAATATGTTGCACCATTATTGTGATGTTTAATTTGCAGTATATTTCAATTTAACTTTTATAATAAAAAGTTTGAGTTAATGATTTGTTTCTTGCAAAAAAAATAAAATAAAGAAAATACCCTCTCTGAGAAAACAGGTAAAACTAGCTGATAAAATATGTAAGCCTTCTGGGGAGCTAACCGCTTCAATATAATTCCAGAAACATATAGTGAGAAAACACGGAACATTTTATATATTGAATATACTATATTCATTATTTTTTTATGGTAGAAAGTTAAAATATGGAGTTTTTGGGGGGTGAATTAGCGATTTTTTTAAATTTCAGACGATAAAAGTTAAAAATCTAGCGATTTTCTGGCGATTTCTTTCTCCTAATCTCGCGTTTTTTTTTAAATCTCAGTTGCCAACACTGCATGTAAAGGATATTTTGGTCTCACCACTACACAGAATGTGTTTACAATATCGGTAAATTTTCAATGGGTTTAATCACATGATTATTGATAATGTAATCATGTGATTGAAATTTAATTTAAATTAACCACACGTGGTTGCTTTCCTATCAAATATTCATCGAAAAATGGTAGGTACAGACAAAATGAATGCCGACGCTCAAAGTGTATAAATATTTTGATCCCTCCCTTTACTTAAAAATACACCAAAAATCAGGAAATTAACCAATTTTAATGAAAATTTCAGTATTTATCAAATAATGACCGCAGAATATAATGAACTAATTATTTTTACTTAACTCTTAGTGAAAATGTTCTATTTTGTTTAAACAAAAAGTGCCTTTACTAAAGTTATGGTTTTCAGTAGTAAATAAAAACCTAAGAATTTATTTTTGCTTTTTTTATATAAATAAAGCATCATAATTTGTAACAATAAAAAATAATTTTTACAGAAACATTTCGATAAAAGCCCCTAAAGTCCGTATTAATGAATTCGATATAACTAGAAGAAAAATGAATTTCTCAGTAAATTAAAGATTCAATTAGGTTCCTATTTCAGTCACCTAAATTATTTAGGGTGAAATGAGTTTAGGAATTTATAGCCAAACCTAAATATATTTTTTTTTTGCTTAAAAAAATAGCATTAATACAGTAAGTTATGTAAAATTTGCATAGAATGCTCTGCTTTACGGTTGTTGTAAAAATGGAATGGAAATTTGAATTTCGTTCCCTTTTAGATTCGGTACATTTTTACATTATGTCCAACTCATCGTTCACATTCGACACGTCAACTTTTATAGCTTTTCGGTTATGCTGGCAAGGTTAGGGGTGTCTATTCCGAAAGCCGTTCTAACATGGGTAGATTGGTAGGTGTGTCAGAAATTTTGTGAAAAATAGTGAATAATTCCACCCCGTCTTTCCAAGCTTATAACTCCTCGAAAAATGTAACTCAAGCCCTAATTTTTTTTTTTTCAATTAAAGGAGCAAGGACCAAGGTTTCATTAAAAAAAAAAAAAAAAACGTTTTTTTTTGTTTTTTGTTTTTTTTAAAAGGTTTTAAACTTCGGATTTTACAGGTAAATTTCTAAAAACACTACTTTTTTTTGTTTTACATTTGAATATATTATTTATTGACCTGTTGTCTTCAATTTGTGATATATAAAACTTTGGTGAGTAAATTAATTATTTACTTTTTAACAGACATTTCAAAATGGGAGGCGTGAATTATTCGACCCCCTGTCTTTCCAAGTTTATAACTACTCGAAAAATGTAATTCAAGCCCTAATTTTTTTTCAATCAAAGGAGCAAGGACCAAGGTTTCATTAAAAAAAAACAACAAAAAACAAAAGATAAAACAAACGTGGTTAAAAAAAACTTCGAAGTTTACAGGTAAATTTCTAAAAAACACTACGTTTTTTGTTTTAAATTTGAATATATAATTTATTGACCTTTTCTCTTCAATTTGTGATACATAAAACTTTGGTGAGTAAATTAATTATTTACTTTTTAATAGACACTTGAAAATGGGGGAGGGCGTGAATTTAAAAAAAACGTTTGTCTAAAATATCATATTCAGTTTATTGGAAAGAGCATAAAATTTCACATTGATCCTGAAAATATCGTAAAAATAGAATCAATAGAAAAATTTTGATAGATTTTTAAAGTTTAAAAATTGAAAAATATTGAGTTTGTAAAATTCATTACTGTTTTTTAAAAAATAAAAAAAAGATATTTCTATTACATTTAAAACAACTTTAATAGTTTATTTTGGAAGTATAATCTATAAAGAAAATAAACAACCCACTTTTAAAAGAGAAATTACGAGTTTTCTATATTTTATTTGCAGTTTCGTGATAGGGGTGTCAAAAATTCCTACAAAAATTCTGATACATCTACTGGATTGGAGTGTTTATTCGTTGTAAACGTACCCGACAACCTATAAATGTCGACATTTCCAATGTGAATGGTAAGCTGGACTTATGTAAAAAAAATAACAAAAAGATATACCAAACTGACTTTTTCGTTTAAAAGTGGAATTATTTCCCTTTCCTTAACTTTTTTTAAAAAATATTTTGTGTTTTATATACATAAAGTACAATTGTTGAATGTTACTGTTTTGATTATATTCATTGGGGGGGGGGGCACAATTAAAAAATTAAGAAAGATTAAAACGGAGCAAAATTTAAGTTTCCGTTCCATTTTTACAACAACCGTAAAACAGCGCATACTCAGCAAGTTTTATCGTAATTTATAAGCATAATGTTGAAACACTAAATCAACATTTTATTTATTTTTCTGCATAATTAATGATGGAAGTATTTTTCTGTTTATTTTCTGAACATCTGTTAAAAAAAAAAAAAAGATTTGTACATTCTCTTGAAAAAAGAATCAAACTTGTCTCTACTTTCACATAACTATTTACAGTGTTCATGTAAAGCATTCATCTGTTCTTTTTATAATAAAAATTCCGTTTTCAAAGAGAAACGTTTACTGCCAAATTTCTTTAAAAAAAGTGCAAGTTTTCCTGAAAAAAAAAACTTTCACCTAACAATTTATGGTAAAAAATTAATCTTTTTTTGGGAAAAAAACCCCAACTTTTATTGATTAAAAAAAATTGCAAAAAATAATAAAAGTAAATAAACGAACAAAATGCAATTTTTCTTGAGGAATGTGTACCATTTTAACAAACTGAGCCACAGCAACGCGTGGCCGGGTACAGCTAGTGTGTGTGTGTGTATATATATATATATAAACACAAAAAAATAAGTAAACAAATTGATAATTATTCAATGTTTTATTATGAAATTCTTATTCATAGATATAATATATAATAGAAAAAACAATTAAAACAAAAAAACACAAAAGTTTAAAAAAAAATGTTTTTTTTACAAAATGTTTCGGTTATATGAACAAGAATTTTATAAAAGTGAATTGGATTTTGTACATGAGAGATTTTTGCTGTTCCCTATCTCAGAGCAGGAAGAAAAAAAAAAGAAAAGAGATCATTTCAAAATTTTGTTTTAATTGAAAAATTCTTTTACAAGTTGAAAGGAGGGGGAAAAAGTGACAAGTTGAAAACTATACAAAAATATATTTTTGCTTCTTTTTAAAAGCAAGTTCCATCACAGACTTATCAAATTTAGCATCTTTAGAAGCAAAGGTAGAAACTTCCAAAAGTTCTAGAAACGTCCTTCTTGGGCGTTTTCTCTCTCAAAAAAACTGTTGTTAGAAAATTTTTTTTTTTTTTTTAAGATAAAAAAAAAGGAATAAAGAAAACTTTTTTTAGAAAAAATTTTTTTTTTAAGATAAAAATTCAAACATTAAAAAATATCAAGAAAAGTGCAAGTGAAATGAATGTTTACTTTTATTTAATCATCAAATTAACAAATCGAGAAAAAAACATGGTAACATCTAATTAAGTGTCGTGAATCGTTGGAAATTTGAACAGTTTTTGGTTGGTTGGTTGTTTTTGCTTTATGGCATATCAACCCTTTTCAGGTTATTTAATGCCGAATCCAGTTATTTTGAAGAAAATTTTTTTAATAGAATATATCTTTTTTCAAGTCAGTTTCTATTTAACCCATAGTTGGGACCCTAACAGGTACTACCACTCTGGGTCAGAGTGGACCTGGGAGCAATGGCAATTAAAGGGTAGCTCCACACTCCCCAAAGCCCACAAACTGGGGCCTCACCATCGGATATAGTTTAAGGTCATATCCAGGACCCAAGATAAAACTGGATAATTTGATAAATTCTAGTTTACTTGTAATTATTTTTCTACTGGTTCACTTTTCGTAATTTTTCGAATTTTTTTTTGTTTTTTTTACACAGTAATCACCACTTATCAAGGCCCGGAGGCCACTCAAGGATAAGGGAACACAATCACGTAAATAAGTGTTGCCACTTGACAATCACACAAATCAGGAAAAAAAAAAAAAAAAATGAAAATATGGTGTTTATCCAATTTTACCCTAATATGAAAAACCCCTCTTTAAAAAAAGGCACAAAAATTTTATTATGTAGAAAAAAGGCACAAAAAATTTATGATATTAAAAAAAAAAGGCAAAAGAATTTTATGTGAAAAATGGCACAAAAATGTTATTTTATTTTTATTTATTTATTCATTATTAATACATTTTAATCTCAAACAAGGCACAGTGCCACTTTAATGTAGGGAGGTATTATCTGGGACATAATTTGCAGGCATACTATGTAGGGAGCTGAGCATCAAGATGTCTATTTACATTGCACTTACATTTCTGCAGTATAGTCCGGGAAGCAGGAACCAGAAAGGGAATTCCAAAGTCTAGCAGTGCTAGGGAAGAAACTATTAGAGTAGAAGGCTTTCTTACATCTAGGGATTTCTACTGTGTAGGGGTGGGATTTTGCTGTTTGTTGAGGATAAAAAATAGCAAAAACTTTATGTAAAAAGAATGACAGTTTATTATGTAAAAAAAAAAAAAATGGCACAAAAAAATGTACTTGCATGCTATGTTTTAAAAACAAAGCACAAAAAATGACACAAGTCCATCTAGTATTGTTTTTTTCAAAAAACAAAAAAAATACACATTTTAATGGCAAAATGTCTCATCCACCATTTTCTGTTTTCAGAACTCAGAACTCCTGGACTTAGAAATAGACTTCCAAGCTGTCTCTGATTTATCGTTATTTCCATGACAAGCGCTCGTCTGAGCTCCAATCTATGGTCCCCCTTGCCAATCTTTCATAAAAAAACACTCGTCTAGCTGCAACCACTGTCAATAATTTTCCTCTCTCTTTATCTATGCCTAAACCGAAACGTAGATTCCATGAACAAAGCTTATTTCTCCCAACTGCACGCCTGTGGAACTATCTTACATTAGTCTGCTTTTCAGCTGACTATAATTTGGTTGTCTTCAAGTCCAATGTAGACAAATTCTTGATGAACCGCCCCATTAAATAATCCAATTTACCAAATTTCTACTACTAACGATTACTAAGAAATTATCCCATTGACTACTGTACACTCAATAACCCTTATCCTCGAGTGGCCTTTGGGCCTTGATAAGTGGTGCAAAATCCCACCCCTTCACAATAGAAATCCCACGATGTAAGAAAGCGTACTACTCTAATAGTTACTTCCCTAGGACTGTTAGACCTTGGAATTCCCTCTCAGGCTCCGATTTCCCTGTACTTACATGCAGAAATTCAAATATAATATAAACAGACATCTTACTGCTCAACTCCCTACATAGTACCTCTACAAATTATGTCCCAGATAGTAGCTCCCTACATCAAAATGGCGCTGTGCCTTGTTTGGGGCAAAAATGCAATGTAAAAAAAAAAAAAAAAAAAAACAGCAACAAAAAAAGACATAAAAGAAACAATCAAGAAATGTTAAATGTCCTCATCATAAAAACTGGGGAAAAAATTTGATGCTCAAATGTTAATTTTTTTTTTTTTTTTTTCCACATGTTGAAAAAATTTTAAAACAAAATCCAAGGGATAAACAACAAATGCTTGCCAATGTTTTGATGTTAGGTCAGATGGAGTCAGTTGATTCTAGCAACTTTTGCTAATCAGGATTGCCTGCCAGTAGCTACGAAACCATAAACAAGATCGTAGTGAACAAATAGAGGGTAAAAAAACACACACACCAAAAAATTTAAAAAAAAAAAAAACAATCGAGTTGAACCTGGATCACAAAAAAAAAAAAAAAAAAATCAAACTGAACAAGGATCACAAAAATTAACTTGAACCAGGATCACAAAAATTAAGTTGAACCAGGATCACAAAAATTAAGTTGAACCAGGATCATAAAAATTAAGTTGAACCAGGATCATAAAAATTAAGTTGAACCAGGATCATAAAAAAAAAAAAACCCAATAAAATAATCAAGTTCAACCCGGGTCACAAAAACAAAAACAATCAAGTTCAACCCGGGTCACAAAAAAACAATCAAGTTCAACCAGGGTCACAAAAACAAAAAACAATCAAGTCCAACGATCAAGTGTTACCTTTGTTAATATGTCAAAAAAAAACATTTTCCCAAAAAATCGAAACAAGATAAATAGTACAGAATAAAAAGAGTTAGAAACAATGGACATAATTTACATTTGTTATGTTCCAGACTGCTGTCCGCTTCATTGTTGTTTGAAAAATTTGGCCAATGTCCTCTCTGGCCTTCTTCAAGTGTTACATCATAATGGGTAACCTTCCCGACATTTCAAACATTATTTGTATTATTTTGATTATTCGGATGCCTGTTCTCATCTGCAATTTTTATAATGTTTCAGTCGATGTAATCTATGAATTAATTTGGGAGCAAAAAAAAAATTTTTTTATAATAAAAACAAAAAAAAATAAAGCAAACATTCAAATTACAAAAACGTTGGGTTTGGTTAGTTGTTATAAAAAAAAAAAAAAAAAAAAAATTCTAATTATAACAATTAGTTTGATTTTTTTTTTTTTTTTCCCATGTGTTAATAATGAAACAAGCTGAGCATGCAGGGTCTCCATGCATAAGTGAAAAATTTACTTTCATCATGACTAGTGTTTGTGCAAAATTTTTAAAAAATATTAAAGATATTGAGATAAGTGCGAACAAATAAACGGATGAACGATTTTGGGATAATTTTAACCCTATAATGACCCCCCCCTTACCGGTGGTGGGGTGGGGGTTGGGTGGCTTTTCCCAGAAAATCCATTCTGGTAAAAATTGACGGTACTTGTACAGTTTAGTCAAGACATTAAAAAATGAAAATATCGAAAAAAGTTTAAATTGTATGTATCCGTTATGGGACGAAGTTCTCTGAAAAAAAATTTCACTTAATTTCATCAAGTAGTTTTCTTTTTTTACAGCGAAAAAACAATTTGTTATGACACCGAGCAAAATGTTCGATTTTTAGGAAGAAAAGCTAGTATTTAGAGATGAGGAAGGGTGTCAGCGCTTTAACTGGAGTTATCTCCCTTTGGCATTTATAAAATTCAAACAAATTTTTTTTTTTTAAATCTAATATGGCCGCCTTCAACATGCTCTCATAAAAACGTGCTTTTTCCGCTGTAAAAAAAAAAAAACTACTTGATGAAATTAAGTGAAACTTTTTTTTGGAGAACTTCGTTCTATAACGGATACATACAATTCAAACTTTTTTTCGATATTTTCATTTTTTAATGTCTTGACTAAACTGTACAAGTACCAAATTGACTTTTACACCATGATTAATGTTTGTGCAAAATTAAAAAAAAAAAAAAAATTCAAGGAGTGGTTATTACGAAAAGTGCCAACAAACAAACGGGAATTTACTAGGTCCAATACTTTTTTTGTTGGGGAACCAAAAAAAGAAAAAGTGAAAACAAATTAATTGACCCCCCCCCCCACTCCCATATCTCATCCCAAACATTAAAGAAAGAGAGAAAAAAAAAAAAACGCATTTGACTGAAAATATAATTGATAACAGTTTTTTGATAAGCACCGCTTGTCAATTTCTAATTTTGAAACCTTAAGCCATCGTTTCTCTTCTACTCACTTTTTTTTTTATTTTATTATTTTAAATTCATATAAAAAAAAAAGTGGCATTCACCCTAGAAGAGTTCAACCATATTTCTTATAAAGAGGAAGTTTGATGTCAGTCCTCAGTCACTTGTATTCGTCACAGAATGAATGTCATATTCCCAAAATCAGTTGCTTGTACATCCTTATCAGGGAAGATGATGATGTTAGGTTTGTTACAGTTCTTATACAAGAAAGTGTCAATGTCTTTGCATATACGGCGCTTGGTATTCGCAAATGGTCACCCATCTGGTACTGACCAGGCTCAATGTTGCTTAACTTCAGTGATCTAACAGGCACACGTGTGTCAACGTAATTGTGCCGTATATGAATTCATATTGTCCGACACTGTCCAAAATGTAGTCATTTTAGTTTTTAACTTTTTTTTCCATATGTCTACAGAAAAAGAAATAAAAATTTAGATGTAAGGGAGACAACTAATGTATTATTTCTGAACTACAGTCTGCAAGTCTTGTTCAATCATAAATATATATATATAAAATAACATCCGATCCTGCATTTTGCTAATTCCTACTTTTTGATGAGAAGGAAAGTATTTCTTCGAAACTCCGCAGATTAAGGACTATCCACTTATCAAGTGTTTCCTTTTCAGATTAAATATGCTTTTTAACGCTTTTTCACAGTGTTTTTTAACATGTTTTATTAACTGTTTGCTCATATATATATATATATATACATACATATAATAATAAAATCAAAAGGATGTAGTGTTTACCTGATGTACGCAATGGTAAACTTCAATCTAATATAAATAACAGTATTTATATATAGAAAATGTAATCCCAACCGAATTAAAAAAGCTCAATATGCAATAGAGTATAGCTTATTATAAGAGAAAGAAAATTAAAACTGTAAGTTGAACTTTACAATAAAAATTTATTGTTTGACCGAATACTTCAAAAAACAATTTACAAAATCTTTATTCCGTGGAGTTTCAACGAATGCTATTTTTGCCATTCTTTTCATGAGAGGATAGAAAGAAATCAGTAAATTATTTGTTGATTTCTTTCTGTCCTCTGATAGGAAGAATAATAAGAATAGCATTCTTTGAAACTCCACTGGAGTATTCAGTCGAACAATAAATTTTGATTGTAAATTTCAACTTACAGTTTTAATTTTCTTTTTCTTATATATAACTAGCGGGGGTACCCGGCGTTGCTCGGGTGTTTGTAGGTGTGTGTGGTATTAAATAAAAAAGAAACCGGGGGGAAGGGGGGGGGGGAGTTGGTAGGATCGAACCCGCTGAAGCGAAGTTTGAAAATAAAAGCGTCCAGCCAGAATGAGTTACTGAAAGATGTTTGAATTTATTTAAGTAAGAACCAAATTGACAGGTGCGCGCACGGAAGTCGTTAAGCGTTATGAAGACGACGACAACGTCAATGACCAAGTTTGGTTGTTATAAGCGAAGTAAAAAAAGAAAACAACGTTAAAACGGGGGGGGGGGGGAATCAAAACATTAAAAAAAAACACAAAAAAACTAACGTAAGGCAAACGAACGATGAAAACAGAAAAATGAACACATGAAAAATGGCTTAAATAAGCCTGTTTCGATATTAAAATTTAAAAAATCGGTGGGTACCCGGGTGTTTTTTGGGTGTGTGGTCGGGGGTGGATAAGCGAAGTAAAAAAAAAAAAACAGAAAAACGAACGTTACGTGAAAAATGGCTTAAATAACATTGGTTCAATATTTAAATTTAAAAAATCGAAAAAAAAAAAGAAGACATCTCACACCACCATTCGAACCCAAAACGCTTAATGAACCAACGCGCTGATCAACCGACCTAACGCAACGTATATGAAATTTGTTCAGTTTTTCAACTATTTAAAGTAAATCAGGTCATGATATCATCTGGCGCATGCGTAGAACCGGTCATTGTCACGAGAAGACCGTTTTTGTTGACCCTCCCCTGTCGAAATTTGTCGATTTTGGGGTGAAAAAATGAACGTTTTTGGCCAATTTTTCGAGCGAAGGATGGAGCTTCGATATGATACAGAGTTTGTGAATTTGTCGTTGTGCCTGTCGAAAGTTTTTAGCAGACACACAAACATACACATACATTTTCGCTTTTATATATATATATATATATATATATATATATATATATATATATATATATATTTTTGCAAAGTCAATACAACCAAATATAAAATGAGAACATCGTATGGTGTATTTTCTTATGCATTACAATTGTTTTATAACTATTTGGACAAATTCAAATATATTATTTAAAAATATTCCAAAATAGCTACTCATCAGACAGCAAAATATATATTATATATATATAATATATATATAATATATATATATATATATATATATATATATATAAATCCTCAACATATATAAAAACAAGAAGCAACGACAGAATTCGCGCATAAGCCTGACGAATCCTATAGTTGGATGAAACGCAGAATATTCAGTGTAGCTTAATCGCCATATATATTTTATAAATTACTAACTAGCTCTACCTACGTATTGAGCACTTTTGAAATAAATACTTAAAGTTTACGCATAAATCTATACTTTCGTATATTAAATTTATGTGAATAAATAAAGTAGTTATATATATATATAGAGAGAGAGAGAGAGAAAGAGAAAATGACAATATATATAAATATATATTAATGCATATTCATTTATTCAATAAGGATGATGCATCAATTAGGGGTGTAAAATAAGTAAAAACTCTTTATACCATGATATTTCAAAGCTTAATGCTTCTCATCAGAAGAGGGGAGAAGATGCTAGGTAACATAATAGGGATGCAACGTTGATATAAACTCCAAAACAATATGTTGAGCTTTGCATTATCCTGATACGTCTCCTCTTAAAGAATCAATTTTATTCTTTTAACTCCTCTCTCTCTATATATATATATATATACACACACTAGCCGTAAAATATGCTTAAATATGATAATTTATACAGATTTTGTATTATTACAGAGCCAATTAAAATTATACATTTCAGAAGTTGATGCGGTTCAAAAGGTTGTAGACTGCAGACCAGCCTCCACACTTTGTGGATAAACACATTTGCTATGAGACATTAACCACCACAAAATGTCTAAAAGGTGTATAGACACATGAGATAAGAGCAGTTTATCCGGAGAGATGAAATGAAGGGTTCTGTTTGAAATTTCTAAAAGGTTACCAACTGAAGAAGATTGAAGAGTCAAAATGGTGTTGTCATAACGACAAAGAATAAAGACAGCAGTCGGAAAGATGTAAACAAATAAAATGGTTCTTGTCTAGAATTTCCCCAATATTAAAAACCAAAAAATAAAGAAAAATCTGGATGATGGACGTACTCATGATGAAATGAAAATATCATATTCCAAAAATCATGCAAACTGATCAGTAGTTTTATTTCCATAAAGAAAATCATTTTTAAGTGATTAATGAGAATTAGAAAGCATTATAACATAAATCTTGCAAGGTTGAATTATTGTTGAGTTATTTCTCTTTGTTTCTTAACATTTTTTTTTTTCAAAATGACAAGAAACAATCACTTCCTGGATACTCAAAGTTTGATTCTCTTTTTTCTTATTTAAAAATAAAACTACTTGATCAATTCATGTGATTTTTGGAATATGATATTTTTCGTTTTTTTTTTGCTGGAATGTACATCATACAGATTTGTGTATTCATTTATTTTATTTTTTTGAGGCTGTTATCCTCATCTTCTTAGTTGTTGTTTCATCACATTTCGGCCAACTCATCCTCTGGCCTTCTTCAGGTCATTAACTGTGATGGGATAAGAATGCTGAAGGTGAGTATTGTCTGAAGATAGCGGTTTCAATCCTATCCAAAGCAGGCCATAGGATTAGTTGGCCAAAATATGGTGAGACAACAATTATGGAAGGCAATAATTACTGGGGATACACTTACAAGACTCAGCATTCATATCTCATTGCAGTTAATCACGTGAAGAAGGCCAGAGGATGAGTTGGCCGAAATGTGGTGAAATAACAACTATGAAAATAAGGATAACAGTCTGCAAAAATGGGGGAAAAAAAAAGAAAGAAATGAATGAATACACAAATTATGAAGCCTCATTTTAAAGGATTTCAAAAAATGTTTTCTATTATTTTTTAATATAGGAAGACTTCATAGCAAGAACCAATCGTGTATTTCCACATGTACACTCATATCAAATATTGCATAAATAAATCAGGAGGATAATTTTATAAAATAGTTCCTATTGAAAAAACAAATTAGCATACACCAAAATTCATGGAATTTTTTTTTTTACTATTTTGACGCCATTTTAAATCTCTATTTATGAAGAGGTATATTAAGGGGAGTTAAGCAGTGACAAAATTCATGATGGCGACGGAATTCTGGCTACAGATAAAAAGTAGAATTTCATAAATAAAAGCAAAATTACTGGATTAATTTCCATAAGTTTTGGTGAACAGTATTTTTTCCATCACAGGTAAGTACTTCATAAAAGTTTTTTTTTTTTTTTGTGTTTTTCTTTTTATCAGCAATATTTCATATGGACGTAACCATGGAGTAGTATATAATAAAAAAAAACCTTATACGGATATTATCATCAACTATACGATATATTAGTTGTTTAGCACCATATAGAAATAATGATTCGATGAACCAAAGGCCAAGCAGGAAGGCAAAATATAACGCAAAAATATATTAATCTGGTAGATGACCTTCCGTGCTTAAAATACAAATGATTAAAAATGTTAGTTTAAATATGGTATTGAAAAAAAAAAAAAAAAAAGGAAGAATTTTTTATGTAGTTTATTGAGTAAAACTATTTTTTAATAAGTTGCTTAAAAAAAGGGTGGGGGAAGGTGGGGGAGGTTTACTTATCTCCTACGCTTTTTAATAAAATGTACAAAAAGTCATAGGATTCCTTTTGGGCTTGGTGCGGATCAATAACCTTGGCATGCCTCTTTGAGGTCTTCATCTGGTTTTCAATTTCCAAAAAACCTTTGTCTCCTGACAGGATAGTGAATGGAATATGCTTTGGAAGGCGTTCGTCCATCTTTCCCACCTGGAATAGTTAAAAGAAAAAAAAAGAAATATACAAGGTTAAAAAAAATTTTTAAAATAGAAAACATACATACAGGGTGGAATGATAAAATTGTTGCCCTAGAAAAGACGATATGATTCCATTTCCGTTTGATTAAAACCGGTTTTCTTTTTTTTTGTTGCAGACCATCTACTAGTTGGTCAGTTGTATACAAATCCCAAGAATGATAGAAGCTTTCTATCAAGTCTGTAATTAACACAAAATTTAACAAGCAAGATCGGAGATGCGCCACTGTACAACTCATGCTCTCCACTGACCCAAGTTATGATAACAGGACCATTGCCAACATCCTCAAAATGCATCGCTGCATTGCCATGAATAACAGAGACATGCCCAGGGTGATGAAAACAAAGTTTCCAGCCACGGTTATGGTCTTTGGTGTGCTTTCAAGTGAAGGCCACATCATGCCACCTCACATTTTCGAAGTCGGCTTGAAAGTCAACACCAAAGTGTACCTGGATGTGCTGAAGAGTGTGGTGATCCTCTGGTGCAATCAGGTGGCCGCTGGCAGACCGTGGGTGTGGCAGCAGGACTTAGCACCAGCCCACAAATACAAAGAGACCCAGGCTTGGCTTCAGAAGAAGTGATATGACTTTCTATCCTTCTCTTACTGCTCCTCCCCCGACCTGAACCCCAGGGTTGCAGTTGGAGTCAGATTTCTAAGAGTACTAGGAGTTGAAGTTGGAACTTTTTATCCGACTCCTTAAGTCTAATAATTTCGTCAAGGGTGTGAATTCCATATAGAAACGTTGATTTAATTTGAATAAAATAAAATATGCATCAAGTGCGCTTGAAAGCCAAATCACAAGTAATATGAGGAAAATAAACAAATATTTTACTTGTTTGAAATTTATAACATAAATATATTTTGGAGCTAAACTCCATCTTCAGTATGTTGTTTTTCTTTTCTTTTCTTCTTGCCATGTTGTAAAGTTGGAGAAAGAAAAGTCTGTAAAGAGCCGCACGTTGTATCTCAGCAGTTATATTTTGAAATGTTATAAATTTCAAACAAGTAAAATATTTGTTTATTTTCCTAAAATTATGTTGTGATTTGGTTCTCAAGCGCACTTGATGCGTATTTTATTTTATTCCAATAAATTTTTTAATTTTTTTTACATGGTTTTCCTGTTTAGTTTTACCAGTTGCACAATTTAGCAGTTTTTGTTTTGCATGGTTTTGCTTTTATTTTTGGAGATATATCATATTTAGTACTGTACTGCAATGCTTCTACTTCAAGATATTTTGGTCCGTCGGATCACTGTAAATCCTGTCTGGACAACTTTTGGTTGTGATGTCACACAGGATCAATGAAAATTCTGTCTTTGAGTGAGATCACTGTGGATTACATTGGATAACAATCGGATTGTAATCCAAAAGTTATCCAGTTCCTGCATCAAATGGAATTTAGCAATTGGATTAGTTCAGGATTGATCCGGAATTACAATCTCATCCAGAAAAACAAAACAAAAAACGAGCCTAAATCAATAAGAACCAACCCAGGATACTGCAGCCCTTTATAGCTTTCTCCTGTTTTTCCTTTGACCCTCTTTTGATAAAGGCAATATTATCTTTTAAAATATTTCTTCTCTGTATAATATGTCTTTACTTCCCTCTGCTGAAGAGAAGCGTTTAGCTTCGAAATATCATAGCCTAAAGAGGTTTCCCTATTCCTAAATATTGTATTCCCTTTTGAACTGATAGCACAATAAAATTTCATTGTAAATTTTTTTTATCCCTTTTCTATCTTAACTCATTCTATAAAGCTGGTCGAGTGTATACGTGAGTATATTTATCATACAAGTGAATGTTAAACGTAAAAAATGATATACATGAAAAGTATTTATAAAATGCTGAATAGATGTGGGAGGCTGGTATATGGATCTGCAGAATAGATTTCCACAAAGGGGTAAAGAAGTCAGGGGTCGAAGATATCAAAAGAGTCGGAATCGGCATCCTAGGAGTCAGACTTTTACCATCTGACTCCACAACCCTGCTGAACCCGCAGGACTACTTCGTTGGTCATATGTTGAGAACATCACCAACATGACCTCCCACAACATTAAAGCCAGCCTAATCACCATCATTTGCCGAGTATTCACAGAGCTCCCGCCAGCGCTTGTGGACAAAGCGTGCTCCCAGTTCTGTATGAAGGCGGCTACATTAAATAGATGTCATCTCTACTACTTAATCAAGTTACCTGAATTGATTTTTTTCAATAAAAGTTTTAAAATAAAGATGTAGTATCGTTTTCTTTAGGGTGACAACTGTATCATTCCAACCTGTATTGAGATTACTAGAAAGCAGATCCCACTGGTATGGTCACATTGACAGAATGAATGAGCGGTTCTGTGTTAATAGCTGAGGTAGCAAAGGCAATCAGCAGGGAAATGCCAGAGAAAACATGGGAGGAATTATAAAAACAGACCTGAAGGATAAATAAAGACCTGACCAGAGATAGGTTATTTTGGAAGTTGGTTTCTTAAAGCCATCTAATGCATGCCAGTGGATGAAGTAAAAAAAAAAACATCTGTCATTATTAACAAGCAGAGCATTACCATTATCGATCAATGTAATATGATGTAAATAAGTCAAACCTGACCAGTGAAGGTTGAGGATATGAGTTGCATGGAGAGAAATGATATCAGAATGATATGATCGATGTTCAATGTGTATCTTGGAGACAAACTTAGATCTTATGACGTCAGAGAAAGATGAAATCTGGATTGTATAAGGAAGATCTTTTTGTTAGTAACTTTTTCTGCCTGTAAATATCATTGTTTGCCATGCAAGTGAAGGTCGTCTACTTTCGGTGACATTTGTGATTTAATCAATCTGAGATTGTCTGTAGTTCTGCTGTTCTTCGAGATATGCATCTTCTAAATCTTTCTGAGTTTCTTTGTTTTTTTTAAGTTGTTTCTGCTATTGATGGTGTTTTTTTTAAGTTGTTTCTGCTATTGATGGTGTTTTTTTTAAGTTGTTTCTGCTATTGATGGTGTTTTTTTTAAGTTGTTTCTGCTATTGATGGTGTTTTTTTTAAGTTGTTTCTGCTATTGATGGTGTTTTTTTTAAGTTGTTTCTACTATTGATGGTGTTTTTTTTAAGTTGTTTCTGCTATTGATGGTGTTTTTTTAAGTTGTTTCTGCTATTGATGGTGTTTTTTTAAGTTGTTTCTGCTATTGATGGTGTTTTTTTAAGTTGTTTCTGCTATTGATGGTGTTTTTTTTAAGTTGTTTCTGCTATTGATGGTGTTTTTTTTAAGTTGTTTCTGCTATTGATGGTGTTTTTTTTAAGTTGTTTCTACTATTGATGGTGTTTTTTTTAAGTTGTTTCTGCTATTGATGGTGTTTTTTTTAAGTTGTTTCTACTATTGATGGTGTTTTTTTAAGTTGTTTCTGCTATTGATGGTGTTTTTTTAAAGTTGTTTCTGCTATTGATGGTGTTTTTTTAAGTTGTTTCTGCTATTGATGGTGTTTTTTTAAGTTGTTTCTGCTATTGATGGTGTTTTTTTTAAGTTGTTTCTACTATTGATGGTGTTTTTTTTAAGTTGTTTCTACTATTGATGGTGTTTTTTTAAGTTGTTTCTGCTATTGATGGTGTTTTTTTAAAGTTGTTTCTGCTATTGATGGTGTTTTTTTTAAGTTGTTTCTGCTATTGATGGTGTTTTTTTTAAGTTGTTTCTGCTATTGATGGTGTTTTTTTTAAGTTGTTTCTACTATTGATGGTGTTTTTTTTAAGTTGTTTCTGCTATTGATGGTGTTTTTTTAAAGTTGTTTCTGCTATTGATGGTGTTTTTTTTAAGTTGTTTCTGCTATTGATGGTGTTTTTTTTAAGTTGTTTCTGCTATTGATGGTGTTTTTTTAAGTTGTTTCTACTATTGATGGTGTTTTTTTTAAGTTGTTTCTGCTATTGATGGTGTTTTTTTAAAGTTGTTTCTGCTATTGATGGTGTTTTTTTTAAGTTGTTTCTGCTATTGATGGTGTTTTTTTTAAGTTGTTTCTGCTATTGATGGTGTTTTTTTAAAGTTGTTTCTGCTATTGATGGTGTTTTTTTTAAGTTGTTTCTGCTATTGATGGTGTTTTTTTTAAGTTGTTTCTGCTATTGATGGTGTTTTTTTAAGTTGTTTCTGCTATTGATGGTGTTTTTTTTAAGTTGTTTCTGCTATTGATGGTGTTTTTTTAAGTTGTTTCAGCTATTGATGGTGTTTTTTTGTTGTTTCAGCTATTGATGGTGTTTTTTTTAAAGTTGTTTCAGCTATTGATGGTGTTTTTTTAAGTTGTTTCTGCTATTGATGGTGTTTTTTTAAGTTGTTTCTGCTATTGATGGTGTTTTTTTTAAGTTGTTTCTGCTATTGATGGTGTTTTTTTAAGTTGTTTCAGCTATTGATGGTGTTTTTTTGTTGTTTCAGCTATTGATGGTGTTTTTTTTAAAGTTGTTTCAGCTATTGATGGTGTTTTTTTAAGTTGTTTCTGCTATTGATGGTGTTTTTTTGTTGTTTCTGCTATTGATGGTGTTTTTTTGTTGTTTCTGCTATTGATGGTGTTTTTTTGTTGTTTCTGCTATTGATGGTGTTTTTTTTTAAGTTGTTTCAGCTATTGATGGTGTTTTTTTGTTGTTTCTGCTATTGATGGTGTTTTTTTGTTGTTTCTGCTATTGATGGTGTTTTTTTGTTGTTTCTGCTATTGATGGTGTTTTTTTTTAAGTTGTTTCAGCTATTGATGGTGTTTTTTTAAGTTGTTTCTGCTATTGATGGTGTTTTTTTGTTGTTTCTGCTATTGATGGTGTTTTTTTTTGTTGTTTCTGCTATTGATGGTGTTTTTTTGTTGTTTCTGCTATTGATGGTGTTTTTTTTTAAGTTGTTTCAGCTATTGATGGTGTTTTTTTGTTGTTTCTGCTATTGATGGTGTTTTTTTGTTGTTTCTGCTATTGATGGTGTTTTTTTGTTGTTTCTGCTATTGATGGTGTTTTTTTGTTGTTTCTGCTATTGATGGTGTTTTTTTTTAAGTTGTTTCAGCTATTGATGGTGTTTTTTTAAAGTTGTTTCTGCTATTGATGGTGTTTTTTTGTTGTTTCTGCTATTGATGGTGTTTTTTTAAGTTGTTTCTACTATTGATGGTGTTTTTTTTAAGTTGTTTCTGCTATTGATGGTGTTTTTTTAAGTTGTTTCTGCTATTGATGGTGTTTTTTTTAAGTTGTTTCTGCTATTTATGGTGTTTTTTTTGTTGTTTCTGCTATTGATGGTGTTTTTTTAAGTTGTTTCTGCTATTGATGGTGTTTTTTTAAGTTGTTTCTGCTATTGATGGTGTTTTTTTAAGTTGTTTCTGCTATTGATGGTGTTTTTTTAAGTTGTTTCTGCTATTGATGGTGTTTTTTTAAGTTGTTTCTGCTATTGATGGTGTTTTTTTAAGTTGTTTCTGCTATTGATGGTGTTTTTTTAAGTTGTTTCTGCTATTGATGGTGTTTTTTTAAGTTGTTTCTGCTATTGATGGTGTTTTTTTAAGTTGTTTCTGCTATTGATGGTGTTTGTTTAAGTTGTTTCTGCTATTGATGGTGTTTTTTTGTTGTTTCTGCTATTGATGGTGTTTTTTTTAAGTTGTTTCTGCTATTGATGGTGTTTTTTTTAAGTTGTTTCTGCTATTGATGGTGTTTTTTTTAAGTTGTTTCTGCTATTGATGGTGTTTTTTTTTGTTGTTTCTGCTATTGATGGTGTTTTTTTAAGTTGTTTCTGCTATTGATTGTGTTTTTTTAAGTTGTTTCTGCTATTGATGGTGTTTTTTTAAAGTTGTTTCTGCTATTGATGGTGTTTTATTTGTTGTTTCTGCTATTGATGGTGTTTTTTTTGTTGTTTCTGCTATTGATGGTGTTTTTTTTAAGTTGTTTCTGCTATTGATGGTGTTTTTTTAAATTGTTTCTGCTATTGATGGTGTTTTTTTTGTTGTTTCTGCTATTGATGGTGTTTTTTTAAGTTGTTTCTGCTATTGATGGTGTTTTTTTAAGTTGTTTCTGCTATTGATGGTGTTTTTTTTTTAAGTTGTTTCTGCTATTGATGGTGTTTTTTTTAAGTTGTTTCTGCTATTGATGGTGTTTTTTTTTGTTGTTTCTGCTATTGATGGTGTTTTTTTTGTTGTTTCTGCTATTGATGGTGTTTTTTTTAAGTTGTTTCTGCTATTGATGGTGTTTTTTTGTTGTTTCTGCTATTGATGGTGTTTTTTTAAGTTGTTTCTGCTATTAATGGTGTTTTTTTTTGTTGTTTCTGCTATTGATGGTGTTTTTTTTGTTGTTTCTGCTATTGATGGTGTTTTTTTTAAGTTGTTTCTGCTATTGATGGTGTTTTTTTGTTGTTTCTGCTATTGATGGTGTTTTTTTAAGTTGTTTCTGCTATTGATGGTGTTTTTTTTGTTGTTTCTGCTATTGATGGTGTTTTTTTAAGTTGTTTCTGCTATTGATGGTGTTTTTTTGTTGTTTCTGCTATTGATGGTGTTTTTTTAAGTTGTTTCTGCTATTGATGGTGTTTTTTTAAAGTTGTTTCTGCTATTGATGGTGTTTTATTTGTTGTTTCTGGTATTGATGGTGTTTTTTTTAAGTTGTTTCTGCTATTGATGGTGTTTTTTTTAAGTTGTTTCTGCTATTGATGGTGTTTTTTTAAGTTGTTTCTGCTATTGATGGTGTTTTTTTAAGTTGTTTCTGCTATTGATGGTGTTTTTTTAAGTTGTTTCTGCTATTGATGGTTTTTTTTTAAGTTGTTTCTGCTATTGATGGTGTTTTTTGCTGTTTATGCTATTGATGGTGTTTGTTTAAGTTGTTTCTGCTATTGATGGTGTTTTTTTTGTTGTTTCTGCTATTGATGGTGTTTTTTTTAAGTTGTTTCTGCTATTGATGGTGTTTTTTTGTTGTTTCTGCTATTGATGGTGTTTTTTTAAAGTTGTTTCTGCTATTGATGGTGTTTTTTTTTGTTGTTTCTGCTATTGATGGTGTTTTTTTTAAGTTGTTTCTGCTATTGATGGTGTTTTTTTGTTGTTTCTGCTATTGATGGTGTTTTTTTAAGTTGTTTCTGCTATTGATGGTGTTTTTTTTGTTGTTTCTGCTATTGATGGTGTTTTTTTAAGTTGTTTCTGCTATTGATGGTGTTTTTTTAAATTGTTTCTGCTATTGATGGTGTTTTTTTGTTGTTTCTGCTATTGATGGTGTTTTTTAAGTTGTTTCTGCTATTGATGGTGTTTTTTTTGTTGTTTCTGCTATTGATGGTGTTTTTTTTAAGTTGTTTCTGCTATTGATGGTGTTTTTTTGTTGTTTCTGCTATTGATGGTGTTTTTTTAAGTTGTTTCTGCTATTGATGGTGTTTTTTTTAAGTTGTTTCTGCTATTGATGGTGTTTTTTAAGTTGTTTCTGCTATTGATGGTGTTTTTTTAAGTTGTTTCTGCTATTGATGGTGTTTTTTGTTGTTTCTGCTATTGATGGTGTTTTTTGTTGTTTCTGCTATTGATGGTGTTTTTTGTTGTTTCTGCTATTGATGGTGTTTTTTTAAGTTGTTTCTGCTATTGATGGTGGTTTTTTTAAGTTATTTCTGCTATTGATGGTGTTTTTTGTTGTTTCTGCTATTGATGGTGTTTTTTGTTGTTTCTGCTATTGATGGTGTTTTTTTAAGTTGTTTCTGCTATTGATGGTGTTTTTTTTGTTGTTTCTGCTATTGATGGTGTTTTTTTAAGTTGTTTCTGCTATTGATGGTGTTTTTTTAAGTTGTTTCTGCTATTGATGGTGTTTTTTTTAAGTTGTTTCTGCTATTGATGGTGTTTTTTTGTTAGTGCCAACCTGTTTAGTTTTTTCTTTTAACTTGAATTATTTCATTTTCCAAAGCCGCCTTTTGTCTCACGTTTTCTTTGTTTGGAATTAATATATCTACAGTTTTATCATCGGTTTTGTTGAAGTTTTTATGTGTGTCTTCAACGTCTTTATTTTCATTGGTATCATTCCTTTGAAATATCTTATAGCGATTTCTTATCGTGAATCTCAATTGCTTTTATAGATCCTTATTTTGTTGCAGTAGCTCCCAGTTGCAGTTGGCATTTGCGCATGATTTTGGATTATTTAAAAAAAAATTTTTTTTATAGAGTCATCACCACTTATCAAGGCCCAAAGACCACTCGAGGATAAGGGTTAAGAGTGTACAGTAGTAAATTTGTTAATTTAAGTGGAAGAGCTCATCAAGAACTTGTTTACGTTGGACTTGAAGACAATCAGATTGTAGTCAGCTGGAAAGCAGGAAAACGGAAGACAGTTCCACAGGCATGCAGTTCTAAGGAGAAAGCTTTTTTCACGGAATCTATGTTTAGGTTTAGGCGCAGATAAAGAGTGGGGGGAATTATTAATAGTGGTTTCAGCTAGACGGGTGTTTCTTGCGAAAGTTTGGCGAGGGGGGACCATCTTGTGAACTGAGATTGATATTCAATGTGTGATTATGTGGTGATCAGAAGAAATGGCTCCTTTGGAGTGATACTATTGATCGAGTTCCTATTTATCATCACAATGTAGTCGAACATTGTGTTCGTTTGGATATGTGAACATCCATAATTTTCCTTCTCTCCTTTGGAAACAACAGAAGATACTGGCATACAACTTGAAGATCTTCCTAGGGCCATGGAAAATAGAGATCTACAAAGGGAAAGAGTCAATTTGGTCTGAGCAACATGACCGATATAATGATATAGGAAGATATGTGCTGAAGAACTGCCTTTAATGGTATGACCATGTTGAAGGACGGGTGAGAATGACAAAAGTCACACACAGGACAATGGCATTTCACTCATAGACGAATAAAGTAATCCATGCCAGAAAATCGGCGTTGTTTTGCTCAGATGTTCCTTTACAGCATCGCCCAGTGACAGGAAGAATCGGTCAGAGAAGACCAAGAAACAGAAAAAAGCTATGGTGACTTTGTCATCATATATATATATATATATATATTCAAAATGGCGTAATGTAAACATATTATAAGGTATTTACAGCTTCTCTTCCGATTTCCAGATTTTAATCATATCAAAACACACTTTATTTTCTTTTGATGGATTGATTGTTGCTATTTCTTCTGATGAGTTAAGGGCAGAATAGATTCACTGATTGATATAATAATTAATTTTTTGCTACAAAACGGATATTGTCAAGAATTATAAAAGTCAACTGAATTAAAGGAATAAATTGTAAGAGGGTTAACGACTTAATAAATTTGATATTTTGTCATTTTTTTTGAGGGGGGGGAGTTATTATTTGTTATAGCACTTATTTTTATTATATGATTTTTGTGATGATTTGCACGTGTGACATCGTTTGTACGTTGGAAAAACAAGCAAAATGAAATCCGTGTATGTTGATGCAGTTTTAAATACCTTGGTAAAATATGAAGTTATGGCCACACATCATCAATGTCACACGTGCAAATCATCACAAAAATCATATAATAAAAATAAGTGCTATAACAAATAATAACCCCCCCCCCCAAAAAAAACGACAAAATATCAAATTTATTAAGTCGTTAACCCTCTTACAATTTATTCCTTTAATTCAGAAATTTGGCTGTCAAGGGGTCAAAGTTCAACAATTTTACCTTTGAAAACTCTACCAAAATCCTCCGTCAATTTTGGGTCTAAACACTTGAAATTTTAGATGTAGGTTACTTGGATATTGGATCAAACTTTTTAATTTGTTTTGAGCCCAAAACAATAAATGCTAAGGGGTTAAAATTGGGGTCAAACTTAAAAAAAATTGACCTCTACAGTCTCTACCAAATTACTCAGCCAATGTTTGGTCTAAACAGTTTAAATTTTACACAAAGTAAGCTGGTGAACATGAACTTTGGAGGTAGACTTTTGTCATTCATTCACTATATATATATATATATATATATATATATATATATATATATATATATATACACACACACACACACACACGAGATATCACGATCACATACATAGACATGTAATAAGAGACACACTAGAGATATCACGATCACATACATAGACATGTAATAAGATCATATATATATACACACACACATATGTAATAAGATCATATATATACACACACACATATGTAATAAGATCATATATATACATGTGTGTGTGTATATATATGATCTTATTACATATGTGTGTGTGTATATATATGATCTTATTACATATGTGTGTGTGTATATATATGATCTTATTACATATGTGTGTGTGTGTATATATATATGATCTTATTACATATGTGTGTGTATATATATGATCTTATTACATATGTGTGTGTATATATATGATCTTATTACATATGTGTGTGTGTATATATATGATCTTATTACATATGTGTGTGTGTGTATATATATGATCTTATTACATATGTGTGTGTGTATATATATGATCTTATTACATGTGTGTGTGTATATATATGATCTTATTACATGTGTGTGTGTGTATATATATGATCTTATTACATATGTGTGTGTGTATATATATGATCTTATTACATGTCTATGTATGTGATCGTGATATGTCTAGTGTGGGTGTGTGTGTATATATATATGATCTTATTACATGTGTGTGTGTGTATATATATGATCTTATTACATGTGTGTGTGTGTGTGTATATATATGATCTTATTACATATGTGTGTGTGTATATATATGATCTTATTACATATGTGTGTGTGTATATATATGATCTTATTACATGTGTGTGTGTGTGTATATATATGATCTTATTACATATGTGTGTGTGTATATATATGATCTTATTACATATGTGTGTGTGTATATATATGATCTTATTACATGTCTATGTATGTGATCGTGATATGTCTAGTGTGTGTGTGTGTGTGTATATATGATCTTATTACATGTGTGTGTATATATATGATCTTATTACATGTGTGTGTGTGTATATATATGATCTTGTTACATGTGTGTGTGTATATATATGATCTTATTACATATGTGTGTGTGTATATATATGATCTTATTACATATGTGTGTGTGTATATATATATGATCTTATTACATATGTGTGTGTGTGTATATATATGATCTTATTACATGTCTATGTATGTGATCGTGATATGTCTAGTGTGTGTGCGTGTATATATATGATCTTATTACATGTGTGTGTGTGTATATATATGATCTTATTACATATGTGTGTGTGTATATATATGATCTTATTACATATGTGTGTGTGCATATATATGATCTTATTACATGTATATATATATATTATATGATCTAATTACATGTATATATATATATATCTTATTTTATATATATTATATGATCTTATTACATGTATATATATGTATATATTACATGTATATATATGTATATATATACATGTATATGTATGATCTTATTACATGTGTGTGTGTGTATATATGATCTTATTACATATGCGTGTGTGTATATATATATGATCTTATTACATATGTGTGTGTGTGTGTATATATATGATCTTATTACATATGTGTGTGTGTGTGTATATATATATGATCTTATTACATATGTTACATATATACATGTATATATGTTATATATATACATGTATATATATGATCTTATTACATGTGTGTGTGTGTGTATATATATGATCTTATTACATATGTGTGTGTGTATATATATGATCTTATTACATATGTGTGTGTGTATATATATGATCTTATTACATATGTGTGTGTATATATATGATCTTATTACATGTCTATGTATGTGATCGTGATATCTCTAGTGTGTCTCTTATTACATGTCTATGTATGTGATCGTGATATCTCTAGTGTGTGTGTGTATATATATATATATATATATATATAGTGAATGAATGACAAAAGTCTACCTCCAAAGTTCATGTTCACCAGCTTACTTTGTGTAAAATTTAAACTGTTTAGACCAAACATTGGCTGAGTAATTTGGTAGAGACTGTAGAGGTCAATTTTTTTTAAGTTTGACCCCAATTTTAACCCCTTAGCATTTATTGTTTTAGGCTCAAAACAAATTAAAAAGTTTGATCCAATATCCAAGTAACCTACATCTAAAATTTCAAGTGTTTAGACCCAAAATTGACGGAGGATTTTGGTAGAGTTCTCAAAGGTAAAATTGTTGAACTTTGACCCCTTGACAGCCAAATTTCTGGCTGAAAATCGATTAAAAAATTTTCCCAATCTCAATATCCCTTTTGTCAAATCTTGAGTCTGTAGACTGAAAATTGACAAAGTAGTTTAGTAGGGAAATGTACACACACACACAATTTCACTTTCATAGATATAAAGATTTCTGAATTAATTCATGGATATATATATATATATATATATATATATATATATAGCCATGTTATATATCGTGTGAAGCGCGTTTTTCGCTTTATTGAATTGCGTTATTCGTCACTGTTCTCAATCACTTCATTTTTTTTGCAGGCTTTTTGATAGCATGACCAAAATTCAAATCTACACAATTCTTCTTGTTCCAGTTCAAAGTAGGCTGAAAAGCTGCAGAGACAGCTTGTGATATCAATGATGCGTTTGATCCAGGAACCACTAATGAATGTGTGGCACAATAGTGATTCTAGAAATTTCGCAATGATGTTGAAAGCCTCAAAGATGAAGATGACTGCGGCCAGCCGACTGCAGTTGATAACGAACATTTGAAAGCCTTAATTGAAGCTGATCCTCGTAAAATCACAAGAAGTTGCTGTTGAACTCGAGGTTGACCACTCAACAGTTGTTGCCACTTAAAGCAAATAGGGAAGTCAAAAAAGTTGGATAAATGGGTGCCACATGAATTGAACGATAATAAAAAAAAATATTGTTGTTTTGAGGTGTCTTCTACACAACAGAAACAACCCATTTCTTGAGCGGATAATGAGACATGGATCCTCTATGACAACCGGTGACATTCAGCACAAGTGGTTGGATGCCGGAGAAGCTCCACAACACTTCCTGAAGCAGAAATTGCACAAAAAAAAGGTTATGATGTTTGGTAGTCTGTGGCTTGTCTCATCCATCACAGTTTCTTGAATCCAATTACGTCAGAGAAGTACTGCCGACAAATTGACGAAATGCACTAGAAACTCCAACGTATGTGTCCGAGATTGGTCAACATGAATGGAACCAATCCTCCTCCATAACAACACTCGCCCACATGTTGCTCAACTGACCCTGCAGAAGCTGAACGAATTGGGCTACGAGACTGTCTCATCCGCCATATTCACCGGACCTCTCGCCCACTGATTATCACTTTTTCAAGCATCTTGACAACTTCCTGCGCGAAAAATGCTTCAAAATCCAAGATGATGCCGAATTGGCCTTCAATGACTTCATTGCTTCCAGAAATCCGGATTTCTATGCTAATGGGATGAATAAACTTGTTTCTCGTTGGCAAAAATGTTTCGATTTCAATGGTTCTTATTTCAATTAATAAAGTTTATTATGAAAAAAGGAATTATGATTTTTTTGAAGTTGAACGTCAAAAAAAACAAAAAAAAAACATTTTTACACCAATCTAATATATATATGATAGATAGGATTTAAATTTCATTGGACTAATAGCTAAAAGATGTTTTTATCATGAAAGCTCAAAATAAAATAATTCAATAAATGATTTATAGGGGGGGGGGTTCCGGTATTTGGGAACTTCTATGGGGGTGGAGGCTAGTTTACTTATTTGAATATATCTATGTTGCAGGGAGGGACAAAGTGCACTAAGTTAATCAGAGCACATTCTGTTAAAACACGTGTAAAACAAGCCCAGTGATGGTACAGGAGTTGAAGCTTGGTAGACAGTGTATGGACTTATTGGAAACTTTTGTTCGATTAATTGTTGATTTCCCACAAATTTCATGTAGAAATCCACAAAACCAAATTTTTAACAAATTAGGTAAACAAACAGAAAACTGGAAAAAATAAATTTAAAAAAATAAATAAAATCACAGGTAGCAACTTACCCTGCTACACTTCAAATTTATACAAATATTATGAAAAAAATTTGAAACTGGAAAATCGGAAAAAAAAAAAAAAAAGTGAAAAGCACAAAATAGCCGAAGGAAAATGTTGTTAGTTAAAAACAAAATAAAAAAGATGAAAATGTTGTTAGTTAAAAACAAAATAAAAAAGATGAAAATGTGGTTAGTTAAAAACAAAACAAAAAAAGCTGAGTTACTATGGAAGCTTGTCAAAGAAGAGATAATTCAAAGAATCCAAAAATAAATAAAATCATGATATTTTGGATTGTATTCCAACAGTAAGGCTACCCGGTATTGCCCAGAAAGGGTGTTTTCTCAAAAATGGAAATAGGTAAAGAAGAAAGTGCTAACACAAGTTATTTCCCCTTTTTTGCTTTTTAACTGAGGTTGGTACTTCTATATTATAAGAAAAAAAAAAAAATTGACTTTCAAGTAAAACAAATGGTAGCCATGTAATTGTCATGTCGCAAATAGTAACATATCCAAAAATTACAGAAAACAATAAAATAGAAAAATAATTATTCATGAAAAAAGACATTGATTAAATCTACCGATTGGAATTGGAAAGTTAACATGTGGAAGTAATCAAGTTTTCAATTTTTCACAAATTCAATCAGTAATTTTTTTTTTTTACAAAAAAGAATTAAAAATTCAAACAGTTAAAAAAAAAAAAAGTTATTTTTTAAGAAAATCACAAATTAGGTATATATGTTTATTTTTTGTTTTTGAATGAAATCTGTCTGCAACACATTGTTTCAACCGAGTTACTCCCCCTTTCACATGACCCAATATGTTCGCCCCAGCATGTAACCTTATCGAAACTGTTTTTACCCTTATCGGAACGGTTTGTCATGAATAATTATTCTTCTACCTAATCGTTTTCCATAATTTTTGGATATGTTACTATTTGCGACATGACAATTACATAGATACCATTTGTTTTACTTGAAATTCAATATTTTTTTCATTATTATAATATAGAAGCACCATGATGTTTATTAAACAAGTGTAACTGAGGTTGTGCAGAACAATCCTAATAGAAGACACTTTGCAGACAATTATGTTTTGCTTGTTTTAAAATATGACAGTTTATTTTTTACCGTAAACTTTACAGTGTATGAGTTGTGACTGAAAATGTATTTACATAAAATTTGTCAAGTTTAAATTTATTTTACGATTACAAGATTTTAAGGCAACAATGAAATGTCTCGAAAAATATGCCGGAATGCCAATTTTAAAATAGTTATTTAGTTTAATATATATATATATATATATATATATATATATATATATATATATATATATATATCTCAGGCTGACAAGAAAGTTCTTGTATTTTTCAACTTTTAAATTCAGATGGACAAACAAAAATTGATCGAAATAAGCACCATCAGAATCAACACACTTTTGCCAACGCAAAACAATTGTATTTATGCGAGTAACATAAAAATCTTGCATTCTGGTGGTGATGAAGTCGCTGAAAGCGTTTGTGATATCGCTTAGGTTTTTGAAGCATTTCTCATGCAGGAAGTTGTCGAGATGCTTCAAAAAGTGGTAGTCAATAGGTGAAGAGGTGGAGAGTATAGTGTATGAGGCAAAGTTTTGTACCCCAATTCATTCAACTTCTGTAGGGTCTTTTCTGTTGACTAATGCTGGGTATTGTTGTTGAAGTTTCTGATGCATTTCATTCATTTGTTGACAATACTTAGTGTATGAGGCAAAGTTTTGTAGCCCAATTCATTCAACTTCTGTAGAGTCAGTTTAGCAACATGCGGTCAGGCATTGTCATGGAGGAGAATTGGGTCTTTTCTGTTGACTAATGCTGGGTATTGTTGTTGAAGTTTCTGATGCATTTCATTCATTTGTTGACAGTAGTTCTCTGCCGTAATGGTTTTGCCTGCATTAAAATACTAATGGATGAGATCGGTCACAGATCACTAAGCAGAGTCAGCATGACCTTCTTTTAGTGCAACTCTGGCTTCGGGAAGTGTCATGGAGCTTCGTCAACATCTAATCACTGTGCTGAGCTTTACTGGTTGTCGTAAAGAACCCACTTTTCATAACAAATCACAACCCAGTTGAGAAACGAGTCGTTCTTGCTGCGTAAAAGAAGGGAAGATGACATTTCATAACAATGTTTCTTTTGGTTGTCGTTCAATTCGTGAGGAACCGATTTATCAAGTCTTTTTATCTTTCCAATCTCTCTTAAGTGACTGGAAATCATTGTATATGTTATGTCTGATTCAGAAGCAATTTCTCAAACAGTTGTGCATTGATTGGCTTTGACTAAGGCTCTTAATTGATCGTTATCAACATCCGATGGCTGACCACTATGCTCATCTTCAAAACTCACGTTCTTGCCACAAAATTTCTTAAACCACCATTGTGTTGTGCGTACAGTAGTGGGCCAAACACTTTGTTGACATCGTGAGCTGTTTCAGCAGCTTTTTTGCCTAGCTTGAATTGAAATGAGAAAATTGTGTGAATTTGCTTTTTTTTCATCATCTTGTATTCAACATTCTGAAAAGACAATTTTTTTTCAAACAATTTAAATTCAAACGATTAGATAGAGCAGAAAAAGGCTTTTTAAAATGACATCTAAAGTAAAGGTACTATAATGAAAACTTATTTGAAAATGCATCATTTTAAATCAAAATTAAAAATTCTGCAAGAACCTTCTTGTCAACCTAATATATATATATATATATATATTACGATTATACTGCTATGTTTTACCAAATGTTAATCCAATGAAACTCTGGTGTTTATAAAATAGTGCTGAATAATAAGTAAAGCTGTATCATTGTAGAATTTTCTTTATTCATACAAACATTATTGGCTATAAATGTGCATACATGTTTCAGTTGTGGTTTATAGAATCAGCATGTATGAAGGAATTGAATACTTTGTCAAAATAGAATATATATATATATATATATATATATATATATATATAATGCTCTCATCTTAGGTTGAGCATTTGGGAAGTGATATACAAATTACCATTAGCGTATGAAGCGATGCTCTTTGTGTAAACAAATCGGGCTTAGATGTCAAAACATTATTAATTCACTGCCCACATAGCGCAACGGTTAGAAGCTCCGACTGTCATTTGGGGGATCGGGGTTCGATCCTGGCTTGAGGTAGTTGTTTGTCTAGCTGCAGATGACTAATATATATATATATGTGTATATATATATATATATATATATATATATATGTATATATATACATATATATGTATATATATATGTAAATATATACATATATATGTATATATATATGTATATATATACATATATATGTATATATATATGTATATATATACATATATATGTATATATATATGTATATATATACATATATATGTATATATATATGTATATATATACATATATATGTATATGTATATATATATATGTCAAGCTTATTGGAGAGCTCAGTTCTCTTTTCCCTGGATTTAAGAGGCCGCACATCAATGCGTTTGGGGACTGTTGATTTTTTAACTCTGTGCCTTCGCACATGCAACGACAGTTTACTTCTGAGAAGGGCGTGATCCGAAAGATAGCAAGAAGTGTGGAAAGAGCGAGTGATTTTGAAGTCACTCATGTGCTTCCACTTTGTTATGACGAAGTCAATAAGATGCCAGTCCTTTGAACGAGGATGCATTCATGTCGTCCTCCGATGCACAGGTTGTTGGAATATTGTATTGGTAATACAGAGGTCAAACTCCCTACAGATTGTAAGAAGTCATAAACCATTTGCATTTACCTTGCCTATGCCATGCTTACCAAGTATACTGGTCCACGACAGATAGTCACTACCAACACGAGCATTGAAATCGCCAGCAAGAACGAGTTTATCATGGTGTCGAACTCTGGAGAGGACATCACGGAGGGTATCGTAGAAGTCATCCTTCTCTTGATCTGAACTGGCTAACATTGGGGTGTAACAACTAACTAGCATCACCCTGGTGTTTCCTTCTAACTCTAGGGAAAGAGTTGCCACACGATCAGATATGCCTTTGGGAAAAGACGACAAGAACTTTACCATCTTGGACTTAATAGCAAAACCATCGCCTGATTGACGGGGTTCATTTTCTGCCTTTCCTGACCAAAAGAAGTCATATCCACCCTTTTTCTCTCGAAGTTGAGAATTGCCAGGCAAGCGAGTTTCACATAAGACAGCAATGTCAACATCATACCTCTGTAACTCAAGAGAAACAAGGGCTGTCTTGCGCTCGGGTGCAGCATTATTATCCTGGAGGGTATGGACATTCCAACACCCTATTGAGAGATTCTTTGCTGCCAAGTTAAGTGGTGAGCAAGCAATTTTTTAGAGCTCCTTTTATTGCCCGCTCCCCGCCACAGGGAAAGCAGTGCTATCCCTAAATAGGGCTGCTTTGTCCCTGATGGAGGACACGAACAGCACAATTGCTCACAGGTTTGTGCTAGAACGGCCATCTACCATCAGCCGCCACTGTGCAGAGATCCAGCTGAGGACTTCCAGTAATATCCTTTACCTGTCCCTGTCGCTTTCACTCCATCGCTAGTGGACTTCTTGCAGGACAGTCTGAGGTTTTCATAATGAAATTACGACAGGCTGTCAGAAACTCACACAAAGGACTTGATTTAAGTGGTGAAGGCTCGTGTAGGACCATCCACACTTTTTGGAACTGCTGATTAACTTACTCGGTGCAAACCAATTGCCACAGAACAAGCAGACAACAACCCTCAGGTTTGATGTAAGAGTTTCCTTCTCTTAGTGGTATAACCGCGCCCCCAGACACCAACCTGGTAATTTCCTTGTACCGGCGCAATATATATATATATATATATATATATATATATAAGTATACATACACACATGATGCTAGTTGGCCGTTGACCCCGAAAAGGGGTTCATTCGCCCTTTTAAATCCAGGGAAAAGAGAACTGAGCTCTCCAATAAGCTTGATGAAAACCTTGAGGGTGTTGATGTAACTGATGATGTTGAATCTTCTTGGAAAGCATTGCGAGAAGCAACTCAAGCTGTAGCAGTAGAAGTCCTTGGAATACCGAAAAGAAAACACCAGGATTGGTTTGACGAAAGTGACGATGAAGTTAAAGCACTGATTAACCAAATGCACTCATCTCACAAATCTTGGATTGAGGACAAAAACTCAACAGTGAAGCACACAGCCTACAAAAAGTGTAAAGGTGAGGTACAGCGAGCTCTCCGAGCTATGAAAGAACAATGGTGGTACAATAAGGCAATTGCACCGCAGGGAGCTGTTGACAGCAAGAACACGAAACCCTTCTATGATGGTCTGAAAGAGGTATTTGGTCCTCAGAAAAGTGGTGCTTCCCCATTAAACACAGCCGATGGAGAGGCATTGCTGACTGATAAATCAGATATTCTCAATTGTTGGAAGGAGCACTTTGAAACTGTCTTAAACACCTCATCTGTCATTGACAGAGATGTTGTGTCCTCTATTCCTCAGAATCCAGATATTCCAGAATTGTCATTGGAACCTGCTTATCAGGAGGTATGGGAATCCATCAAACAAATTGCTTCTGGCAAGTCCCCATCACCAAAGGATCCAATTCCGCCTGAAGTGTACAAGCATGGTGGGCATGTGCTGGTAAAAAAGCTCCATGCTCTCTTTGTAAAGATATGGAAAGCAGGCCGAGTTCCACAGGACTACAAAGATGCCTGCATCAAACATCTCTACAAAAATAAGGGAGTCAAGAATGTCTGTGACAACCATCGGGGGATATCTCTGCTTTCAATTGCAGGAAAGATTCTGGCTAGGTTCATTCTAAACCGAATCATAAATCGTCTCGTTGATAAGGTGTATCCAGAGTCCCAGTGTGGGTTTCGGTCGGGTCGCGGCACCATTGACATGATATTTTCCTTACGTCAGGTGGCAGAAAAGGTCCGTGAGAAAAATCAGGAATTGTATATGGTGTTTGTTGACCTGACGAAGGCCTTCGACACTGTGAATCGCGATGCTCTTTGGCAAGTTTTAAGAAGGCTTGGTATTCCAGAAAACATGCTGAACGTGATCATTTCCTTTCACGAGGGGATGAGGGCCAGTGTTGTCTCAGATGGTATGATGTCTGATCCATTTGATGTTACGAATTGGACCAAACAGGGATGTGTAATGGTGCTAGTCATCTTTGCGCTCTTCTTTTCACTAATGCTGAAACATGCATTTGATGATTTTGACACTGGTGTCAAGTTTCAATTTCGGTCATCCGGTGGCTTATTTAACCATCAACGGTTTAAGGCCAAGACTCTTCTTCGCACCGAAATTATTCGCAACTTGCTCTTCGCTGACGATGCCGCACTGGTAGCCACGTCCTTTGAGGAAGCCCAGGTTCTTCTTGATCAATTTTCAGCCGCGTGCAAGGCCTTTGGCCTGACAATTAGCATAAGGAAGACTGAGGTAGTGCATCACCCACAC